>NC_056732.1:147733966-147761687 GCF_019279795.1 Protopterus annectens
ACTGTTTTCATGAATGGCTGGTAAGGTCGAATAGAGAGCCTAGTCCTTCTGTAGTGCTTGGATTTATAAGTGCATGCTATGAGTTTTGAGCACGTGCCGGCTGGGAAATGAATGGCTTGAGTGCTTAAGTTGAAAGTTTGCCTGACTCCAAGGGAAAATTTGAAGAGGTGACTTTGTGAAACCTGGAATAGATATATATCCTAGCTAACCGGCGCGCAAAACCAAGCAAATGTGGTTTTTATTGCAGGGGAATGAAAGGGATTATCCCCAAATGGCCAATAAACTATTACTTTCTGGGCTGAAACCACTCCTTCATGGACAGATGGACTGCTTAAAGCTCCCCTTTCTCACAGGTGAACAGAGAAACTTCTTTCTAAGTAAGGTATGGGCAAACGGAGATTTGTAACACATCCCTGAATTCAGCACTAACCTGAAAACTGGACTATACTAGCTTAGAAAGGCAGGAAACCTATACATATGTGTGTGTGTGTATGTACATATATATATATATATATATATATATATATATATATATATATATATATATATATATAATATCTATAGATATATATATAGATATATATTTTTTTTTTTAGAAAATAAAGCAGATACAATCCAAAAAACACTTTAAATGCGCATAAAAAGATGCTTTTTGTTATATGTCTCAGTTCAGAGTTGTAGTCCATGTCCCTAGTAATAAAGTAGGAAGAAACACTAATACTGTAAAAGCAGATGAATAAAGTGCTATTTTTTTTTTAAATATATAAAACAATAGAAAACATGCAGTCTGATTTCAACAAGTTACCCAATTAACCAGAAAAAAAAACTCAAAACTGAGCTCTGTTCCAGCAATCTTCAATCAGACAAGTTCTAACTGCACACTCCCGCTACTAGGGTGCAGGGGAACCTTCTCCAAAAAAGATGGCCTGGATCAGTGATTAAGTTATACAAACAAAGTTAGATTCAGCAGGCCTGAATCTGGTCCTATGCTACAGCAACAAGGTGCACGAATTTCAGAAAGAAATAGTTCGAATAAGCAGGCACAGTAAGCCTGTGACCAGAAATTCCCAGCTCAGAAGGGCAGAATCCAGCCTCTCCTCCCACAAGAGTGCAGACCACAAACCTTCTTAATGTAAAACGGGTATGAAGCCCAAGTGCTTAAACCAAAAGACTTAGAATAACAGTTACTGCTGCTTGATAGTAGCCTGATTAAATTGTAAGTGCAGCCGAATAAATAAAATTGAGTACTTTTAAGAAGAGGCAAAAGCAAAATAAAGTAGAAGGAAACACAAATACAGTAAAAGCAGATGAATTTTATTTATTTTTTGGTAAAGTGCAATGAGAGAGGGAGGAAGAACCTAAGTGGGTTGCCCTTCTCAAATCTTCTCTCTGTATTATGTAGAGTGATTGAGTGAACACTAGATTCAGAATATTATCTCACTGTATTCGGTTGAGTGAGCAAATGAGATGGACTCAGGAGGAGTGTTCAAATACAGACTTGTAGGAGGGGCAGGCAATTCCAGAGCCACTAACACCAAAACAAGAACAGTGAGTGTGGGTGGGGACAAACAAGAAGAAGAAGAAGTACAGTTGTACAGATTACAGAGATATTAAATCAAAATGCAGACAAAAAATGAGAACAAACACTCATCTTTTCTCAATATCACAGCTGGCAGTAGGTCAGTCTCTCTGCAGCAGCCTGAGCAACAGGTGTATCTGATTTAAAACACAGGACAGAAACCAAACAATACAGATGCAGGAATACTTTTGGCCGGATCAGATCAGTTCTGAAAACTTACTGCCAGTAAGAAAACAGACAAGGCCACCAGACAAAGGATTTCACTACAACTGAGGTCAACACTAAGATATACAGCTATAACAATGCAAGAAGAAGTACAGTTGTACAGATTACATGGATATTAAATCAAAATGCAGACAAAAAATTCAGAGGTGTACTTTGGCTAAGCTTGGGTGAAAAAACGTTTAGGAGGGGTTCTATTAGGGCATGTTAAGCCGTGTTTAGTAGGCACCCATTTATGTTGTTGGTTTCTATTTAGATGGTATTTTTGATCTTTGAGAGCATAGTTAGGATATGCTAAGACCGTGGTAGATGTCAGGGATTTTGGGATTTAGGGGGCATCAATAACTGCTTCCTAGGTGGTGATGTCACTAAATTTTTGTTTTAATCTGTAGAAATGCTTTGTGTTTAGGGGGTCAAAGTTAAGTGGTGCTTTCTGTGTTCAGCTCAGTAAACTGCTGGGTCTCGTTTCTTGGCCAGCATAATTTCAAAGAAAGTTTTTAAAATTTTTTAGCTTCAGATGGTAACTTTAGTGCCTACTTTGCTTTCCTTAATGGAAGCTTTCAGGGCTTCACTGATTTTGTTGGCTGAGTGTATAATGTGGTCATTTTCAATTTTGTAGTTTGTTGTTTTTTCTTCTGGTAGAGTTTTATATTTTGATCACCATGGTGGTATTTAAACTTCCTAGTATATTTGGTTCTACTGAAGATTGCCAGGTCTAAGCATTTTTTTTTCTGGTGTGCATAATGGCAGCTGAGTCTGCTTAGGTGATGGTATTCTTGCAAGTAAATTTGAAGGGTTTGTCAGTTTAATCGGTTTGCTATTTTAAGTTGCTAAGAGGATGGTATAGGTGTGATACATGTGGGTTTATATTAAGGACGTGGCCTAGAATGTTTGGCCCACTAGTAGGTCTGTCAGTTGATTGATGCAGGGCATTATTTGCTTTATTTTTGTGAACTTAGTGTACCAAGTTTTTGAGAGAGATGCTGACACATTAACATATGAATAGTTAATATCATCTGCAGTGGATATAAAAAGTGTACACATCCCAGTTAAAATGCCAGTTTTTTGTGATAGAAAAAATGAGCCCACAATAAATAATTTCAAAACTTTTCCCACCCTTAATGTGACCAATAACCTGTACAATTCAATTGAAAAACAAACCAGTCTGTTAGGGGAAAAAATAAAAAAAAAATAAAAAACTTACAATAAGCTGGTTGCATAAGTGTGCACACCCTTAAATTAGTACTTTGTTGAAGCACCTACAGCATTCAGTCTTATTGGGTAGGAGTCTTTTCAGCATGGCACATCTTGACTTGGCAATATTTGCCCACTCTTGGAGCACTTTTGTAAGGAAATCTGTCAGATTGCGAGGGCATCTCTTCTGCACAGCCCTCTTCCGGTCACCCCACAGATTTTCTATTGGCTTTAGGTCTGGGCTCCGGCTGGGCCATTTTCTTCTGGTGAAGCCCTTCTTTTGTTGATTTGGATGTATGCTTGGGGTCATTTTCGTGTCGAAAGGTGAAATTCTTCTTCATCTTTCTAGCACATGTCTGAACTGTTTGGGCCAAAAGTGACTGGTATTTGGAACTGTTCATAATTCCCTCCACATTGCCAGTTCCAGCTGAAGAAAAGCAACACCAAAGTATGATACTGCCATCACCATGGGGATGGTGTTCTTTTCGGTTATGCAAAGTGTTTTTTATGCTAAACGTACCTTTTGGAATTGTGGCCAAAAGTTGAACCTTGGTCTCATCAGACTATAACACATTTTCCCACATGCTTTTGGGAGACTTTATGTATTGTTTTGCAAATTTTAGCCAGGCCTGGATGTTTTTCTGTGTAAGAAAAGGCTTCCGTTTTGCAACCCTACCCCATAGCCCAGACATGGAGAATACGGGAGATTGTTGTCGCATGTATTACAGAACCAGTACTTGCCAGAAATTCCTGCAGTTCCTTCAGTGTTGCTGTAGGTCTCTTGGCAGCAGCCTCCCTGACCCGTTTTTGTCTTGTCTTTTCATCAATTTCGGAGGGACGTTCAAGTCTTTGCAGTGTCACTGTTGTCCCATATTTTCTCCAGTTTTTGATGACTGTCTTTGCTGTGTTCCATTGTGTATCTAATGCTGTGGAAATTTTTTTGTACCCTTCTGACTGATGTCTTTCAACAATGAGATCTCTCTAATGCTTTGTAAGCTCTCTGCGAACCATGGCTTTTGCTGTAGCAGGCAACTGAGTAAATGTCAGGAAAATCCTACTAGGACAGCTGAACTTTGAGGTTAATCAGCATCTCTTTAATTTGATGGCAGGTGTGTACATAAGACTGAATGTTGTAATTAAATCAAAAGGTGCTTCGACAAAGTATTTAAGGGTGTGCATACTTATGCAACCAGCTTATTGTACGTTTTTTATTGTTTGTATATTTTTCCCCTAACAGATGTTTGTTTTTCAATTGAATTGTACAGGCTATAGGTCACATTAAAGATGGGAAAAGTTTTGAAATTATTTATTGTTGTCTCATTTTTTTAATATCACAAAAACCTGACATTTTAACGGGTGTGTACACTACTTATATCCACTGTATCAAAAAATTACTTTTTTGTTGTAGGTATATTTAGTATGTTCCAAATCTTTCACGGTCATCTGGGCACATAGAGGTGTCCTGTAACTCACAGTAAAATGATGGTGTGAGTGTGTAGGGTATTCTGAAGTTCTGTGTGTTTTTGGTTCTTTGGATTTTCATAGAGATCATCTGAAAAAACACAGAAATGCCCTTACAGCTTTCAGGTATGGAGGGAGTGCTATCTTGAGTTAACAGTCTTAATAACACAGACATGGATGTGTTTGCAGGAGGGCTTCCAGATCAGCTGCTGCTCTTAGTGCCATTTTAGGGAGATAACCAAGGTCTTGGGCAGTAAACACAGGGCATTCAGTAAAAGGTGTATTACTTCCTTTGTGGACCAGGTCGGTCTATTGGTCATCTCCTTCCAAGCGGACACATACTTGACCCTCCAGATTGACACCAAGTATTTGACTAATTTTCAAAGCTAGTAAATCTTTTCATTATGTTCAGCTATATACTGGGTGATGGTAGAATTCCGCTCGGCGCCAGTGATTTTCCTGCATTTGACACATGCATGTTGAAATCTGTAATGTGTCTGCATATCCCTTCAGTCAAGCTACTCAAATTATTCACATCTACAGAGGCTGCCACAAGATAATATGCTTGCCTGGTGTAAGATTCTAAAGAACCCTTGTAACGTCATGGGTGCTGGAACTGGCTAGGCAAGTTACTGTCGCTTGTCCTTGTGCAGCCTCTTAAGCATGGTGGTACTGCATCTGACATTTGAGTCGCCAGTTACTGGGACATTAAAGTACTTGTGGATTTAGTGGTACTTTAGTCTGTAGCTTAGTGATTCTGTGTAAAGGTAATGGTGGTGCGATTGTAGGTTTTTGCTCAGGATTTATTTTCTTGGTTCTAGGATTTGTAGGAAGAGACCGCAGAGTATGATGTGTTTGTGTTTTAAAAGCGTTCCTCCACTGTTTCCCAGCCTTTTGGTTTAGTCATGTTTGTCAGCAGTTTCTGTTTTCTCTGTCTCTTTGCATCTGGTATTTCCTTTACCCCTGTCTTTCTTCCTTTCCCATTTCTTAACTACAGAGAATTCTTTCTTGGCGTGGGTGAGTTTTCCTTCCTGCATCCAATTTTTTTGCTGTTTTATTGAAAATATTCCTTCCATAGCCCTCGTTTTTAACTGGTCCCCTGTCATCTTGCCAAAGTTTCCTCTTAACCTTTAAAAGAAGTGTAATAGATAGTATTTTACTTTCCTCCTCAACTATAACTTAGCCTACTCTTATTCATCCTCCCTTTGTTTTGGCCTCCCTGCCATTCACTACCTCCTCATTATGTTTCCCAGAGGATTCCTTCCTACCAGCCAACAATATAGTTTTAATCTGTTTGCCAACCTTCTTCCTGTCATTTTGTCATTTTTTCTCTTCATTAATGTGTTTTCTGTCTGGGCAACATTAGCCTCAGTTTGTTCTCCATCTTGCTGGTTATTCCCTCATTGATGTATGCTAGGGTGTACCTCTCCTGCCTTGGGACCCTTTATCCCTAGTCTCTGTTTTACCTTGTAGCCTTTTTTGTCCTGTTCTGGACTGAATTCTTTTCCATACAAAAGCAGGTGTATTGCTGAGCCTCTGTAAAGAATAATTGTGTAAAATCATATCATAACTGTAAAGGTATTTCTATTCTATATACTGCAGTATTTGTAACATATGTGAGTTCGCCTCTGGCTGACATGAATGTCTGTCCAGTATACAGAAGTCTAAATGCTTCTGCTAGGTATGTGCGATTCCACACATCCTATCTCGTGTCTGCCATAAAGGGACATCTGGTATAAAGCAGATGTCAGCACACACCAGCCTCAGAACTGAATGCTACCAAGCACCAGCCGGAGCCTAGGTGAAAAACATATTACCAGGAAAGACAGGCAAACATCAGGGGGAAGGTGGGATGGGGGGTTAGCAATACTGCAGTATATAGAAGAGAAGGACATCTATGGTTATTGTAAGATTTTACACAACTGTTCTGTATCCTTCTAGTCATACGCTACAGTATTCATCACATGCGGAAGAATGCCACAGGTATTGCTTGGGGAAAGCTGGGGAGGAGGAGGAGCAGAAGCGCTTTCTACAAAGCCATGTAGAATAGCCCTAGCAAAAGCAGCCGTGGATTTGGAGATGACATCTAGTTTATAATGTTTGGTGAAGATATGAGCAGAGGACCAGGTAGCTGTTTCCTGGATAGAGCAAGTGTCCAAGACTTTAAAGAAGGCCCCATAAGAGGAAACTGCTGTAGTGGAGTGTGCTCTCACTGGAGAAGAAAGGCTCTTACCGTTTGCTGAGTAACCGAAAAAGAGAGCTTTAGAAATCTTGGAAGAGATGGTTTGCTTGGAAACCAGCTAACCAGGACCCTTGGGTGGTAGGACACAAACAGGCGTTCATATTTTTGGATAGGTTTGGTTTTATCCAGGTAGTACCAGAGTTGCCTGTCCACACACAGAGTATAGGATTCTCTCACTTTTGGATTGAGGGGAAGGGAAAAAAGATGGATGATAGACTGGTTGAAGAGTAACTCCTTGACCACCTTGGGCGTAAAGGAACGGTTTGTATACAAGGAAACCCTGTCCCTGTGGAAAACTGTGAAGGAGGGATTGCACATTAGAGCTTGCAGCTCAGAAACCCTTTTAGCAGAGGTAATGACCCCGAGCACATCTGTTTTCCAAGTGCAGTGTTGCAGGGAAGAGGAGCTAGTGGGCTCAAAAGGTGCCAACGTAAGCTTCTCGAACACAAAATTGAGATCCCAAGGAGGAAGAACTGGTTTCCTTGGTGGTCTAATATGAAGGACACCTTTAAGGAAACGTTTCACCTCTAACCTCGAGGCAAGAGGGGGACATGGGCAGACCAGCTGAATAACTGAAGGATGAGCCTTCACTGAAGAGTAGGACGGGCCACTTTTCATCAGTTCATACTGATGGTGGATGTCCCAGTGGTTTTGTTCTAACAGTGCATGTAAATCCTTCTTGTGACACCACTTGGAAAACCTTTTCCATTTGGAAACATAGGATTTCCTAGTAGTGAGTTTTCTGGCCTCTTGCAGAACTTGAAGCACATCCTCTGGAAATGGGTGTCTAAAGAGAATCAAAATCCTGTCTCACACACATAGCCAGGTTCAGAGTTGACAGCTGAGGATGTATCAGAGTTCCCTTGTCCTGTGTGAGTAGATCATCCTGTGGGATAACTTTTGATTGCCCCTGGCTAAGTGAAGGAGAAGAGGGAACCAGTGCTGCCTTGGCCAAAAGGGAGTCACCAATCAGACTTTTGGTTGATACTGCTGAATCTTCAATAGGACCTTTTTGGAGGGAAAGGTAAGGGGCAGAATGCATACAGAAACCTCCCCTTCCAAGAGAATGATGGAGCATCCACCTTCCATGACTGGTGTGGAAGCCTGGTACAAAATTTTGGAAATTCTCTTCATGGGGGAGGCAAGAGATCTACCTGAGGGCGTACCCCAACGATTGATCAGGTCCAGAAACACATCCCTGTGTAACATCCATTCATGCGACTGGGTCATGGACCTGCTTAATGAGTTTGCCACCACATTGTAAGCCGAGGAAAGGTAAACTGCCTGAAGGGAGACTTGGCTTTGAAGGGCTAACTCCCAGGTGTTTAGGGCTAATCTGCATAGGAAGTAAAACTTAGTTCCCCCCTGCTTGTTGACGTACCACATAAACAGTGGTGTTGTCTGTGAACCACCTCAAGACGCCTGTAATAAGCTTTGGTTTGAAGACGTTCAAGGGAAAAATCAGAGCTCTCATTTGTTTTCCATTTTTATATATTCCTCTGCCTGTGTGGGAGACTACAATGCTTAATGGTCAAGGATGTGTGGAGTTGCATCCCAGCCTGTGTCTGAAGCATCCATGAATAACTCTAGGGAAGGGAGGGGGGCTGTAGAGGGGGACCAGGGTGTTTGTTACCTGAAGTATCCACCAATCCAACTCCTTTTTCACACAGGGTAGGAGTGGAATCTTGAAATCAAGGGCGTGGGAGTTTTGCGTCTAGAGTCTTTAGAAACCATTAAATTTTCCTCTTATGCAGTTTGGCCCAGGGGAGCATGGGGATAGTATATGCCATGAACCCCAGGTGGTGTTGGAAGTCCCTGGCAGTCATAGAAGGGAGGGGTAAAATGCTCTTGAAGTAAGAGGTGAGGAACAGCACCTTTTCCGTGGGTAGGGAAGCCAGCATCTTGTTTGGATCCTGCAACCCAGAAAAATGTCGTCTTGTGAAGGGGTCAGAGAGGACTTGTGATAGTTTATAGTGAAGCCTAGACTCTCCAGAAGGGAAATTGTGAAGGAGAAAGACTCCTGAAGTAGGTCTGGCGATTGTCTAAATAAGGAAAGATCTGAATTCCCTGCGGTCTGCAGAATGCTGTGATGGGAGCCAAGCATTTTGTGAATACCCTTGGTGCCATAGAGAGACCAAATGGCGAAGCACAGAAGTGAAAATGAGAGGAAGCAACAGACAAACATAAAAGCTTCCTGAACTGAGGGTGGATGGGGATCTGAAGATGAGTGTCTTTGATGCCCAGTGACACCATGAAAGCTTGGGGAAGAATTGGAGGAAGAGGAGGACAAAGTTAGCATCTGAAAGGATGGGACTTAGTTAGGAAAGGCCCAGAATGGGTCTCCATGGGCCATCCTTCCTTGAAACCAAAAACTTGAATAGTTCCTGAGAAAGAAGATCCGAAATTACCTGAGGGAAGAGGGCCACTTGGTCCTTTGGTGGTTGTGGATGCCTCTGAAAGAAATTTGTTTACTAAACTACGAAATATCCTGTCTGGATTATTGAGAGGACCCAAGAGTCCTGGGTGATCTCATTCCAGGTCACGAGAGAGACAGAGAGAGAAAGATGAAAGGAAAGGGGGGGGGGGTGGCCCTGGAGGCAGGTAGTCACAGATTAACAGGTTTAGATTGGGACTGAAAGGGCTGCTTCTGAACAGAAGTGGAAGAAGTAGATTTGGAAGAAGCTTGTTTCCTAGGTCCTCCCTTGCTTTTAGAATAATGGGGCATGACAGGTTTCCTAATTTTGGCTGTCTTTGTAGGATAGTTCCTTTGGAACCTGGGCACAGGAGAAAGCAGGATATGCTTCAGATCCTGTAGCTCTTTACCTTTCTCCTGTAAGGATTTGAATAGTTCTGCAGCCAAGCTACCAAACAAGGTTTTAGTATCCAGGGGAGCATACAAGAGTTTGGCCTTAGTCATCAGGCAAGGGTTGTAACCTGCGCCAAGAATATCTCCTTAAACTGACCCACAGGCTGCTGCCCTAGCAGAGGCATATGCAGCATCATAACTGCACTTGATAGAATGCCATCTAACCTGTGCAGAGAAGTTGAGAATCCCAGCCAGATGTTCTTCGTGTTTCACTGTTTCAGTCATCACATTTGGGTTATCCTGCCAGGCATAGCCCTCACTCGGCCCGAATACCAGGGGCTTAGTATTTCTGTGTCAGTTGCTGTCACTCCAGGACTGACGTCAGGTTGTCAGTGGTATAAAATCAAGCAGCTGACGCCATTACATCAGTCTTTCTTGCCAAGGAGCCTGAAGCAGATGCAGTTCACATGCGTGCCGGTCGGCCGCTACATGAGTTTTCATTTCCGAACTGAAGTTGATGTCTTCTAAAGCCAAGTACCCAGTTGGGGATCCTTTTTTTTCTTGCTCTAACTGATGTCAGAAAAAGTTAACAATTGTCTTGACTGTGGAAAGCAAATACCACATGGGAGACTTCCATTCTTACTGCGTCACCTGTTTAGGCCCAGACCATGACATCACTCACCATCGCTTTTGTGCTTTAAATGCCAGAACTATACGTCATCGGGCCCTTATTGTAGCTCTATATTTTCGCTCTCAGTCCTCGAGTTCTGATATGGCTTCTGTAAGCCATCTGACTACTGATCTTCCGAAAAAACCATAAGGATAAAGACAGAGACCGCACAGGTCCAAAACTACCGACGACACTTCCGTTCATCTAGTTGTGAGTTCACTGGTTTTCAGTGAGGTGCTCTCGCAGCTCCTGATGCCCGCTTCTGTGGATTTGCAGGCTGCTACCGAGACCCTTTCAGAGTCCGGTATGCCACGAGACTCTTCTTCGACTAAGGATCCTACGGATGTCTCTACCTTGGATGGGTCCGGAACCGCTGAACAGGCACAGACTTCTGAGGAAGTACTTCGCACTACTGATACTCTACACAAACCGATTACTTCTTTCGCGTCTTCAGTTCTTTCTAAAACTACTAGGTTTCTAAGGCCCAGGGTATGAATTACACCCAAAAAAATGATGACCCAAGCTCAGGTACCTGCTTCCTTGCCTCAATCTCAAATGCTTAAAATGGCGGAAGACTTTATTATGCCAGGCTACCCCTTCCAAAAGAAAGAGATTTGTCCCAAGTAATTTTATCCGGACAGGAGTCCGATGATTGATGCTTCTGAATATGAAGACATGCAACCCCTCTCTGCTTATGAGAATTCTGATGCAGAGGAATCCATTCCTTCTGCCTCTCCACCAGAGGAGTTTTAATTTGGTGAAACCCTTCATACTTTAGGGGAGCATTTCCAATGGGAATATCAGGACTTCCCTCAGTCAAAAAAGAAACTCAGGAAATTCTTAGATTTACCACGGCACAGACTTTTGGCCATTCCCCCTGTCCTGGATGCTGTTGATGTTTTTATGGAATCTAGTTTGTTTCCTGTAAGCAGGAGGAAGGGTATCAGGAGTCCTGACAGATACTTCAGAGTCCCTGACCCTCATAAATTCAGTTTCAAAAATCCTACTGCTGACCTAGAGGTCATCTCTCAAGGACCTAAAGGAGTTAAAGCATCCTCAGCTAAGAATCCCACCCCTCTCAGACAGGGATTCCCAAGCTTTAGACAGATGGACTAAAAAAGTATACACCTCTGCTACTCTTGCTGTTAAGAGCACTAAATTGTCAGTTCCACTTGCTGAAATGTCAGGAACTCCTCAAACAAAAAAATATCTTCCTTTCTTGCTTGTGCAGAAAATAAAGAATTACAAGAGTTTACGCATTCTGCAAGCCAAGTTAATAAGCACACCTTGCAATGTGGTTCTGATGCCCTAGAAGCATCTTCTAGGGCAGCAGTCACTGGTTCTGTCATTAGGAGACATGCTTGGCTTAAGGAACAGACCTTGCCAGACCATGTCAAGTCAAAATTATTGGACTCGCCATAGAACAAAGACTATTTGTTTGGCACCAAGGCAGAAAAGGTCTTTAAGATGGAAGAAAAAGTGAAATCTATGCACACAGACTGTTTACAGATTCAGCCTCCGAGGTTCAGTAGGCATTGCCCCTCCAAGTACTGGGACTTTCCAGCCCAGCTCAGCCCAGACCCAGGGGAAGCAGACTCCCCCCAGACAGCATCCCCGGGGAATGCAGAGATCTAAGCAATGGAGTTCCTCCTCTTCAAAAAGAGGGAGTGCTAAGCCACCTCTTAGGTAAGAACTCCCAATGACTTTACGCCTCCTCCTCTTACCTCTGCCCACCTGCTTGTGCCCCAGGAGGAAAACTCTCCTTCCATGCAAACAACTGAGGCTCTTATTACCGGCGACCGATGGGTCCTCAACATAGTGTCCCAGCGATACAAATTTTATTTCCACACTCTGCCAACCCCAAAAGGGTTTCCAGATCTTCCTCCAAAACAGTGGGCAGAGGCCAAAAAGCAAGTCCTTTTCCTGCTCTCCATGAGAGCAATACAGCATATACCTGCAGGACAAATTGGCCAAGGTTTTTATTCCAGACTCTTCACCCAAAAAAGAGGGCACCTGGCGCACTATCCTCGATCTATCCATTCTAAACACCTTTCTGGTGATACCACAATTCAAAATGCTCACCCTCCAGCAGCTTCTTCCTATGCTTTCCAAGGATGCTTGGTTAGCCACCCTAGACCCAAGAGTCTTACCTACACATCCCAATCCGGGAATCTTGCAGGAAATATTTACGTTTCAAGGCAGGATCTATGCATTATCAGTGCTCTGCACTTCACTTTGGCTTATCCACTGCTCCCAGAGTTTTCACAAAATGCCTGGCTCCAGCCATTGCTTTTTGCAGACAAAGACATATTCAAATTTACCACTACTTGGACGACTGCTTGATTCAGGCAGACAGTCAGGAAAAGCTGTTAAAGCACCTGACCTTTGTAAAGGACCTACTGACCTCCCTGGGCTATACTATCAACGAAAAGAAATCAAAACTAGTACCCACACACACAAATTGTATTCCTGGGAGCAAGCCTGGGCACAGCATCCCAGATGGCATTCTTTACTCCAGAAAAACAAGCCTACCTGACAGACTACTACTTCTCTCAATTAGCCACCAGAACCCAGTTATCCGCAAGGAAAATCCTGCCAGCTCTAGGGTTCATGGCCTCCTGCGTTCTACTCATTCCATATGCCAGACTGCATATGAAGAAACTACAGTGGTACCTAAAATGCCTTTGGTGTCAACACTCTCAAGACCTGGAAACTATCATTCCAATGATACCTTGTTTAAGGAAATATTTTTCTTTGGAGGGCAGCATCATGCAACCACAAGGGAGTTCCCTTATTGCAACCCCACGCCGCCCAGACCCTCGCCACAGATGCATCAGACTGTGCCTGGGGTGCACACCTGGATGGCAGTTGAATTCAGGGCCATTGGAGCCCAAATCAAATAGATCTGCACATCAACCAAAAAGAGAAGCTAGCTGTTCAGCATGCTCTGACAACTTTCAGACCCCTACTCTTCCCGGGGCCTCTACTGGTCAAAACAGACAACACCACAGTGATGTGGTATATCAACAAGCAGGGAGGGACTCGCTCTTATCCTCTCTGCAGGCTTGCCATGACCCTTTGGCACACTGCCTCAGCCATGCAACTACACCTGCTAGCACAATTCCTGCCAGGATTCCTAAACTCTCTGGCAGACAACTTGAGCAGAAACCTGCTAGACCCACACAAGTGGCAGCTAGACCACAGAACCTTCACACTTGTAACGCAGAAATGGGGCACCCCGAAGGTGGATCTCTTTGCCTCCCACTCCAGTCATCAGCTTGGCAAATTCTGCACGAGGGAACCTCACAACAAGGCCTGGAAAGTAGATGCTCTATCCGTCCTGTGGGTAAACCTCTCGTTGTATGCATTTCCCCCTCTACCACTCATTTCAAGGGTACTGCTCAAAATAAGGGTGGAAAAACCGAAGACAATTCTGATTGCCCCAGACTGGCCATACCAGTACTGGTACTTACTGCTGTGCAGCCTGTCACCCGTGCCACCATGGCACCTACCTCAGATCCCAACACTCCTGACCCAGAAGAATGGAGAATTCATAAATCCCCAATTGCAGACCCTCAACCTGGCAGCCTGGCTTATTCCCTGACCTCTCCTCCAGCTGCCAGTCTAAGCAAACAAGTCCTAGTTGTTATACGTGAGGCCAGACGCCCCAGCACTAGAAAAACCTATGCTGACAAGTGGAAAAGGTTTTGTACCTGGATCTAGGCTAAGGAAGCCGAAACAGCACAGCCCTCCCTACCTCTAATCCTGGTTTACCTAGCAGACCTACTGCAAAGAGGTCTATCCTTCTCTTCTATTAAAATTCATGCCTCTGCCATCTCTGCTCATTACAGCACAGAGCCACCTCTCTTCTCACACCCTCTCATCAGACAGTTCCTAAGAGGGGCTAACAACTTAAGGCCACCCAGAAGAGCTCCTACACCAGCTTGGGACCTTAACTGTGTTGGAAAAGCTCACCCTACCCCTTTTTGAACATGCAGCTTCAGCAGAGTTAAAATTCCTCTCTTTTGAAAACAGCCTTGCTTCTGGCCATCACTTCACCTAGAAGAGTTTCAGAGCTACAAGCACTCATGGCTGTAGAGCTCTTCATTTTCCATGCTGACAGGGTCTCCCTCAGGACTAACCCATCCTTTATGCCTAAAGTGTGTCCAGTGTGGCTCTCAACCAATCCATTCATTTGCCCACCCTTTTCCCTAACTCACAAAGGATTCTGCCCTCTCTAGATGTGCACAGACAGCTCAGATCCTATCTGGATAGGACTAAATCTTTTAGAAAAACTGAGCAATTTCTAGTCAGCTTCGCAGCAGGGGCAGAGGGGAAGGCCATATCCAAACAATTTATCTCCAAATGGCTAGGACACTGCATCCATTTCTGCTACAAACGACATGGGAAACCATCCCCGAAGGGGGTCAGGATGCATTCCACCAGGGCAACCTCCACCTCTGCATCTTTTCTTAGAGGGGTCCTCACCAGGGACATCTTGGAGGCTGCCACCCGGACATCTGTTCACACTTTCACCAAGCATTGCCACCTGCCTATCTTTAAATCCTGTGCAGGCTTTGCCACCGCAGTCTTGCAGGGCATCCTAGCCAGCCCCTAATCTCCTTGACTGCCTCCACCCTTTTCCTCCGCTTTGGGAATCAACCCAAATGTGATGACTGCAACAGTGAAATACGAAGAACATAGTAAAGTTGTGTACACTTACCATAAATGTAGATGTTAGTATATTCACTGCTGCAGTCCTGCCCCCCCTCCACCCCCCCTTCTCTCGCTCTCTTTTCTCTCTCTGTCTCTTTATCACAGGGAATTTTTGGTATTTACTTTCTACTGGTGGTGCTCACCATAACCTAGCTCCCTTTTGGGGGCTTCTGACAGTTGGGGCAAGAAAAACCGATGTAATGGCATCGGCTGCCTGATTTTATATTACTGACGACCTGACTTCAGTCATGGAGCGACAGCAACTGACACAAATACTAAGCCTCTGGTATTCGGGCCGACTGAGGGCTACCCCTGCCAGGATAACCCAAATGTTATGACTGCAACAGTGAATACCGTAAATGTAGATGTTAGAGTGTAAATGTACACAACTGTAGTTTTCTCCTTGGTAGGAGAATCTGGAAGCCGAGAAAGGATTTCTCCTGCGTCAGCAAGGATACCCAGAGAGTATTTGGCCTTGTGAGTCAGGTAGTTAATTGCCCTGAAGGCTAGGATAGCCGAGATTTAGACCTTTTCCCCCAGCCTCTCCATATCCTTGCTGTCTTTTTATCAGAAGGCAGTAAGGAAGTAGAGGGCAATAACTTGAAGGCCTTGTCTGCTGAGATGGAAATGGTAGCCGAGTGCAGACAGCTGTGAACATGAGCTTAGCATCTTAAGGTACCTTATAGAACCTGCTGGGAGCAGGGGGTTGCAAATCTGGACACTTTGAAGCAGCAGTAAATGCATCCAGAAACGCAGGCAGAACTGGGTGAATAGCAGATGGTGAAGGAGAATCCATCTGCAAGAGGTCATAATACCTCCTTTGAATATCGAGACTTGGCAGCAGTCCCATTTGAATAATTCTTTTTTTTTTTTTTTTTGGATAGTTTTTCCAAAGGAAAAATCCTCAATCTGTACCATTAGATTCATGTTCTGGGGAGTTGTACTCTAGGGGTGAAGCTGTCTGGGTGGAATAGGGCATTGAGTTAACATAGAGGACTCTTCCGCATCTGAGGAGGAGTCTACAGCTATCCTTTTGAATGCAGTGGAGGGAGAAAAGGACTGCTAAGGGTAGAGGAACATGGAGACTGGTGCAGGGCCATGAAGGCATTAAAAAGGCTTTGGGGGACAAAAACTGCCAGTCGGGGGGGGGGGGGGGTTCTGGTGGAGCTGGAGCCACAGATTGTCTTCGCTTTTTTTTCATTTTGGCAATTTTCATGTGAAGGAATGTGGAAGGACCCAATATCGTCCTACATTTGAATACGTCAGTAAGCACATCCTTATGCACAGTAATTGTGAGTGACTCCTTGAGGACACTTATAAAATAAGTAGCTATGGGTCCCCCTTTTTGCCAGACTTGGGTGCTTGTACTACCTTCTTGGATGTGCTGGTAGACTCCTTTGGTGCTTTCCCTGTGTTACCTGCCGAGGGGACATCCACTGGCTCTGGAAAGACCTCTGGGCCTGCATCAGCCTCTGGAGGGGATGTCCGAGAGAGCGGGTGCAGCTGGTAGGCGGAGATTTCTTGACCTTTTTAGTCTGTGGCTCGTCCAAAGGACCCAATGTCACCACCTTCTGCTGTGCTAGGCGTTTAAGATGCTGATTCTTCAAGTACAGTTTATGCAAAGCTAGATGGCTCCTTTTAGAGTTTTGGGAATGAACAATTTATAAATATCACTGGGTGTAGTCATGGTCTGGGCCTAGACAGAACAAAAAAAAGTAATGGGGATGTGTGTGTTGAATCTGGCTTCCACAATGACATTTGCCCTTCCTAGCTGACATGAAATCGCCACACCACAAAGCAGCAACAAAAAGCAAGAAAAAAGAAATGAAGAAACCCCAACAGGGTGCTTATCTGAACTACGGGTCAACACTAATCTGGCTTGTGAATGTCTGGAACAGGTGATCAGTCAGGGGGCAGAAAAGTTCTGAGGTTGGTTGGTGCTGGCATCTGCTTTATACCAGACATCCCTTTATGGCCGCCATATAAGGGTGGATGTGCGGCATCGCATGTACTTAGACTTGTGTACTGGACGGAAGTCCGAGTTGTCTGGAGGCGAACTTCCATATGTGATGAATACTGCAGCATATGAATAGAAGGACATCTCTTCATCTCTTTATTACTGTGATGGGAAAGGAAATGTATATATTTTTTGCACTTAACCCATTTTAAAAAGGGCCACCTTTTTCTGAGAGAATTTTTGCCTTTTTTCTCTGGTAGTATGCTCCTGTTATTTTCCCGTTGGCTAATGCCTTGTAACTTTTTTTTTTCCTTTCATTTCCTTACGCTCTTTAGTTTCATACATGTATTGTGCTCCAGAAATGCTAGGTAGTTGGCACCAAGAGTGAGTTGTATACCTCCTACTGTATTCTTGGCTGTCTTTGTTGTTTAACATGACTTTCAAAGTCCTGCTCACTGTTTGTGCTTTAGAACTTTCCTTGCCTTCACTGCATCTTTGGCCATGAGAAAGTACAGTCAAATGCAAAGAAGCAAAATCTTGTTTTATTCCTGCTCCATTGCTTGCTTTTAGCATTTTTTTTAAATCCAACCCTTGCTCTTTGTGCCAACATTTCTGTTGGAATGAATAGGTGAAGTGAGAACAGGCATCCCTGTCTTGTTCATCTTGTGATGGGCACTTGAATTGTACAACTGCTTTGAGTCCGTCGCTGAGCTAATGTGCCTTCTTCCAAAGCCGAACCCTTTTAGCACTTCTCATAAGGAAAAAAATATTCTTGCCTTGCCTATTTTGACTTTGCAACTGATCTTCCTTGCACGAATCTGAACTGGCACTTATGTATCTGGTTAGGCATAAATTCTGTGCACTAGTATTTTAATATTCCATTATTTATTGGTGTACATTTATCTGAAAGCTTCTGGCTTCATTACTACTTCATCAAGGGGAGTTGCTTCCAAAAACTAAACCAAAATTATCCTTTTATTTCATCCTTGTTTAAGTTTAATAAATGTTCTTGAAAGTCTATTCAGATAATCAGCTTCATGTGGAGGTTGTCTAACATAATTATTGTCCTCCTAATTGTTTAGACCTTAGGAGTCCTTTACTTGTTTTATTGTCCTTTCCATGTTTATTTGAACCAACTTCTAATTTTTGCCTAACCAGTGCAGTCCCTTGTAGAAGTGTGCTATCTGCCTTTTAAGGCCTCCCTCCAAATCTTTGCTTTTTATTTTATTTTTTCTTTCATTTTCAACTTTTATCTGTCCTGTCTAGTTCTTCTGATCTTCTTCTGTGTTATGCACTTTTCTTGCATGACCCATCTTCATTGTTTTGATTGTCTTTTGTTCAATTCCTGTATCTTGTGTTCAGTGGCATACTTTTCTAATTCCTGTTATGAGATTTTTTTTTTAACCTGAGCTTTTGCTCTTCTTTTAGTTGAAAAATCTTCTCTGTGGTGCACTGTCCTTCCCTATGTCCCTTTTTACCTTCATTTTCAGTGAGATATGACCTGATCCTGTTTGGGTACCCACAGTCTTCTGCCTTTGTTCTCCAGTATTTCTCATATGAAGAACCAGGTTGCCCCCCCCCCGACTATCAGAACTTTTTTTTTGTTAATTTTGTGCTTGCTTTCTCTGCATCTCATCTGTCATTCATTTTATTGGGGTCAAGTCCTGCCCCCCCCTAAAAAGAAAAACACACAGCAGATTAATTTTTGTTGGCCTGCCTTCCTTCCTCCAATTTTGAATGAAATTCCTTAACCAAAAAAACAAAAATGTTTGAGTAATAAATGAGCATCATTCCCACTGCTGAGGCAGCTTTTAGGCTGTGTGGGTTGTTTCCCAGCTTAGGAAACAACTGGTCAGCCTTGCAAAGCTCTGGCTTAACTCCACACCTTTCTGACTGCTTATTGGCTAGACCAAAGGAGGATAATCAGCAGTTTGAATGACGCTTTCTTCAGTACTTTATTACTTTCAGAAGTATCTTTGGGACTTCACGGGAGCAACATACAAGACCTGTCGGGGAAACCTTACACATAGTCCTAGCCCTTTTAAGTAAGATATTTTTATTTTCGGACGAAAAGTGGTATTTTCCTTTTAAAAAAAACCCAGAATATTTGTCAGGTGTTTCCTGTCAGGGGCTTTACTTTTAGCTACCTGTGTTGTTTAGGTAGTTGGAGGCAAATTTTGTGTCTGTATGTTACAATTTTGTGACTAAAAGACTTGTTTTAGGGATGGGCAAGGACATGTTTTTACTATGTAATGCTTATGTTCACTTTGTGACAACCTGCCTGCCATTTTTCTTTTTTCTTTTCTGTCAGTGTTATTAACTTTGGTGTGTTAACAGTGAAATTGAGTGCTGCTTGTGCTATTACTTTGTGAAGATCCTGGCATAGGAAATGTAAGTGTGCTGCTTGTGTACATTGTGACAGCTTGCCCTCCAGTAGACACACTTCCTGCTTTTGGCTTCTCTTTCTCAGCTACAGCACGTCTATTTGCTCCCTTTGTCCCTGGAAAGTAAAACATGTTTACTAAGAAGCATTCTGTTGCTGTGGGCCCAATCTATGCCCTATTGTATAGTGGGTGAACCTGCAGTGGTCATTGGTTGATCTCTGACCACTTGCTTACCTCTTTGGCTTCCTCTTGTGTAGTCCTTTAATCCACCTCTCACCAGGGGTAGGCCACATCCTCTTTGGCTATTTTAGTGTTTAATACTGGTGTGGGAGAACTATCTCTCTAGTTCTGGGTGACACTCCGGGAGATTGTTCACAGTGTAACTGAGGCAAGAGACTGTTAGACCAATCTGATGTCCCTCCTTTAAGTTTGTCTTCTTCCACATGAATTTGTATAAACATTGTTCATCTCAAGAAAGCTGGTTTTCTTACTTCTGCAGCACCTGCATTGCAGTCTTTGAGTCCCGGTGTCCAGAAACAGTTACTGGGGTGCCTCCCCTTCAAAGAAATTCCTGAGAAAACTGGGTAAGATAATTCTATGACCGAGATGGGGCAATGTCTTAAGATTCACAAGCCCATCTGTTTGACTGAGAAGAAAATAAATTATTTTTCTCATGTGGAGGATTTCTTTCTCAGTCTGACCATGGCCAGGCTGAATGAGTGAGTTATTTTTATGGGAACTAGCAGATGTTCCTCCTTGAACTGAGTAGGTGTTTTTATATTTCAAATGTATGTTTTTCATTTTCCCCCCATCTTTCCTGTACTGCCAGTCTACCAATCCTGGGAGATGCGTTGAATGCTGTTTCTATAAAGCTTATCTGCTTTTTTGGCACTGCTGCTGAGTATCCAGATGATTGAAGTGCCTCAGACTTGTTTTCTCTCACCTTAGATCAAACCCAGCTGCTACAGCCACTGCAAAACCTGCTAGGAATAGCCTGGTATAAACTCCAACCTTGCCTTCCCTGTCAGCAGGTGAAGGGTGTTGGACCGCCTAGGTAAGTGTATTTGAAAGTAAAAGTAGAAGGAAACAGAATTCTCAGTTATCAAACAAACGTGGAAGTTTATGCTTTGTTATATGGATAGGGTGAGGGAATTAGCTGCTTCATTTCCTGCACAATAAATTTCTTTCCTTTTTGAATCAGAAGCTTTCTACTTTGTCCCAGGTATCCAAACATGCTTTTAAGAGTGTGTATGGTTGTGCAGATATTTACATAAGCATGTATTGTTTGCCTAGTCTTCTGTCTAGATTTGTAGGCAGTATGATGAAACCCAAATAAACAAAATACTCTTCTGGCAGATGGGAAACTAAACAGAAATGACTTGTGTGTGTGGGGGGGGGGGGGGTAACGAGAAACACTGTCTTTTTCAGGAAGGAAGGTATGACCAACTGTACAGAATCTCTGACTGACTGCCAACATCCTCATTTCCTCTGGCCAATATCTCTAAAAATATGTCCCACAAATTGGTTCTGAACATCTCCCTTTGACAAAAGGTGGTTCATAGGTTGGTACTAGGCTGTCTGCCCTAGGGGCCTATACAAGCCTAGCCATAAAAATTCCTTGGATATTTCTTCCCACAATATTTACTTCCCTGGACCCTTGTCTCAGATTCTTGGGTGTTAAAAGTGGTACAAAAGGATTACAGATGGTACTGGACACAATCATCTTTTCAGGGGATTCCACCTTGCTCTCTAAACCAAACTGTGTTTTTCCTCCAATGTTTTTCACTCACACAAGGAGCCCTAAAACCAGTACTTGTAATTCTAAGGGGTGAAAGCTTCTTTTGCAGAATGTCTTTGGAACCAGAGAAAGAGGCCTCTTTGAGACAGACCAGTGCTGGATCTTAAAATTTCCAAACCTGTATATGAAAGTACATTACCAAATTTCAAAATGTTAACCTTACAGGGCCCTGTTACCCATTATTCCTCCCATGAGACTTAAAGGATGCTTATTACCACTTTCCCATAGAAATAGGCTTCAGGAAATTTCTAAGATCCTCTGCTTCTAGGTCACAATATCCATTCTTTCAGTTGCCGTTTGGATTATCTACATGTCTGGGGATGTTCAGGAAATGCTTAGCACCCATTGTAGCTTATTAGAATAAATCGCATTTATAATTTTCCTGACATGACTTTCTTATCTCTGCGTAATCTTTTTCCTGTTGTCATTAACATGGGTTATGTCTCTTCTAATCAGTCTGGGCTTCCAGGTAAATATTGCAAAATCTTATGCTTATTTTCAAAAGGATTGTTTGATATGAGAAGGTGGATTATTAATTTTTTAATCTAGAATCTTTCCTGAGCTTCTCCTCAGTGTCGTAATTTATGCAAGAGAATTTAAGCTCCTAGGGTTCATGGCTTCTATGATTCTCATGATTCCTGTAGCCAGGTTGCACAAAAGAAATACGGAGTGCTTTCTACAAAAACATGGTCTCAACACTTTTATCCTCTGGTGTATCAAATTCCAGTTTGGGGCTTTCTAAAAAAAGAACTGCATTGGTGGCAACAGTAAATTTTAGCCAAACGCAGATCTTCTGTTTTCTCCTCTGACTCCAAAGCAATCTCTTGCCACAAATGGCTCAGATATTGCTTGGTGAGCAGTTTCCTCGAGGGTGAAGGTGCAAGGCCTGTGGGTTTCATTCAGACTGACCAAAGGCATCAGTATAAAGGGAATGTTGGCTGTGATCCATGCCTTGATATCTCTTCATTTGTGGTCACCAGGAATTCGTTAGTCCTGTGGTACGTAAACAAACAAGAAGGTACAAGGTTGGACACCCCTGTGCAGGCTGTCTGTGGTGTCTTCGGAAGTAGTTGTACAGCATTCCTTAATTCTCCAAGCATCTTATGTACTGTTGGAACAATACTGTGATAGACTGGTTGAGCAGTGCTAGGACAGACCCTCACAGATCTAAATTTAATGAGAGTAGTGTCTTCCAGGAACTGAGCTAGTTGTGGAGAGAACCTGAAATTCATCTGTTTGCCTCCTTTCAAAGCTAACATCTAAACAAATTCTGCCCCAGAGCTCCCTTGCAAGCCTGGAAAATGGATTCATTTCTTTTTCCTTGGACAGGAATACTTGTGCTTTTCTACCCTTTCCGCTGATACCTAGGGTAATTCAGAAAGATTCCCCAAAAGTCGATGTGATGACTTCCTTCCAGCTAAGACAAAATTGGTGCTCCCTTCTTGTGGAATTGGCAAAAGGAAATTATCCCAAGCTTCCTCGGTACTAGTACATACTTTCTACATTCCAAAATACCACATGTAAGTAGAGCTTCCACCTTGCCGAGAAACGTATGCAGTCCAATGAACATTTTTAATTCCAGCCCTAATTCAGTCAGTGTACATCACACATTACTGTAGGCAGTCACTGCAGTAAACTTAATCTCTATGCTCCCAGTTTAAGTGATCATATCATGGTAGGTAAGTATTTATTACAGTATTGTAACAGATCCAATACTGTAACGGAGTATATCCATTATTACAGTGTATACTTGGCATTATAAATTGCACTAGGGCTGTATTCCTGTTGCATTTCTCTTAGTATGTGTTTAGTTGATGTATTTTTTCCTGACTGACTGATGGCATTGTTTTGCCTGACTGTGTGCTACCTTGTGTGCTGAAATCTGCTTCTGACTACAAAAAGCATGCCTTTCATTGGCAAGTAGTTTGTCCTTCCCCTATTGCATCATCAAAATGCAGGACCACAAGGCTGAATCGGGAAGTATCTGGTAGCTGCTTAGCACACAGTGAATTACAAACACAAGCTTATTAAACTTTACTTACAGTGAAAAAACTGAAGTAAAAACTACATCTTAGTCAGAAAACACATTTTACATAACATTTTCTTTTTACATCAATTATGCTAGTTAACACTTTTGCACATTATCTTTAATTCTACTGCCTATCTTTGTATTCTTTGTCAGCTGTGTTCTACATCCCAGTTCTTTGTAAGATTTATTCCTGCCTGTGCTTTTAATGTACTTACCACTCAAATTGATCCTTCCCTAAAGTAACTGCCCTTTTGCTACTGTCATCAGTTCTCATTTTAATTTTCCACCATTTCTTGTTCATCCCTTTTGAATCCCTGCTCAGTTTTTCCAGTTTATCCAGTGGGTTCTGTTCATAGCCTACGGGGTCTGTGAGCGGTTAAGTACTAACCTTTCACTCCTTCGGTCCCTTCTGTTCATCTCTTCTCATCACTGCTGTGTTCTGTGTACTTATGACTTCTTACAGTATTGGTCCAGTATAATGGATAGTCTGTATAGCTACACAAACTAAAATACTTGTTGGGTTTCAGAGGAAGCTGTCAGATTGTTGCATGGATACTGTTTCTCATACTAAAATATCTTGCCTCATGTCCATTTATTGATATTAAAAGTACTATAGCTGCTAAATCAAAAAGATCAATCATGTTCAATCTCCTTGTATCAATAGATTTACTTTTTTAGAGTAGCAGTTTATTATTTCACTAATCATTTCCCCCCCTTTGGTATTTAGCTGTAGTTTTAACAGTTAAGTTCAGTACCCACTACTGCAGTTAGTCACATCATGCAGCCGCATCTAAGGGCCGACCAATCATGAGACGCAATCTGGCTTTGCCTATTGATCGACTTTATTTTCTTTGGTGTTTTTGAACTTGAGCACAAGAGCAGTATGTTGGTTGTCTGTACTCACTGAGATGCTCTAGCAGTCTAGTATTAGAGTCAAGCTAGTATGCTAATTAATGAAAGATAAAGATGGTGTGCTGTTGATAGTACCACTGCTACATCAGTAGTAATGTCTGGTAAATAGTAATGAAGTAACATCTGCACCACTTCCTTGCAAAGAGTGATGCCCTTTTTGTGGTGGTGGTAGAGTATATGTTTCTGAACAATTAGAAAGTAAAAATGTTTTGGATCAACTCTATTTTTAATCAAAAAAAACTTGCTGCTTTCCCTTGATCATTTTAAAACTTATGATGTTTCTCCAAACAAGCTTGTGTGCTGTCTAATGGTGAGGAGTAATAGCACGACTAAGTGAAGAGGTGTATTTGTGTGTGTGTGTGTGTGTGTGTGTGTGTGTGTGTGTGTGTGTGTGTGTGTGTGTGTGTGTGTGTGTATTTGTGTGTGTGTGTATTTGTGTGTGTGTATTTGTGTGTGTGTGTGTGTGTGTGTGTGTATTTGTGTGTGTGTGTGTGTGTGTGTATTTGTGTGTGTGTGTATTTGTGTGTGTGTGTGTGTGTGTGTATTTGTGTGTATTTGTGTGTGTGTGTGTGTGTCTTCCAGATATTTGTGCAGTGTTAACAGTATCGTGGACCACCTTCGCCTCTGGAGGTCTGCTTCAAGTTAAGGAAATTAATGTGTAATGGAAAGTAAAATGCAGTATATAACTTTCATGCAATAATTTCAAAATCTGTTGTTTTCTTTATATACATTGTTCTGTGACAACCCACTTTGTTGAAGGCTAGTAGCCATATATAGGCAAGGTGAATATTTAATATGATTCCAAACATTTGGTACGGGATTTGCTTGTGGATATTAAAGTATAGTGGAACAACTTTGGCTGGACTAGTTCTTTTGCTTGCGGTTTTAAAAAAGGATCATAATAGGGAAAGCAACTTATACCAGTATGGTGGATTGGGCAGTGTTATATGATGCCCATTGGTGAGGAGCAGCAGTAGTCAAATATAGGCAAGAAGAAGGTTTCACTTTGGTCTATGATTGTCTTGAGTAATGGTCCCATTTCAGTTTGTTGCCCTTCTCAGTCGGTTACTTGCTTTCTCCCATAACATCCCATTACTGCTATGTTTAATGCAGCGTTGCTACTGCACCACAATAATTGGGTGTTAAATGCTCACTTTTGTTATTTCACATAATTAATATTGCTACCTCCACTACACATATAGCATTAAATTAAGGAGCTCCATCTTCCCTCCATTTTTAATTTAATAAAGTCATACTGATACTCAGATTTTTCAATAAAGCCTTGACCTGGTGCGTACTTGATGCGGGTACACCAGTGAGTAACACAACATCAAGAAATGCAGCACAGTTTCCTTAGATAACTCCAGCGCTACCAAATACTAGATGGAGAACAATCCAATTAAAGTCGACTTGTGTTCCTTTGTTGATTGCAGATTCTCTGACCACTGTATTCCTGTTGTGGTTAGAAAATCTTCTATCTTGTACAGTGCTTTCTTTGTGGCATCTCCAACATGCAGATACATTGCTCCTCTTTTGTTAAACCCATCATTGAATAGAGTGTCCCCTTTGGCATATACTAAGTACCTAAACCAACGTGGGACCTCAATGTTCTTTTACCTAAAAATGTATCTGGTCTTGGCACTCTAACTCTGGGACAGTCTATTGCTGTACTTGTCTGGTATAGATTCCCGAGGGGTGGATTATTTAGCCTTTCATGCTGTGAGCAGCCACACACACGCTTTGAACTCTTGTCTAAATAGAACTGTTGGTAAAGCAGACTCTTGCTCTAGAGACCTAATCCTATAGTGCCACATTAACAATACCAGCTGGCACAGCTTGTATGTAACCAAATTTAGCCTATGTTCTTGAAATAGGCTTCTGTTGTATATTAAGCAGAGTACTTCCCTGGCAACCTGGAGAACACGTGTGGATAACTGGATGGGTGGTTACAAATTTCAGCCCTGGATTTGTGGGCATAAAGTACTCTTTAGGCAACTAGTAAGTTCTTACCAAGGCATCTCCTTATTGCCTGTGAGTTGGTAAAAACCTATAAAGAATATATTATGAGTTTATCTTGTCAATTTGCATTCTTCATATTTACTACTTTTGCAAGAAGGGGTTCTGTGAACTTGTTTGCAGTATCTGGAATAGAGAGCAGCCTATAAATTCTTTCTCTACCCTGCCTTTCCCATGTTTACCATTTGACCTGAATGCACATAAAATGGCATCAAGGGAGAGATCCTGCAAGGTTGCTCTCTGCAGGTCTTTTCTTGACTTGGTAGGCAAGTCATAACTGCCAGCTCCCATATTTTGGAGTTTGAATAAGCTAATTTTAAGTATATTAGTGTTTTGTACTTGAGCACTGTATAAAATTACATAGTAAATAACAGTACAAAAAAATTGTAGTCTTATTGTACCCAGTCAGACTGCCAAAACCACAACAGACAGATAAATGTGCAGTGTTGCACAGCTAATCTTTAATGTTTAAAAGGAATACATTACTTGGTGCTACTCCAATCAGCAGCACCACGTTCAGGTTCCATGAAGTAACAGGGAAAAAATTCATCAAGCATTTTCCATTATGGTAGTAAATGCAGAACTACTGTAGCATCTTTGCACCAGTGCAGGCTCCTCCTCCACAGTCTGTCCTCTATATTTTGGCAAATTTTGCACTTAAAACTGAAATCAGAGAAAAGAGTTCAACTTTGGAGAGGTGTGTGTGTTCCAAAGGAGTGGTGACTTCTGGGAGGCAAATCTGCCCCTGCAGCAGGTTCTGTTAATGTCACCTACCAGGTTAAGGTCTTCAGAGCGAGTAACTCATTTACCATTTGACATGCGGAGATGCAGTATTTCCAGTTAAAGCAGGGTCAGCTATTGTCTTGTATGCAAGGCAGAGAGAGTTTGAGTAGTCTGTATGAAATGGAATAAAGTGACAGTGATTTCAGGCACTCCACATAGGACAGATGCTGAAGAACTAGAATTTTCTTTGTGAGGAACCTTTGTGGTCTCTCCAATTGCTGCAGGTGCTTAGAAAGGTACGTAAAAGGGTGTTTTACTCTTATTGGCCTGATGAGGTAAGAGTACAGAGGTTATAACTTCATTTTTTTTTCCTGGAGGCAATGCCGTTATGAGTTGAGCAATATAAAATGCCCTTCTCATCTCCGTGGAGACATGGTGGCCAAAGGTAAGGTTGCTGTCAACATGTTGTGTCCCCAGGTTTGTCACCACTGAGTGCATACTGAAGGTGTTGCTATTGATGTGGTAGTTAGCAGGAACATCGCCCTTGCCAAAAGGGATGATGCATTTTTTACATGGAGTTTAAGGCCATAAGTATGTCATCAATCATTTTAAGACCCGCTTATAGGATGTTGACTACATTTGGAGATTCTATGACTGCTCCCAGTTTGTAGTCATCAGCAAACTTAGTCAGCCACAGACTTTTTTAGTTTTTGCTTTTACTTCCGAGAAATGGATTCCAAACAGTCGAGGTCCCTGGAATCTCTGTGGAACACCACTGGTTGCTACAGGTCTGCTGTTGGAGGTGGATTCCCCTGTTTGACTTGGAGTTTGATCAGTGAGCCAGTTAGCGACCCATCTAATTATACAAGGGTTGAAGCTTAGCTGGTTGAGTTTGTCAATGATGCCTGAGTGGAGGTTACTGTCGAAAGCTTTGGCTAAATTTAGGTAGGCTGTATGCACAGATTACCTGTCGTCCTGGGCCTTGGTGACTGTCTATAAGAAGTCCACCAGT
>NC_056732.1:147762187-147837187 GCF_019279795.1 Protopterus annectens
AAAAATTTTTTTGTGAAAAAATATATATATATATATATATATATATGTGTGTGTATGTATGTATGTATGTATGTGTATATATATATATATATATATAAATATATATACATATATATATATATATATATATATATATATATTTGTTTCCCACCTTTCTGAACTACTATAGTCAGTTTTCAGGTCACTGCTGAATCCAGGGCTGTGTTACAAGTTTCTGTGTTGCCCATACCTTGCTTGGATAGAAGGAAGTTTCTCTTTTTACCTGTGAAAGAGGGGAGCTTTGAGTAGCCTATCTGTCCCTGGAGAAGTGGTTTCAGCCCAGAAGTTAGTAGTTTATTGGCCATTTTGGGCTAATTTCTATCTCTTTCACTTCCCTGCTATAAAAAACGCATTTGCACAGTTTGTGCACTTGTATTCCGCTCAGCAAGTGCCTTCAGGTGTTCTGCAGAGTCTGCAGCAGCAGAGAGACAAGAGAGAGACTTTGGAGTGATTAAGTATCATTTTTCTGCTTTTCTTGCTGTCTTAACTAATTCCGCCTAAAACGCCAGTTTTTTTAGCATTTCTGTGGTTTAAAAAGTTCGTTATTGCTACATGTTGTACTTGCTGCCTGCACTTAACTTAAACATAAAAATGACTTAATTCATCTGTTTAACTGTTGTAGGCTACACACTAAAGTGTGATAGCCTTTTCTGTGCATTAAGTGTTTTTTTGATTGTATCTGCTCTATTTTCTGAAAAAAAAAAAATATATATACTTTTCCCGCCTTTCTGAAGTAGTATAGTCCAGTTTTCAGGTTATTGATGAATCCAGTGCTGTGTTGCAAGTTCCTGTGTTGCCCATACCTTATTTGATAGAAGGAAGTTTCTCTGTTCACCTGTGAGAGAGGGGAGCTTTGAGCAGCCTATCTGTCCCTGGAGGAATGGTTTCAGCCCAGAAGTTCGTAGTTTATCGACCGTTTTGGGCTCATTTCTTTCTCTCTCACTTCCCTGCTGTAAAAACTGCATTTGAGTGGTTTTGCATACCGGGCAACGCCGGTTAGCTAGAGTTCAACTATTCTTGGCTCCACCAAGTGTACTCTTCAATTTTTCCTAGACAAACCTTCAACTTTAGCACTCAAACCATTAATTTCATAGTCAAGCACTTGCTTAAAGGACCACTACGGGCAAACAATGAAAAAACATATATTTTTTTATCTTGCCATGATTTACTGCACTTCCTAAAGGTGCCTGCAGCAAAATAAGTGCTCTTTCCTAATTTTTTTTTTTTTTTTTTTTACTCTTGTCTGCCCTCAAGGGGGCAGACATTGTGATTCCTTTGGAAAGCTAAATCTGTCTCAATAAACAGACTGTGAGAACAAATAGCCCTACCATTTGTTGTCAGACTAGACTTCCATTCACTTAGAATGGACCACCTGAAAAAAATGCCAAGTTTGAGAGTCTGCAGCTCATGTGTCATTGACTGGTATGTGCTGAGTTACAAATGTTGTTCCTACTGATGTACTACACATTCTCTGAAAGAAACTTGCAAAAGTGTCAACAAATTACTGAGATAAAAAAGACTTTTCACAAGGAGCAGTTTTGCAAGTTTCAGTTCCTGGCCAAGTTACTCCTCCCATCTCCCCTCCTTCAGTGGGCTACAGTCTCACATTTCCAGCTTTACTAGATTCAGCTATTTAGTCAACTTTGCATGACAATAGATATCAAAAAAAATCACAGCCTGGTGTGCCACTAAAACTGTTCCCTTATATGTCTCTTCACTTATGAATAGCATTTCCCCTGGAATAAAAAAAAAAAAGCACACACATCAGTCCAGAGTTTGGGCCAATCTATCCATTTCTTAATGTGCACAGTAAAACATTCAGCTTATAATGCGTTCTGGCTGCTGGCATGGTTATCTTTACATAGTTATTCTCTTCTAGCATAACCTGAACTTATGGTATTCAATGCCAAGCTTTACAACAGTTCTCAGTTTCTTAACAATGACCTCCCAAGCCTCTGATGTGACCCAGTACTTTGTCATTATACTGTAAATACATAGATTAATACAAATATTTGTGCACATATGACATGTACAATAATACACACATACCATCATTAAAACAAGATAAATGCAATATAAATCATGTCAATATAGTTATGCTTTCTAGTTTGACCCTGTTTGTCTATGGAAACTTTTTTTTGAATTTATGTTCAGGCAGTTGTATATTTGTTGTATATTATCTTGTTTAATTGTTTCTCAATATTCTAACCACTGTGTATGCTGCATCAATTGTAAAACTCTAATTTTACTCCTTTTATATTTTCTATGGTCTTTGTACAAAATAGCTATGTTTGTATAATTTATTTTTATTATTTTTTTATAATTGTTTGCTATGTACCTGGAGCTTTTCTCCCCCAGCCTCCGCTGAAAAAGGTCATCTTGTGTCCAGTCGGACTAACCTGGTAAACAAATGTAAAATAAATAAAATAAAATATACTAAGAAAATCAATCAATATACCAAGAAAAATCCAAAACTTAAGAAAAAAAACACAAGAAGGAAAATGTTTCCTTGATGCTGTCATGAAAATCCCACTCGCTTATTCAGATATTATGGGCAAACATATATATATTATAACATATATAATATATTAGGCAAAACAACGTACCCAACCCACTAGTCTTAGGTGAATCTATAGTCAGGCACACTGATGTCCCACTCACAAGGCTAAACAAGGAGAAGGTTACTGTCAGCTGCCTGGTGCCAGGATCTGCCACATAACCCATGCACTCAGGTCACTCCACAACAACTACAAATATGACTGTCATTGTCCATGTTGGTTTGAATGACCCGAGACATGCCTCCCTGGACTACATGAAAAGAGACATGGAAGAGCTCTCCGATCTTGTAGCCCATGGAGGTATGACCCTAGCCCTGAGTAGCATTCTGCCATAGCCCCGAATGATACCGCAGTACAAGGACAAAATGATTGACTTCAACAATTGGCTAAGCTTCTGGTGTCATTCTAAGCGGATCCAGTAATTCTGTCTGCCTGGGGCGACATGGTCAACAGACCATGATGCTTTGCCAGAGATGGCCTGCACCTGTCGCCCATGGGATTCCGGATATTGGCTAAGGCTCTTGCCGCCCTTATAGTGCCTTTTTTAGACAAGTTTCAAATGTAACAGGAACAGGCAAGCAAAAACTGAGGGTTACGCTCCTCAATGCTAGAAGTCTAAATCTCAAAATGCACTCGCTCAAGGCACTCCTTAAAATGGAGAACATCAATACCTGTGCAGTGACAGAGACCTGGTTCAAGGCTCCAAAGAGAACCCCTGCACTACCAGGCTATAACTCATACCACACTTTTCGGCCACGTAACCTGGACCAGAACATCAAAGGCGGAGGAGTGCCCATATTCATTAAGGATATCCACACCTCCAGGCTAGTTGCTCAGCATAATGCGTCCGAGATTATCCAAGTGCAACTAACTCTGGGCAAAACTGCAGTTCAAATTGTAGCTTGCTACAGATCCCCCATCATGCCCCAGCATTCCCACTCCTCTTTTCTTGATATACTGGAAAATATTAGGGTTCACACACCCTGATAATGGGCATTTTCAACTACCCTACCATTAACTGGGAAAACTACTCCTGTACCAACTCCTTCGCTTAGTGCTTTCTGGAATTCATAAACTCCAGTGCCCTGGATCAACTTATCCACACCCCCACCAAGGGCAACAATATCCTAGACCTAGTCATTACCAATATAAATGACCGGTGTTCCACACCTGAAGTCAATTCCTTGTTGGTCAGATCCAATCATAAGCTAATCACCCTAGATATCCACATCCCGCCCCCACCCCCATTAAGGAAACCACGGTAAAAAATTTCTCCATAGCCAACTTCATGCTTCATAAGACAGAAGTGGCGAACTTCATGACACCTATGCAGATGGACAATACAGTTGGAACTGCTGAATCCTACACAAATGCACTCTATAAGCAACTTACATGAGTGCATGGATCGTGCTATCCCAAACAGAACCAAGAAGCTATCCTCCAAAATAAGGAAGCCAATCTGGTGGTCCCCTGCCACAAACAAACTGTACAACAGAAGGAATAAACTGTTGCAAAAGAGAGTAAAATCCCATGAGTGGTGGAGCTCCCTGATCAGCCTCAGTAAGATGCTGAGATCCCTTATAAGACCCTCCAAAGCTAGCTATGAAAATAAAATCACCACTGATTTCTAAGGACAACCACAAAGCATTCTATAGCTATGTCAAGAATCTCAATGGCAACACCCAGATCTGCTCTGAGTTACAGTTCAACGGCATGAAAATTACAGAACTAACTGATATTGCCAACATTTTGGCAGATAGGTTCAGTGCTATCTTTACCACCCTCTCACACCCTAAAGGGCCCATATCTATACATGAAAAAATGCAGAGTCCCTGTAATCACAACTATACAGGTAAAAGCTGCACTCTCTAAAGCCAAAAATACAGCTTCCATGGGACTGGACAACATCGCAGGCTGCATTTTACATGAACTTCAGAATGAACTGGCTCCCCATCTAAGCACCATGTTCAGTCATAGCTTCACATCAGGCTTTGTGCCCACTGAATGGTGCATAGCAACAGTTATCCCACTCCACAAAGGGGGAGCCACCACTGATCTCGGGAACTATCGTCCTATTAGCCTGATGAGCTTGGTCTGCAAGGCCATGGAACGTATCATCATGGAACTCGTAAACAAAGACATTGGTAACCTCCAAACTCTGGACCCCACCCAGTTCGGGTTTGTGAAAGGCAGATCATGCATCCTGAGCCTAATTGACTTCTCTGAGGCAGTCGATGAGGCTAAGGTGGTTCACACAGCCTATCTTGACCTCGCCAAGGCTTTTTACACCATCCCCCATTCTGGAATTATAGCTAAACTCACTAAACTAGGTATAAATCCCTATGTCACAAGATCAGTTGCCAACTGTGACTCGCTGACAGAACCCACACTGTAAAGGTTGCAGACTCCAAATCTGACATCATACCAGTGACAAGTGGAGTACCACAGGGTTCAGTCCTGGGACCTCTCCTGTTTGGCATCTACTTCTCTGAAGTACAAGCTAACACAGAAGGCCTCTGGCTAACTAAGTTCGCAGATGACTGCAAACTAGGAGCCCTAATGATGTGGACATCCTACAGAAGGGCCTCACTGAGACAGATGCCTGGTGTTAGAGCCATGGCTTCAAGCTCGATGCCAAAAAGTGCATTGCTATCCCCTTTGGTAAAAACTCTGTACCCGTGAGCTACCGGTTCCACTTCATATCATCGAAATTTCATTTCATCGAAATTCAAATCATTGAGACCAAATGTCGAAAACTCATTTAGTCGAAAACTCATATCATCGAATCATAAATCATTGAAAACTATAAAGCAACTAGAAATAACATTTTACAAAGTTTTTACTACATTTATGCAGGGGGGCAAGCCCCCCCTGCACCCCCCATGTGGGAACTCTCACCCCCCCCCCATAATTAAATATACCAACTCCAAGGAGTTGGTATATTTAATTACGGGGTGTGGGGGGTGGAGCCCCCCACATGGGGGTGCAGAGGGGCTTGCCCCCCTTCATAAACGTAATAAACAGTGTCTGGGATGTTATTTCTAGTTGCTTTATAGTTTTCAGTGATTTAAGATTCGATGATATGAGTTTTCGATGATTTGGTCTCAATGATTTGAATTTCGATGAAATGAAATTTCGATGATATGAAGTGGAACCGAGCTACCACATAGGTGGTAGTCTACTTAACACCGAATATGTGATGAGACCTTGGGACCCAGGTGGACAGTAGTCTCTTCTTTGATAATCACATCGCTACAGTAATCAGGAAGTCCTTTTACGTGGCACACCTAATCACAAAAGGGTTCTCATCCAGGAAAAAGAGGTCGTTGTTCCCCTTTACTTGACACTCATTAGACCCGTTATAGAGTACAACGCCTCTTTTGGAATGTACCTCACAAGACATTTGCAGCAGCTGGAAAGGCCGCAGAAGTACCTCACAAAGAGGATTACTGGCCTCAAACAGATGCGTTACACTGACCATCTAAAAAAAATTCCTGCTTTACTCCATAGCATATCGCCTACTCCAAGGTGATTTCTGCCTAACTTATAAAGCTATGTCAAACCCAGAGCTGTTGGACATGCTGGACCTAAAGAAATCCCAATCCCTCTGAGCTACACGCTCTAGGGACCTAAACCTTGTCACCACAATAAACAGGACATGCTGGAGAGATAGATTCCTGTCCCAGAGACTTCCCATACTCTGGAACAAGCTACCAGGGTTGCCAGACGTCCCTATTTGGGCGGGACTGTCCCGAGATCAGCAGCCTGATCCCGAGTCCCGCCCTGCCGGTTTAAATCCCGGCCAGCCTCCGCTTTCTTTGTTTTTTTTTTGTTTTTTGTTTTTTTTTTTTGATTGGCCCGTATACCTGGCATATGGGCTAATCAAAAATTGCTAAACACGGAGCTACTTGTGTTGAATGCAGAACTGCAATGCATTAAACACGAAAAGCTCCGTGCTTAGTGCAGAGCTACTTATCTTTAATGTGGAACTCTATTCCGCATTAAAGACCTTTTTTTTTTGGTCTTCACTTGCCGTGAGAGACTTTTTTTTTTTTTGTCCCTACCTGGCTGGTTGGAAATCTGGCAACCCTGCAAGCTACCCATCTATGTCGAGCAAAGTTCCTCATTAGCACTTTTCAAGAAAAATCTTTGAGTAGGTGGGAGATAGGAAAATATACCCTGGGAATCACTTCTCTGGCTCTGCTCGACAGTGGCACAGAAAAATAACTTTCTTGGGTGGCATAAGCCAGGGAAACTTGTTGCCTAGGCTTACTTATGCCCTTAGGCCGATAACCTAGTAACTACCTATGAACCTATTGTTAGACTAAATACAATATTATGTAGCATTGAAATGTGCTAACATTATAAGGGTGACAGTTCATTATTTACTCATAAAGCAAATGTCAGAGTGGAAAAGTTCAAATAGTGGATAAAGAGGAGGAGGGGAAGAGAAGAAAGAGTGAGAAAAAGTATTTGTTAGAAGTAATAATTAGGGTAGATATGGGAGGCAGGAGAAAAAAATTAGTAAAAGTAACACAAGTAAGAGAAACAAAACCAAGGAAAAGAATAAATAACATGGACAACAAGATTTACTGTGTGTGTGTGTGTGTGTGTGTGTGGTGTAAAAGAACTATAAAGCAAATCTGCACTGATACCTGCTTGCTGCCCTGCTGAGGGGGACACTTGTGCAAGTGCAGTGGACTGGCTCCAGTAGGAAGGGATGGCAGCATAACTCTCAACATTATAGAACAAGAAATCTGGACAAGGCCATAAATAATAGGGGACAAAGGCCCAAAAATGGGACATTTTATAAATATTGCACTTACAAACTTAAAGTTGATAAACAGATTTTACATTAGAGTGAATTTTCTTAAGGATATGAAGTCTGAAAATCAAATGTCTGTCAACTTTCTGACTTCAGTGTTCAATGATTTGCCAGTGATTTGACAGAAAACTGCAATTTTATGAAAACCAGACAAAAAATCTGGACTTTCTGCAAAAATCTGTACTGTTGAGAGAGATGGATGGGAGTCTTGAACCAACACCCATCAATCATTTTCATTTGTTTGCCAAAGCCATTACAGCAGTGTTTTGCAGAGAGGTGGGAAAAGCCTTAAATTTGACTGGTATGTTGTATGGGTGTGGGTAGCTGTGTTTGTGGAAGGTGGAGGTGTGCCTTTGTAAGTGTGGTGCGAATGTTATGGATTATGAAATGGAGAGATTAAGTAAAATTGTGCTCAGTGAAGTCCCTAGCAATTTCATCACTGTTTGATTCAGACATGTACATTCCCCTGTGTTTGTCAATACTATGTGAGTGCATTGTTTTGGAGTGTGGTATCACTGCTACAGTTGCTGCTACTCTTTCAATACAAGTATCTGCTTTGGAAGTTTTCTCCAGGAGTCTGTTGCTGAAAGGATGAGAGGCATGCTACAGGTATACAACCAAGACAAACTAGATAAAGCAATAGTAAGAAAAAGTACTAGGTCACATCAGAGGCTTGGGAGGTCATTGTTAAGAAACTGAGAACTGTTGTAAAATTTATCATTAAATACCATACGTTCAGGTTATACTATAAGAGAATAACTATGTAAAGATAACCCTGTCAGCAGCCAAAATGCATTACAAGTTGAATAGTTTACTGTGCACATTTTAAATGGATAGACTGGCCTAAACTCTGGACTTGATGCATTTGCTTTTTATTATTCCTGGGAAATGCTATTCAGAAGTGAAGAGACATAGAGACATACAAGGGAACAGATTTAGTGGCACACCAGGCTGTGATTTTTTTTATGTCTATTGTTATGCAAAGCTGACTAAATAGTTGAATCTAGTAAAGCTGGAAATGTGCGACTGTAGCCCACTGAAGGAGGGGAGATGGGAGGAGTAACCTGGCCAGGAACTGAAACTTGCAAAACTGCTCCTTGTGAAAAGTCTTTTTTACCTCAGTAATTTGTTGACACTTTTGCAAGTTTCTTTCAGAGAATGTGTAGTACATCAATAGGAACAACATTTGTAAAACTCAGCGCATACCTGTCAATGACGCATGAGCTGCAGACTCACAAACTTGGCAGTTCTTTTCAGGTGTTCCATTCCAAGTGAATGGCTGTCTAGTCTGACAGCAAATGGTAGGGCTATTTGTTCTCAGTCTGTGCATTATGGGACAGATTTAGCTTTCCAAAGGAATCCTGATGTCTGCCCCCATGAGGACAGAACAGAGTAAAAACAAAATAAAATTAGGAATGAGTACTTATTTTGCTGCAGGCAGCTTTGGGAGGTGTAGTAAATCATGGCAAGATAAAAATATATGTTTTCATCATTTGCCCGTAGTGGTCCTTTAAACTTCATAGCAAGCACTAATTAACGCTAGCACTAGACCTCCCCATACTGTCCAGAAGGACGAGGCTCTCTGTTCATCCCCACCAGCCAATCAGAAAAATAGCTTACTCTACCTATTCAGGCATGTCCAAAGGGCAGTTTCCGGTGTACTCTCCAGTCCAGCAGGTGAATCTGGGCATTTTGAGGCAATGTTACAACTGCCTCATGTACACAGACAACCCTCTCCTCCTGCCACCAAACAGTAATATATGCGAGAGATGCAATTATACAGTCAAACTGGAGGCAAAGCTCTCTCAACCCAAGACTAGAACTGACAGTCAAGAGGAGAAGGGTAATACTTGCAACACACCACCAGTCTCACATAGACCTAATAAACCAACACCAGCAAATAACGCACATGAATACATGAAAACATACTCTGAGGCTCTAAATATCTGCAAAAGCAACAGAGACCTCCAAAGCAGACATCCAAGCAACCTCCATACCCCATCACCAACCATGAAACACATACTTCACATAATCAGTGTGCCACGCAATCACAGCCCTTAAGGCAAAATAACATACCCAACACACTAGTTATCGGCGACTCTATAGTCAGGCACACTGATATCCCACTAACTAGGCTGGACAAAAGGAGAAGGTTACAGTTAGCTGCCTGTCTGGCGCCATGATCCGCCACATAACACCAGCACTCTGGTCACTCCAGAACAAGTACAAATACGACTCTGTCATTGCCCATGTTGGTGTGAATGACTTGGGACGTACCTCCCTGGACTACATGTAGAGAGACATGGAAGAGCTTTCTGATCATGTAGCCCAGGCCGGTATGACCCTGACCAGCATCCTACCCTCAGCAAGAATGATGCCACAGTATAAAGAAAAAATGATCAATTTCAACAATTGGCCAAGTTTCTGGTGTCATTCAAAGGGGATCTAGTATCTGTCCGCCTGGGATGACATGCTCGACAAGCCACATTGCTTCTCAAGAGATGGCTTGCACCTGTTATCCTTAGGCTTTGGAGTACTGGACAAGGTTTTTGCCACCCCCATAGTGCCTTTTTTAGACTAGGCTCAATAGGCAAACCCACCACCATAAATAGCACAAATAACCAAAAACTGAGGGTAATGCTACTCAACGCCAGAAGTCTAAACCTCAAAATGCACACACTGGAGGCACTCCTCAGTATGGAGAACATCAACATCTGTGCAGTAACAGAAACCTGGTTTAAGGCTTCTGAGAGCACCCCAGCACTACTAGGCTATAACTCATACCATACCTTTCGGCCACAGAACCAGGACCGAAACGCAAAAGGGTGGGGGTGTATCCATATTCCTCAAGGATACCCACACCTTCAGGTTAGTGGTGCAGCACAATGAATCAGAGATCATGCATGTGCAACTAACAACGGGCAAAGCTGCAATCCAAATTGTAGCTTGCTACAGATCACCCACCATGACCCAGGACCCCCCATTCCACATTTCTGGAGACACTGTGAAATATGAAGGTCCTACCAAACACCCTAATACTGGGTGATTTCAATTACCCAAACATAAACTGGGAGAACTACTCAAGTACTAACTCCCTTGCCCAGTGCTTCCTAGAATTTATAAACTCGAATGCCCTGGATCAACTGTTCAACACCCCTACCAGAGGGAACAACATATTGGACCTGGTCATCACCAGCATGGGCGACCGGTGTTCCACACAGGAGGTCAACCCCTCGCTGGTTAGATCAGACCATAGACTTATCACTGTGGATGTCCACATTCCGTCCCCACCCCCAGTCAAGGAAGCCACCGTGAAAAACTTTTCAAAAGTAAACTACTTAAGACAGAGGTGGAAAGGTTCACAGCCCCCATGCTGAAGGACAGTGCTGTCCAAGCTGCTGAAAACTTTACAAAGGCACTCTGTGAGCATCTGCAGGAATGCGTGGATCGTGCTATCCCAAGCAAAACCAAGTCTCACTCCTCCAAGAAAAGGAAACCAGTCTGGCGGATCCCTGCCATTAACAAGGTATACAACAAAAGGAGGAAACTAGTACAGAAAAGAGTAAAATCCCAAGAGGGAAAGACATCCCTGATCAGTATCAACAAGAAACTACGATCCCTCACTAAATCATCCAAGGCTAGTTTCTCAATGACTCCAAAGATAACCACAAAGCGTTCTTTAGCTATGTCAAGAACCTAAGTGGAAACTCTCGGATCTTCTCTGAGTTGTTGCAGAATGGCGCAACATACACTGAACCGACTGATATTGCCAACATTCTGGCAGACCGGTTTAGTGCAGACGTCACCCCCTAAAGGGCCATAACCATATCAGAAGAATGTATGGCCCCGTCATTCATTGACACACAGGTTAAAACAGCCCTATCCAATGCATAAAACACAGCTTCATTGGGACCGGACAGTGTCCCAGGCTGCGTTTTACAAGCGCTCCAAAAGAACTAACCCATCACCTAACCACGCTGTTCAAACTCAGCTTCTCTACAGGCTATGTACCCACAGAGTGGCGCACAGCCACAGTTATCCCGCTCCACAAAGGTGGAGCCACAGTGGACCCCAGGAACTATCACCCTATAAGCCTGACTAGCCTGGTCTGCAAGGTTATGGAGTGCATCTTCATGGAACTCCTTAGCAGAGACATTGGAAACCTCCAAACCTTGGACCCTACCCAGTTTGGCTTTAAGGGCAGATCATGCCTCCTAAACCTGATGGACTTCTTTGAGACAGTTACCAAAGTATTAGACGAGGGAAAAGAGGTCCACAAAGCCTACCTAGACCTCGTAACTGCTTTCGACACTATTCCCCATTCTAGTATTATAGACAAGCTCACCAGCTTGAACATAAACCCCTACGTCACAAGATGGATTGCCAACTGGCACATGGGTAGAACCCACATAGTGAGAGTTGCAGGCTCTACGTCCAACTCTAAACCGGTTACAAGTGGCATCCCCCGGGGCTCAGTCCTAGGACCCCTCCTGTTCAGTATGTACTTCTCAGAGGTACAGGCAAGCATAGGAGGACTATGGCTGACCAAGTTTGCAGATGACTGCAAACTAGGGGCCATAATTGATTCTCCTGCTGATAGACACCATCCAGAAGGGTCTCACTGAGACGGATACCTGGTGTCAAAATCATGGCCTCAAGGTAAATGCTAAAAAAGTGCATAGTCATCCCCTTTGGAAAAAACAAAGTACCTGCAAGCTACCACATAGGTGGTAGCCCCCTAAGTACAGAAAATGTAATAAGGGTTCTGGGGACCCAAGTAGATAGTAATCTCTCCTTTGATAATCATATTGCCAAGGTGGTTAGAAAATCCTTCTATGTGGCCCACCTAATCACAAAAGGGTTCACATCTAGAACAAAAGCGGTTATTGTGACTCTATACTCATCACTCATTAGACCCATCATAGAATACAACGCCCCATTTGGGATGTACCTTACAAGACACCTGCAACAGCTGGAAAGACCACAAAAGTACCTCATCAAGAGGGTTACTGGCCTCAAACAGATGCCCTCTGCAGCCCGACTCAAACTCCAGCTGTACTCTGTTGCATACCGCTTACTCAGAGGTGATCTCTGCCCCACTTACAAGGCCATGTCCAACCCAGAATTGACTGACATGCTTCACCTAAAAAAAAAAAAAAAAAAAAAAACAAATCCCGGAGAGCCACACGCTGTAGAGATGTAAACCTCACCACAATGATAAATAGGACATGCTGGAGGGATAGATTCCTGTCCCAGAGACTCCCCATGCTTTGGAACAGGATTCCAATATACATCAGGCAGAGCCCCTCACTAACACTCTTCAAGAGAAACCTTGATGGGTGGATGGGAAGCAGAACATTTATCCCGGGCTCTGCTGGACAGTGACACAGGGAACTAATGGCTCTGCTGGACAGGGGCACAGAGAACTAATTTAAGGGGGTGGCGAAAGCAAACACATTCTGGCAAGGCTTATAAATGCCCTTGGGCAGATAGCCTAGTATTTACCTATGAACCGAAGTAAAAAGTGTGAAAGGTTTGTTACTTCTAGTGAATCACTTGTTACATTGCGCTGTGGAAGGGAGTGCTGAGACAGTGTGAAGAAAATGGGAATCTTACCTGTCACAAATGTGAGGCAAATTGCTTAAAACACAGTCTAAAATGGCTAAACTGTAATATGAAAGCATGATATTGGGCAAAACATTGCATATTTCTTTGCATAACCATAAATATTAATGAGCAGAAAGCTAGCTTCGTGAAAATGTAGTACTTTTGTGTGAAATAGAAAACTGCTAAGTATTAGTGTGTGAATGTGTCTTTGGTTAAAGTACCTGTGATGGTTCCAGTAATGTAAAGTCAAAGCAGTTAAAAGGCCTTATCTGTTAGTGTACAGAAATAACTTGGATCTCAGTTAAGGGCTTTATCTGAGTTTGGTCAGTGGCTTTGACGTCTGATGGATCTGGTGAGGGCAGAGATGAGGCTTGGCACATTTCTCTGTGGTGGTGGAGAGAAGCCCATTGAAGACTGAGATCATACGGAGGTGATGTTTCTATAAGGTGGCAGGGCTAGCAACTTAAACACAAACGTGTATATCTACATAGTGAGACCTGTTGCATACCGACTCCTTGGATGTTTTGGGCATGTGTAGTGGATGCTGAAGTTTAAAGAGAATCCGGATACTTAGCATATGGATAATGTCCCACTTTCTCAGCTGACTCTGTTCCCTCTCCAGGGGAATGAATGATTTATAGGGTTAACACCATGGTGAAGAAACTGGTCTGTGTGGCAGGATGGGTTGACAGGACTTGATGGATAGTGGGAGACTGGGGTGGGGTGGAGGTTAATTACTGACTTTCCTTATAGTTCTTAAAATGGTTCAGTTCTGTCCTTTAAAAGAACAACTGTTTATAAGATTTATTAAACTGAAAAAATATTTAAAAGGTGCATTATAACAGAACTATTTCTTAACAAATTGTTTTTTTTTTTTAAATGAGCTTTGTTATTAAAATTTTTGGCTTTGAAGAGACAACTGTTCACCGTGAATTTGTTCCTGAATGTCTTTCAGGAGTAGAGTACTCCTTGTTCAATTTTTTTCTTACATGGACTCAATGGACAAGTTAACTTTTTATGTCGTTTAGCTGTCATTAAATCCAGACAAATTTTAAACCATCAGATTCATTTCAGTGAAATCATTAATGACTGCAGTGATGAGATTCTTGAATCCTAATTTCTCCAAGTCTTAAGCGTTATATACAGCAGTGCCAGATTTTATAGCCTACCACGTTTTAACCAGGCCCATCCGTTTGCGTGCTAGTGTACACCTATAGGTACGTATGAAAAATGCATTTATACCTTTATGCTGGAATCTGGGAGATACCATGTACCAAGCATAATTGTCCTGTATTCTGTATTCTTCATGCAGAAGACATTCTGTTTAAAGAGCTGGATTTGTTGTTTTAATGAGGTAATAATCATAGGCTGTTAAATTAGTACTACTTCCTTCTCAGAATTCACCTGTAATCCAGTATCTGTCTCCTGTACTCCTACTTGCTGCTAACAATTTTGTTATATTTATCATGTCATAATTCAAAACCGTTGATGTGAATCGTGTATATTTTCTGTAAATATTTTTTTCTGTCTGCATATTGAAACCTTTCTGTCCAGTTCTAGACAGTCTAATTGCCTCAACAGTGAAAAATTAGGAAAGAGTTGGATCAGTTTGATATTGAATCTTAATCCTTGACGCTATGGATTGTGCTTCCTTCGAAGATATCCATTAAACTCTTTAATTGCTTATATGCAGTCTGATACCTTGCTTGCTGTCATAAGAAAACTTAGCAATGCAAATCCACTCCCTAGTTCCCTTTGTTGTTCCTGGGTTCCCTTCATTGTTTTCCTCCAAAAAGTATCGCATCTGTTCATAGTGTATCCATTATATCATTTTAATGTGCTTTGCTGCTGTATCATAGTGGCTTGGACTTGAGCTTCGTACATTGAGTTAATAAATTGCTGATTTGTGTAATTTGTTACTTGTCACATTGCAAATAATCCATGAGTTCACTCATCTGATGAGCTTTCTCCAGCATATAATACTCAGCAGACATGCTCAATCATTTTGTGAACTTGTCTCATTTATTTTTTGTAGTCTTCGCTTATAGTGTCAGCACATTTCATTCTGGTGGACTTCTCTCCCAAGAAAAAAAAAATTTGCAGGTCTCTTCATCAGCATAAGTAAGAAAAAAAATAACACGTCAAGAAATCCCTCTGGAAGCTGAACCACTCGTGATGATGACTGAGCCACTGCTAGCTAGCCTTTTTGAGAAGATTAGTTGTATTGGTTCCATTACTTGATATCAAACAGCCTTCTTTCTTTCTTTCTGTTTGAGTGCAAAGTAAAACAGTACAACTGGAATCTAAAAGCAGTTTTGCAATATATTGCCTTGATTGTAGTCACTGCCCAACAGGGAAGTGTTGCCTTATTCTTCATCCTTGTGCTTAAATAGTAGCCAGTAACAGACACCAAGAGCCACTCCGACAAAAGTAAGCAAATCTAGAGAGCGAATCTAGAATTCCTGGCTGAAGAGATCTACTTTATACTTTATTCGTACTCCTGAAGAATCTTACATTTGAGCACATACCTGCTTGGTCATTTAAATTCTTACAAAAGAATAATGTGCTGAAAATATTCCAATTTTGAACCTTCCTTTTTTTTGGGAAATGCAGTGTGTTCTTTGAGTAGTGCTAAACATAAGGAAGTGATGTGATTTTTTTTCCTTCAGTTTGGGTAGGCTGAACAGGCATCTTACGTGGCCCCTGGAATCTAATCCCCCCCCCCCCCAATGTATTACCCTGAATTGTGATGGTGACTGAGCCACTGCTAGCCTTTTCTGTAGTAGTCTGAAATGTTTCAGCAAAGTAACCAAATTGGCTTTGAATCCAGCTTTTGATCAGCTGAGCTATGCCCAGGTAACCCAAGCTGGGCAATAGGTCACCGGACAGCTAGTAATTTATTGACTTGGTTTTGTTGGGTTTTATGGCAGGCACATACCGGCCAGTGCACACAGACCCCTCACATCATTGCCATGGGTCCCTGGTATAGGTTGGAGTAGGCCGGGTCCTTAAGCCAGTTATGTCCGGTAAATACCCCACCCCGTTTTTGTTAACATTGGTAGTGTGACCAAATTACCTAGAGATAATTTTAACACCATTAAGTGGTTAGCCCTGACATGGCGTACAGTCAGTCATTGTGTTCTCCTACAGAGGATGTTGTGCACCACAGTTGATGCCCAAAATGGTTGCTCTATACAACTCTTCATAGAGAAGCACCAGTTAGAGTATGTGCTACTATTCACGACTTCTTTTTTTTTTTTTTTGGGTTAGTTTGAGATGGAAAAACGTGGCATGTTTTTGAGAGGTGGGTGGAACCTTACAGCGGTACAGGGAAGAATGTACATGATGATAGCTTGTACATTAAATATCTCTGTGCTAAATGTCTGATCAACTCCGGACATCTGTTTTTAATGAAATTAAGAGAATTGTGAATTTGGGTAATATATTTTGCAGTCGAAAAGGAATTGGCTGTATTAGGCAAAAGGGCATATGTTGGGAGGTAAGGGTTGCATTTCACCTATCAAAACTTATCTAACTGGGTAAGCTTATTGTGTTGCTTACCCAGTTGGACGTTAGACAGGGCAGTCAAAACAGTTTTTCCGCACAAGTCATACACAGTGAAGCATGACTCTAGATTTACAACAGTTAGTTCATTTTATAAACAAATAAAAGCTGTCCTACAGGTACAAAAAGATTATATGTGGATCATTGAATTCAGAAGGCTTTATGCCACAGACTATGGCTGCTATTCATACTGAAAGTGTGTATGCTCTGCTTATGTTTCCTTTCCTCTTGGAGATGGTATCAAAAATTATTTAACATGCTTCACTCCTTTTAATAGCAGTTGCTGACCTCACTAGGAGAAGGTATTGTCTGTGTTGCATTATAGTTATAACCCAAGTGTAAACACTTCTGGTTTATTAATGTGCAAGGTACATCATGCAGGTAGAGACAAATTTCTCTGCAAAGTCTTTAATATGAAAGTTTGAAGGGGAAAAGTTTAGTCATTAGTGATTTCTGCCTCTAACCTGAACTGGAGTGAAATTGTGGTAGGAAAAACATCATGGGTTGAGTTTCAATGTAAGTGGGAATTTTCCTTTAAAACACTATCTGTCTAGTTTCAGACTTGGATTTACTTTATTTTTTATGTATACATGAAACATATGAAAGGGTGAAATATTATAAAGATGCAAGGCTGTGCTAAACATGTAATCTTAATACTTTGATAGCTTACATAGAACATGTAAAGGACTAGCATGCAAGCCACTCAAACACCCTCGTAATTTTACTGTGGATGAAATGCAGGTTGTTGCTTCTGCTTTGTAGAGAGAGAGTGGTCATCAAAGTATGTCTCAAGAAAGTTGCCTTAATTTGTCTTGATAACTGTTGCATTGAGGTTGATAACTGTTGAACAGAATTTACATGCAAACTCTTATTTTCTGTAAGTGTACATCAGTGTTAACTTGTATACTCTGTGGCAGGTGAACTGCAGAATCTTTGTAGGACCTTGACCACTGATTAAAGAACACTTTTTAACATTTTCCCTTCTTTGCATTTGTGGTACTTCCACTAATTTTCCATTATGAATGGGAAGGATCCACAGATACAGAGAAAGCTGATATGCTGCATTTCTTCCGTATTCTGTGGCAATTGGAATAACATTTTCTGCTTGGCCTTCGCATATTTATTTTTTCTCTTTGTTAATACATAATTGAGCTGGGTTGTCCTGTGGCATATGGCACCCAGTAAAAAGCCTTTCTTTCTGCAGCCATGGGTGTTACGATATTCTAGGTGACCCTGCCACACTTGATGCTGGCTGGTGAGGGGAGGTGTTAATTGGGCCAGACACTTTTGCCGCTGTCTTTTATGGTTGGCATTACCCCCTGTGTATTGTCATTCATTATAGGCCTAGGGTGCAGTTAGGTGCAACTCCCCCAGATCCACCTAGTCCCCCTTGCTCTGCATCCACATGGAGTTCTGGTCTCCACCAGAGGTACAGTAGGGGTCTTCCACTTTGACTGCACATTCTCCTCCGGTCAAGGGTATTGGAAGCAGGCTTTATCTCCTCTCTCCTTCCTTTTGTTGACAGTTAAATTCAAACTCTGGATGATCTTCATGTTTCACTGTTGCAGTCATCGCACTTGGGTTATCTGCCTGCAGGTAGCCTTCAGTCGGCCCGAATACCAGAGTCTTAGTATTTCTGCGTCGGATGCAGTAACTTCTTCCATGACTTCAGGTCATCAGGGGCATAAAAACAGGCGGCTGACACCATTACATTAGTCTTTCTTGCCGAGGAGGAGCCCGAAGCAGAAGCAGTCTGGAAGTGACGGTCAGCCGCTACCTGAAGTGTTCGTTTTTCGATTCGATAATCCTGAAGTCTTCTAAAGCTAAGTACCCTGTTGGGGATCCTTTTTTCTTTCTCTAACTGATGTCAGAAAAAGTTAACAATTGTCTTGCCTGTGGAAAGCAAATACCTCACAGAGATTTTCATTCTTACTGCGTCACCTGTTTAGGCCCAGACCACGATGTCCCTCGCCGTCTGTTTTGTGCCTTGGTTAACGCCTGAACCATTCGTTGTCTGGCTATTTTTGTTGCTAAATTCTTTCGCTGTCTATCTCTGTATTCCGAAATGGCTTCGGTAAGCCATCCGACTACCGATCTTCCCAAAAAGCGTAAGGGTAAAGACAGAGACAAACCGCATAGGTCCAAAACTGCTGACGACGATTCCGTTCAGCTAGTCGCCAGTCCGCCGGTACTCAGTGAGGAGCCTTTGCAGCCCCTGATGCCCATTTGTATAGATTTGCAAGCCTCTGCTGAGACCCATTTGGGGTCTAGTATGCTGCGAGATGCTTCTTAACTATGGAACCAGTGGATGTCTCTACCTTGGATGGGTCTTGAGCCGCTGTGCAGGCACCACTTCTGAGGGCGTTTTCCGACCTACCAATGTTCGAATCAAACTGACTTCTTTTTTAGCCAAAACTACCGAATTTTTTAGGGCCAGAGTACACACTGCGCCTAGAAAACAGATGACCAAAGCGCAGGCTCAGGCCCCCATGCCACAAAAGCAAATGCTTAGAATGGTTGAATACCTTATAACATGAATTAGGGGAAGCCAGCTTTCCCCTTTTAAGAGACAAAGAATTCAGTTGCCTTCAGATTCTGCAGACCAGGAGTCCGATGACTCTGACCTTTCTGATTTTCAGGACATGCCCTTATCAGCCTGAGGATTCAGATGCAGAGGAATCCATTCCCTCTGCCTCCCCTCCAGAGGATTTCTCTTTTGGTGAAACCTTGCGTACTTTGAGAACATTTCCATTGGGAATGCCAAGACTATCCTCAATCCAAAAAGAGAGACTGAGAATTTTTAGAGCTACCTCAGCACAGGGCTTTAGCTATTCCCCCTGTCCTGGATGTTGTGGATGACGTTTTAATGGAATCCAGTCTTACTCAAGACATCTTACCTCCGGCCCCTGGGAAACCTGACTGGTTTTAAGAATCCTACTGCTGATCCAGCGAGCATTTCCCAGGGACCTAAAGATGTTAAGGCTACTACAACCAAAAATCCTACCCCTTCGGACAGAGATTCCAGAGCTTTAGACAGATTGGGTAAGAAGGTCTTTGCCTCTGCAAGTCTTATCAGGGCATTGAATTGCCACTTTCACATGCGAAGTACCAGCAACATATTATGGAACTCGTTAAACAAAAAATGGTAATATTTCCAGATTGTGCAGAAAATAAAGATTTGCAAGAGCTTATGCATTCTGCAAATCAAGTTAGTAAGCATACTTTGCAGTGTGGTTTTGATGCCCTAGAAGCATCTTGCAGGGCTGCAGTCACTGGCTCTGTACTGAGAAGACCTGCTTAGCTGAAGGAGCAGACCTTGCCATATCATGTCAAATCCAAATTACGAGACGCTCCTTTAAATAAGGACGTTTTGTTTGGCACCAAAGCAGAAGTTGTTCTTAAAAAGATGGACGAAAAAGCTAAATCTATGCAAACTGTTAAAAGATTTTTACAAGTGCAACCACCTCGATTCAGTAGGCATTGCCCTTCCAAACACTGGTCCTTTCCAGCCCCCTCCAGGCTTTCCCAAACAAGACCCACGGGAAACAGACCACACAGACTACAGTTTCAGGGTATACAGAGATCTAAGCAATGGAGTGCTCCCACCCCTAAAACAGGGAGTGGTAAGCCACCTCCCTATGGAAAAAGGTCACAATGACTTCTCAACTCTACTTCCCAGCCCTGCCCAATTGCTTGTGCCAACTTGCCCTTCATGCCAAAAAATGGATTTCCATCACTCAGGACCGATGGGTCCTCAACATTGTATCCCAGGGGTACAAATTTTATTTCCCTTCACTTGCCACCCCCAAGCGGGTTTCCAGACCTTCCTCCAAACCAGTGGGCAGAGGCTCAAAACCAAGTTCTTTCCCTGCTCAACATCAGAGTTATTCAGCCAGTTCCAGTAGAACAAAGGGGTCAGGGTTTCTACTCCAGACTATTCCTGGTACACAGGAAAGAGGGCTCTTGGCGCCCAATCCTGAAGCATTCATTTCTCAACACCTTCCTGGTAGTCCCAAAATTCAAGATGCTTACCCTGCAACAGCTTCTCCCTAAGCTAGCCAGGGATGCCTGGTTAGTCACCCTAGACTTAAAAGAAGCTTATCTGCACATCCCCATCAGGGAATCATGCAGGAAATATCTACGTTTCAGGGCAGGATCTATGCATTATCAGATGTTCTTCATGTTTCACTGTTGCAGTCATTACATTTGGGTTATCCTGCTGGCAGGTTGCCCTCAGTCGGCCTGAATTCCAAAGTCTTGGGTCCTGCGTCGGTTGCTGTCGCCTCTTCCCTGACGTCAGGTCGTCAGGGGTATAAAAAATGCAGCCGACGCCATTTTATTCAGTCTTTCTTGTTGCGCGGTGCCTGAAGTAGAAGCAGTTCGCAAGTTCCGGTCGGCCGACTCCTGAGATTTTCGTGTTAGAGTTTCAGATCCGAAGTCTTCATTAAAAGCTAAGTACCCCGTTGGGGACACATGTTTTTGCTCCAGACCGATGTCAGAAAAAGTTAATTGTGTTTCTTGTGGGAAGTAAATACCTCATAAGGACTTTCATTCTTACTGTATTCCTTGCCTAGGCCCTGACCACGATGTTGCTAGTTGTCGGTTTTGTGCTAGATTTAACCAACGCACTATTAAGCGTCGGTACGATTTTGCATTAAGCTATTTTGGGCAAAGATTTAATTATACAATGTATTCGGATGGCCATCTGACTACCGGAGTTCACAAAAAACGCAAAGAAAAAGAAAAAGGCAACTGAGGTCCAAAACCGACGAAACTTCTCCTAAGCAAGTCGCCGGTTCTCAGTGAGGCGCTTTTGCAGCCCCTGACGCCCACTACTTTAGAGTCGCAGGTCGCTACCGACTCCCACGTGGAGTCTGCCTGGCCGCAGGAAACTCAAGGTATTGGAGCCTCGGAGATTATTCCCTCAGATGGGTCCAGAGCCACTGAGCAGGCATCGGCTTCTGAGGGTGCATTCAGATCTAAACAATTATATATTAAAACCAACTTCAAAGACTAAAACACCTTTAAAGGCAAGGAAACAAGTTCACCAGCCACAAGGACATGCCTCCATGCCCAAAAAACAGATGCTCAAAATGGCCGAAGACTTAATTACCTTGATCAGGGGTTCCCATCCCCCTCCTGATAAGAGGCCTAGGCAAGAGACGGACTATGAATCTTCAGATCAGGTTTCCATTTCTTCTGATTAGGAATATTCTCTTCCCCCCCCATGAGGATTCTGATGCTGAAGAATCAATTCCTTCAGCTTCTCCTCCTGAGGACTACTCTTTTGGGGAATCCTTGCATACCATGAGGGAGCACTTCCATTGGGAGAGCCAAGATTTTTCAGAATCTAAGAAAAGGCTCAGAGACTTCCTTTTACTACCTCAACACAGGCCTCTAGCTATTCCACCTGTGTTGGACATTGTAGATGATCTGTTCTCGGAGTCTAGTCTGACCCCTGACTCTTTACCTCCAGCTCCTGTTAAGCCGGACAGATACTACAGGGTCCCTGACTCTCATAAATTCCTTTTCAAAAACCTTACTGCAGACCCAGAAACTATTTCTCAGGGTCCAAAAGGGGTCAAGGCTTCTACTGCAAAAAACCCTACCCCCTCTGACAGGGATTCTAGGGCTCTGGATAGATGGAGGAAAAAAAGATTTACACATCTGCTACTTTGGCCATAAGGGCCTTAAATTGCCAGTTTCATATGCTCAAATATCAGCAATATATCATGACACTGCTTAAACAGAAAATGATGGCAAATTCTGAATGTGCAGAAAACAAAGAAATGCAAGATTTATTGCATGCAGCTGAACAAGTTGGAAAGCCTACTTTGCAGTGTGGGTTTGATTCTTTGGAGGCCTCCTGCAGGGTTGCTGTTACGGGTTCTGTCATTAGGAGGCATGCTTGGTTAAAGGAACAAAATCTGCCTGACAATGTTGAAGCAAAATTATTAGATGCTCCTTTACAACATGATACCTTGTTTGCTGTTAAGGCAGAAGAGGTGTTAAAGAAAATGGAGGACAAAGCTAAATCTATGCAAACGTCAAGGAAAATGGAGGACAAAGCTAAATCTATGCAAACGTAAAGGATTTCTTACAGGTACAGCCCCCTAGATTTAGTAGACACTGGCCTACAAAGAATTGGTCCTTTCCAGTCTCAGACAGACCTCAAAGGGGCAGATCCCAGACGCCCTAGAGGCAGACCACAGCCGCAAGGATCCTACAGGTCTAAGCAGTGGAGTGCTACCTCCAAAGGTGGAGAGGACAAATCACAATCATACAGGAAACCGTTCCAATGACTTCCCCCTGCCTGCACCAAGCATTTATCTTCTTGCAGCACCTTTAGGGGGAAAACTAGCACTTTTTTCTCAAAATTGGCACATTATAACCCAGGACAAATGGGTTCTAGACAGTGTCACAAGGCTACAAGTTTCCTTTCCATACCTTGCCAAGGGCAAACGGTTGGCCAGACCTGCCAAAAAATCAATGGGCAGAGGCTCAAAAACAAGTTGCAGCTCTCATGGACATGAGGGCTATTCAACCAAGTGCCACAGCAAGAGCAGGGACAAGGATTTTACTCAAGACTGTTCTTTGTACCCAGAAAAGACGAAACATGGAGACCAATACTGGACCTATCTATTCTAAACACTTTCCTGGATATACCAAAATTCAAGATGTTGACCTTACAGCAGCTTCTGCCCATGCTCGGCTTGGCTCGTGACGTTAGACCTAAAAGAGGCATACCTGCATGTCCCAATCAGACAGTCATGCAGAAGATACCTCAGATTCAAGGCTGGCTCAAAGCATTACCAATTCTCTGCACTGCCCTTTGGCTTATCTACTGCGCCCAGGGTCTTCACAAAGTGCCTGGCACCAGTAATTGCTTACTGCAGACAGAGGAATACAAATATATCCTTACTTGGACGACTGCCTCATACAAGCAGAGAACAAGGACATTCTACTACAGCATCTGACGTTTGTGATAAGACTTTTAACATGCCTAGGGTACACAGTCAACAAAAAGAAATCAAAGCTAGTACCCTCTCAAGAGATAATATTCCTGGGTGCAAGCTTTATAACTGCCTAGATGGCTTATCTCACTCCAGACAAACAAATGCAACTGACTACCTATTTCAAGGAAATGGCAGCAAAGGCCCAGTTGTCTGCAAGAAAAATTCTGCAGGCTTTGGGCTTCATGGCATCCTGTACCTTACTAATTCCATATGCAAGACTGCATATGAGGAAAATTCAGTGGTACCTAAAAAGTGTCTGGACACAACATTGCCACAGTCTGGAAACAGTGATTACTCTAATTCCCTGCCTGCAACAGGAGTTTTGATGGTGGCCAAAGGCTCGTCACCAAAACAAGGGACAACCATTCTCACTACCCCCAGCCAGGCAGAGCCTAACGACAGATGCATCAGATTATGCCTGGGGGGCACACATGGCAGGAAGAGGCATTCAGGGCACCTGGTCCACAAACCAAAAGCATCTACATTTCAATCAAAAAGAGATGCTAGCTGTTCAAAATGCCCTGACAGCCTTCAAGGGCCTACTTCATCCGGGACAACTACTGATAGACTGATAACACCACGGCCATGTGGTATATAAACAAGCAGGGGGCACTCATTCTTATCCCCTATGCAGACTAGCCATGACTTTATGGGACACAGCATTGACTTACCAAGTTCATCTGCAGGCACAATTCCTGTCAGGAAAGGAAAATACTCTGACAGACTAACTAAGGAGAAACCTCGTGGATCTCCACGGGTGGCACCTGGATCCACAAGTCTTCAGCACGATGACAAAGAAATGGGGATGCCCAGACAGACCTATTTGCCTCCCCTCAAAACAATCCACTAAAAAGGTTCTGCACAAGGACTTATCACAGACAAGCTTGGAAAGTGGACGCCTTATCTTTCAACTGGACAAACCTATCAGTATATGCCTTTCCTCCACTGCCTCTCCTCCCCAAGGTACTCCTAAAGGTCAGGCCGGAGAAATCAAAAATGATTCAGATTGCCCCAGACTAGCCACTCCAATACTGGTATCCGATCTTAAGGAACTTGTCCCAGTGCCCAGCCTGAACCTTAACTCAAATACCTCATCTACTGTCCCAGCAAAACTATCAGATTCTGCACATCCAACTCAGGACCCTAAACCTGGCAGCATGGTGGATAATGTAGCCATACAAACCACACCTCTCAGTAAAGCTGTGATGGATGTCATTTTAGAAGCCAGAAGGCCTAGTACTAGAAAATCCTATGCTGGGAAATGGAAGAGATTTTGCGCTTGGAACCAAGCTCAAGGAACTGATACAGCTGTCCCAAATATTCCTCAGATTTTGCAATACTTAACTGAAATGCTGGACAAAGGCCTATCTTTTTCATCAATTAAAATCCATGCCTCTGCCATTTTGGCTCATTACAATACACAGCCACCACTCTTTTCTTATCCTTTATTAAGGCAGTACCTCAGAGGAGCCAAAAACTTAAGGCCTCCAAGGAGAATGCCAATACCTGCATGGGACCTCAATTATGTCTTGGAAAAACTCACCTTATCTACTTTTGAGCAAGCTTGCTACTGCGGATATAAAGTTCTTATCTTGGAAAACAGCTCTGCTCCTAGCAATAACTTCTGCAGGACGAGTTTCAGAGCTACAGGCTGTCATGGCTGTGGAACCCTTTATCATTTTTTACCCAGACAGGGTCTCTCTCAGAACAAACCCTACATTTATGCCTAAGGTGGTATCCAGTGTAGCCCTTAACCAAACAGTTTGCCAACTTTTTATCCAAATCCACAGAACAAGGGGGAGAAAGTTCTGCATTCTTTGGACGTACACAGACAATTTAGATTCTTCTTGGACAAAACTAAAGTTTTCAGAAAGAACAATTACTAGTGGCATATGCCACAGCATCACAAGGAAAGGCCATCTCCAGGCAGACTATTTCAAAGTGGATAGGTCACTGCATTAATTTCTGCTACTCACAGCATGGCAAACCAGTGCCTAAGGGCATTAGGCCACATTCAAACAGAGCTGCAGCCACTTCTGCAGCCTTTCTCAGGGGAGTTCCAACCAAAGACATTTTAGAGGCTGCTACTTGGGAGTTCAGTGCATACCTTTACAAAACATTACAATCTGCCTCTTTACTCTAAATCCAGGGCAGGCTTTGCCACTGCAGTTCTGCAGGCCTCATAGCCGCTTCTAATGCTGTTTAGCTCCAGCCCCCCAACCATAGCTTTGGGACTCAAACCCAGATGTAATGACTGCAACAGTGAAACACGAAGAACATAGTACAGTTGTGTACACTTACCATAAATAGGTTCATAGGTTCATAGGTTTATACTAGGCTATCTGCCCTAAGGCATTTATAAGCCTAGCCCAAATTATTGTGGCTTACGCCACCCCTTACATGAAAAAATACTGTGCCCATTAGTTTGTTGTGCCTCTGTCCAGCAGTGACCCAGAGATGATTCCCGGGGTAAACCTACGATCTCCCATCCACAGGTCTAGATTTCTCTTGAACAGAGTCAGCGAGGTGCTCTGCCTCACATGGACCGGGATTTTATTCCACAGCATAGGGAGTCTCTGAGTGATAAATCTATCCCTCCAGCACGTCCTATTTATATCCGTGCTAAGGTTTAAGTAAGCTTGCTCTAGTGGTTTTGGTGGATTTGGATTTTTGAGGTGGAGCATGTCCATTAATTCCGGGTTGGACATGGCCTTGTATGTCAGGCACATGTCACCTCTGAGCAGACGGTATGCGACTGAATAGAGCTGGAGTTTCTTCAATCTGGCAGCATATGACAGATTTTGGAGTCCCTTTATCCTTTTGGTGAGGAACTTTGGGGTCTCTCCAATTGCTGCAGATGTCGGGTGAGATACATCCCGATGGGGCATTGTACTCGATCATTGGTCTGATAAGTGAAGAGTACAGGGGAACAATGACCTCACTAGATCTGGATGTGAATCCCTTCATGATCAGGTGGGCAATGTAGAAGGTCTTTCTAACCACTTTAGCAATGTGAGTGTCAAAGAAAGGCCACTGTCAACCTGGGTCCCCAGGTCCCTGATAACCTCTTCTGTGCTTAGTGGATTGCCACCTATATGGTAGCTTGGGGTTACCTTGTTTTTCCCGAAGGGTATGACTATACATTTTTGGCGTTTAACTTCAGGCCATGGCTCTGGCACCAGCTATCTGTTTCCGTGAGTCCCTTCTGAAGGATATCGATTGTCCGATGCACTTTCCACTATGGCCCAGTTTGCAGTCATCTGCAAACTTTGTCAGCCAAAGTCCTCCCATGTTGGCCTGTACTTCTGAGAAGTAGATGCCAAACAATAGGGGCCAAGGACCGAGCCTGTGGGACACCACTTGTGACCGGCTTGGAGTCTGACACAGCCAGCAACTCTAACCCTGTGGGTTCTGTCCTTAAGCCAGTTTGCAACCCATCTTGTGACATATGGGTTTACATTTAAGCTGGTATTTTCTACAATACCCGAGTGGGGTATTGTAAGCCTTTGCAAGGTCAAGGTAGGCTGTATGGACTGCCTTTCCCTCATCAATGGCCTTGGTGACTATTTCAAGAAGTCGACCAAGTTCAAAAGGCATGATCTTCCCTTGACAAAGCCAAACTGGGTCGGGTCCAATGTCTGCAAGTCCCCTATATCTTTGTTTATGAGCTCCATTATGATCCTCTCCATAGCTTTGCAGACTAGACTTGTTAAGCTTATGGGGGTAATTACCAGGGTCCGTAGAGCCACCTTTGTGGAGTGGGACCACAGTTGCCGTCGCCACTCCTTGGGCACGTATCCTGTGGTAAGGCTGAGATTAAACAGCTGCCTTATGCGGGTTTAATTCCTCATTTAGCTCGTGTAGCACACAGCCGGGGACACCATCCGGTCCCATTGATGCTGTGTTTTTAGCTTTAGAGAGAGCAGCTTTCACCTCATTTGAGATGTCGGGAGGCTACACTCGGCTGGGATAGTTATCTCTCCTTTAGGGGAGAGGTGAAGTTTGCACTGAACCTGTCTGCCAGTATGTTGGCAATGTCTGTGGGTTCAGTGATTTTTGTATCATTTTGGATTAATTCTGAGCATATCTGTGAGTTTCCACCCAGGTTCCTAACATAGCTGAAAAAGGCCTTATGATTGTCCTTTGAATCCATGGCAATTTTCTCTCAAAATTGGCCTTAGTTGATTTTATGAGTGCTCGTATTTTTTACTAATAATGATCAGGGTGACTTCCTTTCATGGATTTTGTTCCATCATGTAATAGCTTTCTCCTCTTATTGTAAAGTTTGTTAATGGCTGGGGTCCACCAGACTGGACGTTTGCCCTTTGTGGAAAGAGTCTTGGTTTTATTTGGGATTGCCTGATCCATGCAGTCCTGGAGGTGTTCATAGAAGGCATTTGTAAGGGCTTCCGCAGCTTGGGTTGTGGTTTCCTCTGACTCAGGGGCCTTGAAGGATACCACACCAGTCTTGAGTAGTGTGAAGATTGCTTTAGAAGTTCTTCACTATGGTCTTTTGTTTGGGGTGGGGGATGTGGATTTCCAGTGAGATTAGTTTATGATCAGATCTCACCAATGAGGATATACTTCGGTGTGGAGCATTTTGTCCCCATGTTTGTGACAATGAGATCTAGTATATTTTCTCCTCTCGTAGGAACAGTGACTAGCTGTTCCATGGCATTTGAATTTATGAACTCCAGGAACCGTTGGGCTAGAAAGTTAGGGCTTGAGTAATGTTCCCAGTCTATATTCGGGTAGTTGAAGTCACCCAATATGATGGTGTTTGGAGATACATTTATACCCTCCAGTGTCTTCAGGAAGGCTCTGTGGGGTTCCTGAGTTTGAGAGGGTGGCCTGTAGCATGCTACAATTTGTAGAGCAGTTTTGCCTATTGTTAGTTGCACCTGGATGGTTTCGAGCTTCATGCGTTGCCACCAACCTGGAGGTGTGAGTATCCTTTATGAATATGGATACACCCTCCTTTTGTGGAGTGGTCGGGTTTTGGGGCGGGAGCATGATATGAGGTAAAACCTAATAGTGCGGGGTGCTCACAGGAGCCTTGAACCAGGTTTCAGTTACAGCACAGACATCGATGTTCTCCATACTGAGAAGGGCCTCGAGTGCGTGCATTTTGAGATTTAGACTTCTGGCATTGAGCAGCATTACCCTCAATTTCTTCCCATTTTGTTTTCTAGGGTGGTAGGTTTAGAATTTGAGCCTTGCCTAAAAAGGCACTATGGGGTGGCAAGAGCCTTAGCCAATATCCGGAATCCCAGGGTGACAGGTGCAAGCCGTCCCTTGAAGCAGCGTGGCTTGTCAAGCATGTCATCCCAGGCAGACAGACACTGGATCCCCTTTGAATGACACCAGACATTAAGCCAATTGTTAAAGCTGATCATCTTGTCTCTATATTGTGGCATCATTCTTGGTGAAGGAAGGATACTGCTCAGGGTTAGGGTCATACCTGCCTGGGCTACATAATCAGAGAGCTCCTCTATGTCTCTTTTCATGCAGTCCAGGGAGGTCGTCTCAGGTCGTTCACACCAGCATGGACAATGACTGTGTCATATTTGTACTTGCTGTGGAGTGACCAGTGCTTGTGTTATGTGGCGGATTCTAGCGCCCGATAGGCAGCTTACTGTGACCCTCTCCTTGTTCAGCCTGGTGAGTGGGACGTCAGTGTGTCTGACTATGGAGTCACCTATGACAAGTATGTTTGGTGTTGTATTTGGCCTTAAGGGCTGTGACTGCTTTGCACACTGCTTTTGTGGTTTATGTGTTGCTTGTGGGGTGTCTTGAGGTAGCAGTTGTTTGGGTGTCTGCTTTGGAGGCCTCTGCTGTTTAGGTAAATTTTACTCAGAGCCTCAGTATGTCTTTGTGTGTTTATGTGTTTGATTCAGTGGAGTGGTAGCATTATGTGAGGCTGGTTTTGTGGTGTGTGTAGTTGCCTTCTCCTCCTGTCTGGTCTTGCCAGTCCTGAGTTGAGAGAGCTCAGCCTCCAGTTTGGCTAAATAGCTGCATCTCTCAAGTATTTGTGTTATGTGGGAGGAGGAGAGGGTTGTCTGTGTACATGAGGCAGTTATAACATTGCCTCAAGATTCCCAGATTCACCAGCTGGACCGGAGAGGAGATTGACAACTGACCTTTGGACATGCTAGAATAATATTGGGAAATCCTTAATTGAAAACAAGGGCCAGTGGGGAGTGAGGGTGTAGTGCTTTTAATTTTTAGTGCTGACTTATATAATTGCTTTAGTGAGCAAGTGCCAGGTAACTTGAGTGCAATGTGATACAAGTAACTAAATGCAAAACGACAAACAGTAACTTTCTTTCAAGTGAAACAAGGAAATAAGTACAGTAAGCAATGCAGATATCACTAGTGATCCACAGAAGCTGAGAAGTTGCGTATTAGGTGAATTAGCTTCCAGGGAAATAACAAGCAAACAAACAACAAGTATATAAACAAAGCTAGATTCAGTAGGCCTGGATCTAGTCTATGCTAGAGCAAACAAGGTGAACCAATTTCAGTAAGATACAGTTCAAATATTCAGGCACTATAAACCTTTAACCAGAAAATTCCCAGCTCAGAAGGGCAGAGTCCAGCCTCTTCTCCCACAAGAGTGCAGTCCACGAACCTTCTTAATGTAAAATAACTGGCCTGAAGCCCAAGTGCCTAAACCAGAACTAATACACTTGGACACTGGGCTCTCAATCAGCAGTTCCCAACTTAGAAGGATGAAAGCTACCTGTCCTGCCACCACAGTGCTTGCCACAAACCTTCCTAATGTAAAACAACTGGTCTGAAGCCCAAGTGCTTAATCCAAAAGACTTGAATGATAGCTACACTTTAATCAAGTTACAACCAAGCAGTAATAAATACCATTGAATACTTTAGAGAATGTCTGGATTAGTGCTCAAGTTACACAAACAAAGCTAGATCCAGCAGGCCCGAATCCAGTCTATGCCACAGCAAACAAGGCGCACCAACTTCAGTAAGAAACAGTTCAGATATGCATGCACTATAAGCCTTTAACCAGAAATTCCCAGCTCAGAAGGGCAGAGTCCAGCCTCTCCTCCCACAAGAGTGCAGACCACGAACCCTCTTAATGTAAAATAACTGGCTTGAAAGCCCAAGTGCTTAAACCAGAATTAATACACTTTTAGAATAACAGACACTGAGCCCTCAATCAGCAGTTCTCAACCTAGAAGGATGTAAGCTACCTGTTCTGCCACAACAGTGCAGACCACAAACCTCTCAGTGCAAAACAACTAACTGGTCCGAAGCCCAAGTGTTTAAACCAAAGGGCTTAGAATGAGTTACACCAAGCAGTAATAAATACAATTGAGTATTTTAAGATGATGCAAAAGTAAAAAGAAGTAGGTAAAAACACAAGTACAGTAAAAGCAGATGAAACTTTTTTTTTTTTCTTCTGAACAAGTGCTGAGATCAAAGAAACAGATTTGAGTGCTGAAACTAGAAAACTGGCTAGTTACAAGAAAAAAACAAGCTAGAAGGCTTCCCTCAAACACAGAAGGGCTTGGGGCTCAGAAGCCTACAAATAGTCTGTACCACTTAACAAGAAAGGCAGGAAATAAGCTTAATTTTTTTTTTTTTCTATTTCCCAGATGCTCTCTTTGTACACAGTAGGAGTGCCTGAAATCAGAATATGATCTCACTGCACTCAGTTGAGTGAGCAAATGAGATGGGCCCAGAGGCAGGCTGAGGCGCGGGCAGTTTCAATGCCACTAAGATTAACACCAAAACAAAACAGGGTGGGTGGGAATAACTGAAGAGCAGAATAACCAGTTAAAAATTCCTTCAACACTCCTTCATACACAGTTTAAATCAATTTAAATACTGTATTTTTTAAAAGTAAAAGTGCATCAAAAGGTACTTAAATTCTCTTATACGTCCAGTTGAATATAACCAAGTTCTTAGCTTGCCAAGCTGAAGTTTTAAAGCAGGAATTATTTCACATGCACCAGTTTAAATATGCAAGGACAGGAAATCACTGACTGTGGCTACCCCCACACCTGTAATTACTAGCAAATAAAATTCAGCCAACACTAGCTTTTAGTTCAAGTTACTGAAGAGCAGAATAACCAGTTAAAAATTCCTTCAACACTCCTTCATACACAGTTTAAATCAATTTAAATACTGTATTTTTAAAAGAAAAGTGCATAAAAGGTACTTAAATTCTCTTATCGTCCAGTTGAATATAACCAAGTTCTTAGCTTGCCAAGCTGAAGTTTTAAAGCAGGAATTATTTCACATGCACCAGTTTAAATATGCAAGGACAGGAAATCACTGACTGTGGCTACCCCCACACCTGTAATTACTAGCAAATAACAAAATTCAGCCAACACTAGCTTTTAGTTCAAGTTACTGAAGAGCAGAATAACCAGTTAAAAATTCCTTCAACACTCCTTCATACACAGTTTAAATCAATTTAAATACTGTATTTTTTAAAAGAAAAAGTGCATAAAAAGGTACTTAAATTCTCTTATACGTCCAGTTGAATATAATGTTAGAGTGTATTCACTGTTGCAGTCCAGGTTACCCACCTGCCATCCCCCTTATTTTTGCTGGAAATTATCATTACTTCCCTAATCTATGCAACCTAGGTGGTGTATTTGCTTATAGATGAAGGTAAAGCTTATTTTTGGTGCATGTATGATGTTCTTCATCTCACATTGCTGCAGTCATAACCTGTGGGTAGTCCGCTGTCCTCGGTCGGCCCGAATACCAAAGTATTAGGCTGGCGTCGGTCATGGCGCTCAGATCTGACGTCAGTGCGCCATGGTATTAAAGCGCATGACCGACGTCATATCCTCAGTCTTTTTTGCCGCATGGTCCGAAGCAGAAGCAGCATTTGCAAGTACCGTTCGGCGTTCTGAAATTTTCGTATTCTGAGTTTCAGACCGAAACCATGTTGGGCTAAGTACCCCGTTGGGGAATATTTTTGTTTTTTCTTGCCTCAGTTAATTCCGGATGTCAGAAAAAGTGAATAATTGTATTTCTTGTGGGAAACAGATACCGCATAGGGATTACCACTCTCTCTGTATTCCTTGTTTGGGGCCTGAGCACGACGTAGTCGGGTGTCGCTTTTGTGCTAGATTTAATAAGCGCACCATTAAACGTAGGTTGGATTGCGCTAGGCTTGTCTTCGGTAAGCGGTGTAATTACAATATGCCGTCGGATCCTCCGCCCGCTACCGCTAAGAAGCGCAAGGAAAAATCGTTAAGGTCCAAGCAGGATGAGTCGTCCGTTCCGGACGCCGGTTCTTTAGAAACCATTAGAAACTACGGTGGAATCTGTAGATCCAGCCGAGGTTTCAGCTGAGTCTCAGGGGGAGCCGTTAATTTTGCAAGATGTGGCCTCTCAGGAGTCAGGTCAGGCTGAGGGGGCCTCTCAGGTTGCTGTACTCCTGTCTTTGCCTAAGGTGGTTAGGCCTTCTCCTTCTGTCTCTAAGGTACCTTCCAAGGGTCAGGCCTGGTTTGCCTTCCTCAGGTGTCAGTCCTAGTTCTGCAGGTTCTGTGCCCAAAAAACACATGCTTAAAATGGCAGAAGATTTGATTTCCTTAATCAGGGGTTCTATGCCCCCTCCAGATAAGAGGCCTAGGGTGGAGCCAGAGGTGGAAAGTTTAGAACAGGCTTCAGATTATTCAGAGTCTTCGGCTGAAGACATTCAGGATATTCCTCCTTATTCTGATTCAGACGCAGAGGATTCCAGTCCTTCTGCTTCTCCTCCAGAGGATTTTTCTTTTTCAGAAACCCTGCATTCTATGAGGGAGCATTTTAAATGGGAAGGTCAGGATTTCTCAGATTCCCGAAAGAGGCTTAGGGAATTTTTGTTTTGCCACAACATCGCCCTTGGCTATACCTCCTGTTTTGGATGTTGTTCAGGATGTTTTCTCGAGGCTTCTCTTAATCCAGACTCTTTGCCTCCTGCCCAGTTAAACCAGATAGGTATTACAGAGTGCCAGAGGCTCATAAATATCTGTATAAGAGCCCAAGGGCTGACCCAGAAACTATTAGCCAGGGACCTAAGGGTGTCAGGGCTTCTGTTGTAAAGAATCCAGTTCCTATGGATAAAGATTCTAGAGCTTTGGATAGGTGGGGTAAAAGTGTATACCTCTTCCACTCTAGCAATGAGGGCTTTGAATTGCCAGTTTCATATGTTGAAGTACCAGAATTTTCTCCTTACTCAGTTAAAATCTAAGGTAGATGCTTTGGCAGAGGGCATAGAGTGTAAGGAATTACAGGATTTGGTTCATGCCTCTGATCAGGTGGGTAAGCATTCTTTGCAGTGTGGTTTCGATGCTTTACAGGCTTCTTCCAGGGTGGCTGCCACTGGATCAGTTATTCGCAGGCACGCCTGGCTTAAGGATCAGAACTTGTCAGAGCATGTTAAAGCTAGAATTTTGGATGCTCCTTTGCAGTCTGAAGTTTTGTTTGGTTCTCCTGTGGAGTCGGTCTTAAAGAAAATGGAAGACAAAGCTAAGTCTATGCAGACTGTTAAAGATTTTTTGCAGGTGCAGCCCCCTAAGTTTAGCAGGAATTGGCCTACTAAGGGATGGGCTTACCCTTCTTCTGATTTACAGTCTAGGGGCAGATGTAGACGTGGTAGGGGCAGAGCTCAGGGTTCGTTCAGGCCTAGAACGTGGAGTTCCCCTGCACAATCTACAGGTGAGGGCAGGGGCCAGTCCTTTCGTAAACAGGCCCAATGACCTGCATCTTCAGCTGCCAGATCCTTCCTGTCTGGCAGCTCCTCTGGGAGAAAAGTTGGCACTCTTCAAGCAAAACTGGCTTTTAGTCACCCAGGACAAATGGGTGTTGGACATTATAGACCGAGGCTACAAGTTTTATTTCCACACATTGCCTCCTTTCAAAGGCATGCCAGACGTTCCTCCTCAGCAAAGGGTAGAGGCTCACAAACAGATTTCTTTACTTCTTCAAATGGGGGCTATACAGCAGGTCCCTCTGTCAGAAGTGGGCCTAGGATTTTATTCTCGCCTGTTTCTTGTACCAAAGAAAGGAAACACTTGGAGGCCAATTTTGGATTTATCTATCCTCAACACATACCTGGACATTCCAAAATTCAAAATGTTGACGTTGCAACAACTTCTGCCTCTGTTGGGCAAAGATCACTGGATGGTAACTCTGGATCTCAAAGAGGCTTATCTTCATGTTCCTATCAGGCCCAGTTGCAGGAAATTCCTGCGTTTTCGGGCTGGGACTTTACATTATCAGTTCCCTGCATTGCCCTTTGGCTTATCTACTGCGCCCAGGGTGTTCACAAAGGTTCTGGCTCCGGTGATAGCCTTCTTAAGGTTAAGAGGAATACAAATTTATCCTTATTTGGACGATTGCCTGATTCTTGCTCAAGACAAAGACAAGCTACTTCACCATCTACAGTATGTTATGGCAGTGTTAAGGTGCCTAGGGTATTCTGTGAACGAAACAAAGTCCAGTCTAGTACCCTCTCAGGAAATGTGCTTTCTGGGTGTGAGACTGAATACAGCTTCCCAGATGGCTTTTTTGACCCTGGACAAGCAAAGGAACCTTACACTTTACTTCCAACAATTGTCTCTACGGTCCAGGCTGACTGCAAGGACAGTCCTTCAAGCCTTGGGGTTCATGGCATCTTGTATTCTGGTGCTTCCCAATGCCAAACTGCATATGAGGAAGTTACAATGGTATCTCAAAAATGTATGGACAACACTGCCACGATCTGGACACTGTCATTCAGATAATACCTTGCATTCAAAAGGAATTTTTGTGGTGGGCCCAGGAATGTCACCTAAACAAGGGACTCTCTGTGACCCGACCAGAGGCGAGTCAGATCTTAACGACAGATGCCTCGGACAAGGCTTGGCAGCACACCTCAATGGAAAATGGGTTCAAGACACGTGGCCTGCCAGACTTCAACATTTACATATCAACTTGAAGGAGATGTTAGCAGTCCAATTTGCATTGATGGCTTTCAAGGATCTACTTCACCCAGGACAAGTGTTGATTCAAACAGACAACACAACTGTCATGTGGTACATCAACAAGCAAGGGGAAACCCATTCGTACCCTCTTTGCAGGCAAGCTATGATTTTGTGGGAGACTGCTCTCAGTTTGCACCTCACTCTTCAGGCAAGGTTTCTGCCAGGAGCACAGAACTCCTTAGCAGATGTTTTGAGCAGACAGATGGTGGATCCCCACGAGTGGAAGTTGGATCCTCATGTATTTCGACAGTTGAGTGATATGGGGGACTCCAGACATAGATCTGTTCGCTTTTCCACTAAATTTCCAGTTGCCAAAGTTTTGCACAAAGATGTTTCATCCAACAGCTTGGAAAGTGGATGCTCTATCATTCAGTTGGAGCAATCTTCACGTCTATGCCTTTCCTCCTCTGCCTCTCCTTCCCAAGGTGCTCTTGAAGGTCAGACAAGACAAGCCCTCCATGATTCTAATAGCTCCAGATTGGCCTCGACAGCACTGGTACCCTCTGCTGAGGAGTTTAGTACGGGAGCCTCCTTGGCCTTTGCCTTCAATTCCACACCTTTTGTCTCAGGCAGGCAATCATTTCCTCAATGTCAGGATTCAGTCCCTGCATCTAACAGCCTGGCATATTCTGTTCTAGAACCTGGAGGGTCGCAGCTTCCTCAACAAGTTTTGAATGTTATTTTGGAGCTCAGAAGGCCTAGTACAAGGAAAGTTTATGCTGATAAATGGAGGAGATTTTTTATTTGGAGCAAAGCAAAGAGCTTTGATGTTTCCAGGCCTGATTTGAGTGTTTCTCTTCAATATCTTACAGAATTATTAGACAAGGGTTTGTCTTTCTCCTCTGTAAAAGTTCATGCTGCATCCATTTCTGCTCACTATGACTGTGACCCACCATTATTCTCTCATCCTTTAAGCAATTCCTTAGAGGGGCAAAGAACATAAGACCCCCGCGTAGAGCTCCTACTCCTTCCTGGGATCTCAATTTTGTGTTGGAAAAACTTACTTTACCTCCTTTTGAACCTGCAGCTACGTCTGAGTTAAAGTTTTTGTCTTGGAAGACTGCTTTTTTGTTGGCCATTACGTCTGCTAGAAGGGTATCTGAATTACAGGCTCTAATGGCAGTTGAACCCTTCCTGATTTTTCATAAGGATAGGGTATCTCTGCGTATTAACCCTACTTTTATGCCTAAAGTGGTTTCAAATGTGGCCTTGAACCAATCTATTCATTTGCCTACTTTTTATGCTGATCCCCAAAATAAAGGGGAGAAAATTTTGCACACTTTGGATATTCACAGGCAGTTGCGTTATTATTTGAGCAGGACTAAAAGGTTCAGACAGTCTCAACAGTTGTTTGTTTCTTTTGCTTTGGGCTCTCAGGGGAAGCCTGTTTCAAAACAAACTATATCTAAGTGGATTGGCCATTGTATTGCTTTTTGTTATTCTCATCATGGTAAGGAGATTCCGGCTGTAATCAGACCTCATTCCACTAGGGCTACTGCCACTTCTGCTGCTTTTTTAAGGGGTGTAGCTACTAAAGATATTTTGGAAGCAGCTACTTGGAGTTCAGTGCACACTTTTTCTAAACATTACCATCTCCCTCTTTATTCCAAATCTAGGGCTGGGTTTGCCACTGCAGTCTTACAGGGCATATTAGCAGCTCCCAATGCTTAATGATTTTGCCAACCTCCCTTTACCTTTGCTTTGGGATTCTACCCACAGGTTATGACTGCAGCAATGTGAGATGAAGAACATAGTACAGTTTTGTACCTACCATAAATGTAGATGTTCGAAGATCCACATTGCTGCAGTCCAATTTACCGTCCCTCCTTCCCCTCTGTAGTTTGGAGTGGTTGTATGGTTTGGGTTGTAGATGTTGTTTGTACATGGGTTTTGGAGGTTTTCCTATTTTTGGCTGTGGACTTTTTAGGGCCTTCTGACATCTGGGGCAAGAAAAGACTGAGGATATGACGTCGGTCATGCGCTTTAATACCATGGCGCACTGACGTCAGATCTGAGCGCCATGACCGACGCCAGCCTAATACTTTGGTATTCGGGCCGACCGAGGACAGCGGACTACCCACAGGTTATGACTGCAGCAATGTGGATCTTCGAACATCTACATTTATGGTAGGTACAAAACTGTACTTTTTATTTACATAATTTTAGCCTACCCTTTTGGGGGCACCTGACATCTGGGGCACGAAAAACTGAATAAAATGGCGTTGGCTGCATTTTTTATACCCCTGACGACCTTACGTCAGGGAAGAGGCGACAGCAACCGAAGCATGACCCAAGACTTTGGAATTCAGGCCGACTGAGGGCAACCTGCCAGCAGGATAACCCAAATGTAATGACTGCAACAGTGAATACACTCTAACATCTACATTTATGGTAAGTGTACACAACTGTACTTTCTCTGCACTTCCCTTTGGCTTGTCTACTGCACCCAGGGTATTCACAAAATGCCTGGCTCCAGCCATTGCATACTGCAGGCAGAGAAATATCCAAATGTACCTGTACTCGGACTGCCTGATTCAGGTGGGGACAGCCAGGAATTGTTGCTTTAGCACCTGGCTTTTGTAAAAAGCCTTCTCACTTCATTGGGGTACACCCATCAACGAAAAGACATCACAACTGTTGCCCAGTCAAAAGATTGTATTCCTGGGAGCAAGCTTGGACACAACTTCCCAGATAGATTTGTTTTTCTGAAGTGAGAAATGCTATCTGACAGACTACTTCAAGCAAATGGCCACCAGAACCCAGCTAACTGCAAGAAAAATACTGCAAGCCCCAGGGATCATGGCCTCACGCATTCTGCTTATTCCGTATGCAAGACTGTATATAAGGAAACTTCAGTGGTACTTAAGTCTTTGGTGCCAACATTCTCAGGATCTGGAAACTGTCATTCCTATCATACCTTGTCTGAGGGCAGAGTTTCTTTGGTGGGCAGAAGCATGCAACCACAACAGGGGACTGCATTTTACTGTACCCACTCCGCCCAAACCCTGACCACAGACGCATCAGTCTGCATGGGGGGCCCACATAGCTGGCAAATGCATTCAGGGCCACTGGAACCCAAGCCAAATTCTCCTGCACATCAACCAAAAGGAGATGCTAGCTGTACAGAATGCTCAGACAGCTTTTAGAAACCTAATCCTTTCAGGACAACTGCTGATAAAAACAGACAACACCACAGTTATGTGGTACATATAAACAAGCAGGGGGGGGGGGAACCCATTCTTACCCACTCTTCAGGTTAGCCATGACTCTGTGGAGCACAGCTTTGGACAACCAAGTCCATCTACAAGCTCAGTTCCTGCCAGGCAAACAAAATTCACTGGCAGATGACTTGAGCAGAACTCTCCTAAACCCACACTAGTGGAAATTGGAGCCCAGCACCTTCAGCCTTCTGATGGGAGGGGGGAGGGACCTGAGGTGGATCTCTTTGCCTCCCCCCACAACCACCAGTTAAGCAAATTCTGCACCAGGAACCCTCACAGCAGGGCTTGGAAGGTGGATGGCCTATCCTTTCAAAGGGAAAACCTCTCGATCTATGGCTTTCCTCCTCTGCCCCTTCTCTCAAGGGTACTACTAAAGATAAAAGAAGACAGGCCAAGGGCATATCTGATTGTTCTCGGACTGGCCATGTCTCCTGCTCCTACTCACCCTGCTCACCCCCCTACCTACTCAGCCCCTCACCCCTGCACAGGTACATGGACAGATTTTGCATTCACAGTTGGTTAAATCCTTAGAATCTGCCAGCCACGTTTATTCCCTACTCCACCGCGCTGGAACCCTAAGTAAACAGGTGCTGGATTTTTGAAGCCAGCCAGCCTAGTACTAGGAAAACGGATGCGGCTTAGAAAAGATATTGTTGTTGGATTTAGCTTAACTTACAGGACAGGAGCAGCCTTACCTCACTTAATCCTGCTAGCTCAGCACGAGCACGGAGGCTGCCATTTCTGTTCCTTCACGACAACCATTTCTTACATTTATATTTCATCTCAATATCAAGCAGTTCCTGATATTTTCACCCTCTCCTCAAATCACTCCAAAGGGAGGGGGGGACCCTAACCCAACTGGGCAGCACCCACCCTGCTGACTTCTGTAATTTTGTACTGAAAAATTCTCAGGCTCCTTTTGAACCTGCTGCCTCAGCAGATCAGCTGAGAAAATGTCTGAGCTAAAACTTCTAGCCATCACTTCAGCTAGAAGGCTATCTGCTCTAAAGGCTCTGATGGCTGTGGAACCCTTTACCCCTCATTTCCATCAGTTTGGCAGACCAATGGCCCTAAAGCCCCTAATTCCAGTCCAGTGTGGCCCTAAACCAATCCATCCATTTGACAACCTTCTTCCATAACCCTCAGAATTCAGGGAAAGGGGGACTAAGCCTCAGCGTGCACAGACAGCCCAGGTTAGTCCTTGATAGACTAAGCCTGTCAGAGAATCTGACCAGCTGCTCTCAGTCTTGGTAATTTAGTCAGCTGGCAGCTAGGCCTAAAGGTAAACAGGCATCCACCATGATAACGCACTGTATTTATTTCCTGGGAAGCACCATGCAAAAACTATCCTCTGTGGGGTCAGAAAACCCTCCTCTAGGACTATGGATGCACCTAACTATTTCTATTACGAGTCCCTACCAGGGAAGTTCTGGGATGCAACCTGGAGAGTTCTGCACACTGAAACCTGGCACACACCTAGACTTCATCTTTTTCGGCTCTTATTGTTCCATTTGCTACAGCAGTCTTGCCAGCTACTGTGATGACTCTAACAGCCCTTGACTGGCTCTCAGGCTTGGGAATTTGACAATCAAAATTGGAATGTTGAATGTACACTGAGACCACAGTACAGTTGTATACACCACAGATAAATGGTATACACTGTACATGTATTCATATGGGCGTTCCTGTTTCTGTCGTCAGCCCCCCCTGGCTCCTTCCGGTGATGTCCATCTGGTCCGGCTTGGCTCCTGCTGTCCACCACTGTCAGGTCCCCCTGCTGGTCCGATTCCCAAAAAGCCCCAACCGTTCGCTGATGTCGCAGACTCACCCGACGCCGCGCCGCTGGTCGACGGCATAAAAGCACTTACCGCCATTTTCGGGGCCTTTTCTTCGGCGCTACTTCAAGAAGCTTGAACTTCTTGTCAAGGCCGGGTCGATCCACTCGGTCGGTACTCAATACTACTTAGAGACAATACCTACATTGTTTTTCTTTCTTGCCTCAAAACATGTCAGAAGATTTCCCTCCTGTTTAACCTGTGGGAAACAACAATTTGAACGTTCAGCCTGTTGGCGTCTTTCTTGTTGGCTTGAGCCCACGCACGCGTGTTCCTGTTCGCCTGTGTTTCTTTTCAACCGACGAACGCTTAGGTCGCGTGGATCCTGCAGAACCCAAAACAGGTAAGCGGTTTACAAGACATTATGCCGCCGGATCCCGGCGACTACGAGTGTCTCCAAAACCAGAAAGTCTCGATCGACATCATGTCCGCGGGTACTACCGAAACCACGAACCTTCAAATCAAAGAAAGGCCTCGACCTCAGAAAACCGAAACTCAGCCAAGTACAGCTGAAACCTATTCTTAAGCAAACACCATCCTGCACAAATCTTTGAATCCATACTCAGAATTTTACCCACTAGGTGTGGTTGAATTATCAAGAACCCACCCCTACTAAGCTCACCCTAGCACGCAGCTGCCCCCCTAAACCCAGCCATGTCCCCTAAGGCCTTCTCCAGGGCTAAAGCAGCCAAGACTACTAAATCAGTGCCTGTTAAACCCCCAGATACAGCCCCTCTTCTAGTTCTCAAATGCCAGAGCAGAAGATTTTAATTTCTTTAATTAGAGGATCTCTTCTGATGATTGACAGGGCTCCCAGCCCCCAGAGAAGAGACCCTGGGCAGAGCCCCCTGAGCCAGTGTCTCTGATGCTGAAGCTAGATTCCACAGACATAACTGACCAATTCTCCCCTTGCACCTTATGCGAACATTGGAAGATTCTCATGCTGAAGAATCCATTATTTTGAAGATTCCAGACCTGGACCCTCCCACCCAGGAGCACAGGCCCAGCTATGCTGCTCTCTGTGGTGGATCAGAAACAGATGAATTCAGACTCCAGAAAAGACTTAGGAGATTTCTTAGCCCCCCACAGCACACCAGACTAGCTATACCTCCTGTTCTCTCTACCTTTCATGATTGTTTCAAGTTCCTTTGTCTGGCCCCAGGGTCCCCACCCCCAGCCCTGCCAAACTAGACAGACCCTAATATTTGCCACCACCAGATACCAGGTTTACAAGGCCATGGGTGCAACCCTAGAAACTAGGCCCCACCTGGCGGCTTCACCACAGCTTAACACAGCTTCAACAATACCAGCAGCTGAAAGGGAAGCATCAATACTAGAAAAGCTTCACACTAAGGCTTCTCTCTCAGCTAGATTCTCAGCTAGAGCTTTAAAACACCATACACATGATACAATACCAAGAGTTTTAACTGTGTCAGTTAACTAAAAGCTGGAAGCTGATGAGATCAGTTATGACAGGCATGTGTATTAGAGATGGTAAAAGGCATAAGCTTTGCGGAGCTTAATTCTGAGTTGCTGGACATGCTAGCAAATGAGGTTTATCAGATCAGCCAAAGCAGGCACAGGATAAGAAGGCAAATTGGAAAAGGTGAACAAGCTTTACTGGCACATGTTAATTTCTTTTAGCTTTATGCCCCTATGGTTAAGACAAGTTTGGGTGGTAAGGCTGCTGGAGCAGGTTATGAAGAAAATGGAAGGGAAGAAGCCCCCACGGGGCACAGATACTGATTTCTTGGTGAATCAACCCCAAGGTTTAAAGCAGAAACTGGCCTTCTAAGATTGGTCCTTCACTAGAGACAAGAAACCACCAGGGCTGCGGTATCTACTCCAGAGGCAGGAACTATAAGGGAGCCTACCCCTACAACCTTATTTTTCAAAAAGGTAACAGCACAGGTACCTAGACAAGCCACTGCACCTACATCAGCAACCACATAGGCAGTGACTCAATCTTAACCAGTACACCAGGGAACAAATAGCAGTCTTCCATCCTAAAAAGTTAACTAGATTTTCAAAGAACTGGCCTCTAGGCGAAAACCAAAGAGGAATGCCAAATCTACCTCCAAATCAAAACAGAGGCTCTACGCCAGATAATGGAGTTAGCAAACATGAGAGCTGTGGAAAGAGTGCCAACAGCAGAACAAGGAAAGGGTTCTACTCCAGACTATTCCTAGTTCCAAGAAAGGAAAAAGTTGGAGACCAATTCTCGACCTGTCCACCTTAAATACATACATCATTGTCCCAAAATTCAAAATGCTGACCCTACAGCAACTTCTTCCCATGCTGGGCAAGGAGTCTTGGCTGGTAACTCTAGATCTCAAGGAGGCATACCTGCATGTCCCAATTCGACCAATCTGCAGAAGATACCTCAGATTTCTTGCAGGATCAGAGCACTATCAATTCTCAGCATTGCCCTTTGGCTTATCTACTGCGCCCAGAGTATTCACAAAATGCCTGGCATCAGTAATGCCCATTGCAGACTACAGGAATTCAAATTTACCCATACCTGGACGACTGCCTGCTACAAGGGGACAACAAAAGCAAGCTGACAACAGATTTACAAAGGGTCATTTACTTGCTACAAGGACTGGGATACACAGTCAATTTACAAAAGTCAAGGCTGATACCATCCCAAACAAGGATATTCTTGGCGGAATTGGACACAGTACAACAAATGGCATTCCTGACTACAGAAAAACAAAAGAACTTCCTCTTTACTTCTTGGCACTAACAAAACTGAACAAGTTAACAGCAAGAAAATTTCTACAGGCCTTGGGCTTCATGGCATCATGCATAATCTTGGTCCCATTTGCCAGACTACATATGAGGAAACTACAGTGGTACCTAAAGAATTTATGGTCCCAACACAGACACAGTCTAGAAACAGAAATCCCACTAATTCCATGCTTAAAACAGGAGTTCCTATGGTGGGCAGGCATGCCAGTCAAACCCAGGCCTGCCCTTCAGATGTCAACCAAGCCAGACCATCACAACAGACGCTTCAGACCTAGGATGGGGGCCCACATGCTGGACAAATGCGTGCAAGGATTGTGGACACAGGATCAACTTCACCTGCACATCAATCTAAAAGAAATGCTGGCAGTAAAACTGGCAATCCAAAAGTTCAAACCATTCCTCAAAGAGGGCCAGTTGATGATAAGGACAGACAACACCACAGTCATGTGGTACATCAACAAACAGGGAGGCACTCATTCATACCCCTATGCAGAATGACCTTGGAACTGTGGACCCTGGCACTCAGCTACAACATTCAGTTACAGGCAATATTTGTACCGGGAAAGACAATACTCTAGCAGACATACTAAGCAGAACCACTTGGATGCCCACGAATGGAAGCTGCACCCGGACATCTTCAAGACCATCTCAAAGAAATGGGGAATGCCACAGATAGACCTATTCGCATCACCTCTCAATCACCAGCTCAAAAATTCTGCACAAGGACATTCCACCCACTAGCATGGAAAGTGGACTCACTCTCCTTCAACTGGAAAGGCCTAACAGCATATGCATTCCCTCCTCTTCCTTTGATACACAAGGTACTACTAAAAATCAAGGAAGAACGTCCAAGGATAATCCTGATAGCCCCAAACTGGCCAAGACAACACTGGTACCCACTACTGAAGAGCATGTCTCGAACAACATGTGGCCAATACCATGATGCCTTTGATGTTAACTCAGAACAACTACAGCATCATACATCCAAACCTAAAAACGCTGCAACTGACTGCATGGAACATCACATAGCAGCAGCTAATCCAGAACTTTCCCAAAGAGTTAAAGACATTATTCTTGAAGCACGCAGACCTTCAACAAGAAAGAACTATGCTGGAAAATGGAAAAGGTTTGTCATTTGGAGTACCGAAAGAGGAAAAGATGTGTCAAACATAGATATGCCTAACATTCTGGAGTATCTGGCGAACTTCTTCATTCAGGCCTGTCCTACTCCTCCATCAAGATACATGCATCAGCTATTTCAGCAGAATACAGCTTTGATCCTCCTGTTTTTCGCACCCTTTGCTCAGGCAGTTCCTCAGAGGAATCAAGAATGTAAAACCTCCAAGGAAACCACCATTACCAGCTTGGGACTTAAACTTTGTGCTAGAAAAGTTGACACTAGCACCCTTTGAACCAGCAGCAACAGCAGACCTACAACACCTGTCATGGAAAACTGCTTTCCTACTGGCAATTACTTCAGCAAGGAGGGTTTCAGAACTACAGGCCTTAATGGCAGTGCAACCCTTCCTAATCTTCCACCAAGATAGTGTCCTTGAGGACTAATCCTACATTTATGCCTAAGGTGGTATCCAGAGTATCTTTAAACCAGGCAATCCACCTACCTTCCTTCTTTCCCAACCCACAAAACAGAGGGAAAGAATACTGCATACCTTGGATGTACATAGACAGCTACGCTACTACTTGGACAGAACAAAAATAGCAGAAAGACTGACCAACTTTTGTAGCCTATGCAACAGGAAGGAGGGAAAAGCTATTTCCAAACAGACAATCTCCAAATGGATAGGAAATTGCATACGATACTGTTACTCCTTCCATGGAAAACCAATTCCACAGAACATAAGACCTCATTCTACAAGGGCAACAGCCACTACCACAGCCTTCTTACGAGGAGTGGCAACCAAAGACATTATTGAGGCTGCTACTTGGACCTCCGTGCATACATTTGCCAAGCATTATAATTTGCCTCTTTATTCCAGATCCCGAGCAGGGTTTGCCACTGCTGTACTGCAAGGGATCTTAAACACACCATAATCTACTTTATCCTCCTCCCCTAGTTGGCTATGGTATTCTACCCACTTGTTATGACTGCAGATGCATCCATGAAGGACATAGTACAGTTTTGTACCTACCATAAATGTAGATGTCCGAACTGGATAGCATCTGCAGTCAGGATTACCTCCCTCCTTCCCTCTGTGGTACTCCTAGGGTGTTTACCCTCCTAATAGCTAGCTGTTGGGGGGGAGTCTTTTATGGTGTATTTGTTTGTATATATGTACATATATGCTTATTGTTGTGTTTACCTCTATCTATTTGGAAACATTGGCATCTATCCAAATTTTACCCTGCAAGAGGGCTACTGGCATCTGGGGCAAGAAACACTGAGGAAAATGGCGTCGGCTGATGCTTTTATACCCGAAGACCAGCAGAGATGACGTCGGGTGGAGTGCGACATCAGCCGAAGCCAGACCCGGACTTTGGAATCCGGCCGACTGCAGGGCTGCCTGACGACAGGACAACCCACTTGTTATGACTGCAGATGCTATCCAGTTCGGACATCTACATTTATGGTAGGTACAAAACTGTACTTTTTCTCTCTCTCTCCTCTCTACGGCTGTTCCTAATGGTATTTGTATTTACTTTTTACTGATGGTGATTTCCACAACATATACTAGCTCCCTATTTAGATCTGTGGTGGTGGTGCTGCGGTAGCATTGTCGCCTCACAGTAAGACTTCCTGTTCGATTCTCAGCTAAAGCGTCTTCTGTGTGGAGACGTACGTGAATGGGCGTACCTTCGTTGAAGGTTGTACGTCAGGGCTGGCAACTTGGTACATAAAAATCTACTGCCAATCATTAGTGGACCGGAGTTCCACTGTGGCGACCCCTAACCGGGAAAAGCCGAAAGATGCAACAACATACTAGCTCCCTATTTGGGGGCTCCTGACATTTGGGGCAAGAAAAACTGATGTAATGGTGTTTGCTGCCTGTTTTTATACCCCGGACGTCATGGAAGAAACTACAGCATCTGACGCCGAAATACCAAGTCTCTGATAATTCAGGCTGACTGAGGGCTTGCCGGCAGGCAGATAAACCAAGTGTGATGACTGCAACAGTGAATACACTCTTAACATCTACATTTATGGTAAGTGTACACAACTGTGTATTCTTCATGTTTCACTGCTGCAGTCATCACACTTGGGTTATCCTGCCAGGGGGTAGCCCTCAGTTGGCCCGAATACCAGAGGCTTAGTATTTCTGAGTCAGTTGCTTTCGCTCCAGGACTGACGTCAGGTCGTCAGTGGTATAAAAACAGGCAGCCGACGCCATTACCTTGGTCTTTCTTGCCGAGGAGCCAGAAGCAGTTTGCACGTGTGTTCGGCCACTACCTGAGTTTTTGTTTCCGAATTTGAAGTTGAAGTTTTCTACAGCCAAGTACCCCATTGGGGATCCAAAATTAGCACCAGAGACCAGCAGTTCCAACACACGAGTAATTTTAATGTTCAAACACAGCAAAAGGAACACACATCCATACATAACATAAACCCTGATAAAACACTTCCCCTTACGTTTTTGTCTCATAGAACTTCATCAGATGGGCAAATGCATCATAATTACCTAGTTAAAAACTCTTCCTGTTTGAATAGACCAATGAAGTCAGTGTTTGAATTAATTGCCAAGAGACAGAAAGAGTCGATTCTGAAATTCATGCAACAGTCTTAAAATGTTGAATAAAATGCATTTAAATGTTCATATTAAAACTGTTCATATAAACATATATTCATATTAAAATATACAATGTATTAATATAATAAATTCAAGTAAGTAATGCTTGTTAAACGTATTGTTTAAAAGTGTTTAAAATGCAATAGCATAAAAATGACATAGTCTAGCACCATCTGGTGGACAAATGAAACACATGAGAATGTATATAAAATCAAGAATTCACTTAAATAAACCAGGATAAAACAACATGAATATACATAAAAATATATCACAATTTTGTAGACCTGAGCTTGAGTACAGGTTTTAAAGACACAATATCATTAAGTCCTGAATTGTTGCACTCATCCAGGACTAATTGTCAATATAGTTCCCTGTATTCGAGTCTGGTCTCCCAAGGCTCACCCCTGGGGTCTCTAGGTACCACCTCTATCACAAAAAATTGATACTCCGCTTTTGGACATTCCAAAAGATGTTTGTAGGGGGCATTATTTTTCTTCCTTAAATTATAAAGGTGTTCCGACTACCAATCTTCTGAAAAAAACGTAAGGATAAAAACAGACCGCACATGTCCAAAACTGCCGACAACACTTCGTTAAGCTAGTCGCCAGTTCGTTGGTACTCAGTGAGGCACTTTTGCAGCCCCTGATGCCCCTTCTATGAATTTGCAGGCTGCTACAGAGACCCATTCAAAGTCCGGTATGCCGCGAGACACTTCTTTGACTACGGTACTTGCGGTTGTCTCTACCTCGGATGGGTCCGGAGCGGCTGTGCAGACACTGGCTTTCGAGGAAGTTCTTCGCACTACCGATATTTGACACAAATCAACTTATTTTGAGTCTTCACTTCTTTCTAAAACTACAGAGTTTCTAAGGCCCAGGGTACGTATTAAAAAAAAAAAAAGACGACCCAAGCTCAAGCACCTACTTCCATGCCTCAATATCAAATGCTTAAAATGGCGGAAGACTTTATACTGATTTAGGGGAAGCCAGCCTACCCCTTTTAAAAGAAAGAGATTGTCCCCAGCAGCTTTATCTGACCAAGAGTCCGACTCTGAGGTTTATGATTATGAAGACATGGCCTTGTCTGCTTATGTGGATTCAGATGCAGAGCAATCCATTCCTTTTGCTTCTCCTCCAAAGGATTTTTCTTTTGGTGAAACCCTACATACTTTGAGAGAGCATTTCCATTGGGAATGCCAGGAACATTCTCAGTCCAAAAAGAGACTCTGGGAATTTTTAGATTTACCACAACACAGACCCTTAGCTATTCCTCCTGTTCTGGATTTTGTGGATGATTTTTCATGGAATCCAGTTTAACTCCTGATACTCTACCTCCTGCTCCCAGGAAACCTGACTGGTATTACAGACATTTCTTTTCAAAAATCTTACTGCTGACCCAGAGGTCATCTCCCAAGGACCAAAAGGAATAAAAGCAACCACAGTTAAGAATCTCTCCCCTTCGGACAGGGATTCCCGAGCTTTAGACAGATGGGGTAAAAAAAGTATACACCTCTGCAACTCTAGCCATTAGGGCATTGAATTGCCAGTTTCACATGCTGAAATACCAGCAACATATTATGGAACTTAAGCAAAAATTATGTACCTTTACAGACTGTGCAGAAAAATAAAGAATTACAGGAGCTTATGCATTCTGCAAGTCAAGTCAGCAAGCATAACTTGCAATGTGGGTTTGATGCTCTAGAAGCATCTTGCAGGGCGACAGTCACTGGTTCTGTACTGAGAAGGCAGACCAGAGTTACACCAGCACATCAGGGGAGGAGTCATCTTATACTGACAGCGAGGGGGGTATTATGGTTCATTCACCACTTAAAAAGAAAACCCAACCCAAGTTCCCTTTAGGTATGGTAGGCAACCCCGAGGGGGGAGGAAGCACAAGAATAGAAATAAACACAGATTCTATGACAGGACTAGTTCACGCACTTTTGAACCAATAATTGAACCTTTTGATAATGTTTTAAATCTGTCGGACCATGTGCTTACACAAGACCAACATTGTATTCTTAATAAAGGAATGGGTTTTGTCCCTAGTTTTTTCTCTGACCATTATTCAGTTTCTGTTGATGTGATAGAATTTTGTAGAAAACTCAATTTAAATTTTTTTTTCTCTGATCAGGATCATTCTTCCACTCAAAGATCTACTGACTTTATTTTTAAAAAATCGACATTTCAACCCCCCATGAACAAACATGTGGGGATTTTCCAACAAGCAGTATTGAAGGACCTACAGTTTCCCCAGTTTGACACTAACATAGCCCAGGATAACATCACGTCTATGGAGAGACGAGCACTTTCTGAATTAAGACAGAACCATAAAATTGTTATCCTCCAAGCTGATAAAGGTGGAGCGGTAGTGGTTCTTAATACTGATTATTATGTACAGGAAGGACTTAAACAATTGTCAGATACCAATTGCTACATGCACATGGGGATGGATCCTACCCTTCGATTTAAACAGGATATTGACCAGTTCCTTAATGAGGCCTTACAAGAAGGAATTATTTCACAAAAGACGGTCCAACATCTTCAAGTTAGTGACCCTCAAAAACAGATTTTATATCTGTTACCCAAAATTCACAAATCCATCACTCATCCCCCAGGTAGACCCATTGTGTCGGGTCATGGATCTCTCACAGAACCCTTATCTGTATTCTTAACGCAATACTTGAAGCCATTGTTGTCCATGGTTAGAGCCCGTATACAGGATACAACTGAATTTCTTAACATCATTGGTGATACTCAACTTGATCCAGATTGGTTAATGTGTACTTTAGATGTGAAATCTTTGTATACTAGTATCCCACACTGGGCTGGTTTGCAAGCTTTAGACTTTTGGCTCAAAAAAGCTGAACTCTATCCACCAGGATTCAACACCTTATTAGTATGTATGTCGGAGCATGTCCTCAACAAGAATGTTTTTTTCTTTCAGGGTGATTGTTACTGGCAATTGAGAGGTACAGCCATGAGAGCCTCCTTTGCCCCAATATATGCCGACTTATTTATGGCTTATTTGGAAGAATGTCTTATTTACGATCCCCTACATAACATTTATTTGGTTGAGATGGACATTTGGAGGCGTTACCTGGATGATTGTTGGATGGTGTGGCGTGCAGACGCAGATTATTTGCTGGAATTTGAACATTTGAACAACAATATTTGGGGTATTGAATTTTCTATAACATATCATAAGTCAGTCATTGACTTTTTGGATGTTGCGATATATCGTAATGATGATAATACTCTAAACACCAAAATACATAGGAAATATCCACAATTCAACACATTACTCCACTCTTCCAGCATGCACCCACGTCACACCATCCGCAACATTCCTAAATCACAATATTTACGCATGAAACGCATCAACTCTTCCATGATGGATTATGAGGAGGCTAAACAGGATCTGAATAAGAGATTTTTGGATAGAGGTTATTCAAATATGGATATATCTAGAGCAAGGGTGTGGACAGATCAACAAGAGACACGAGATTTATTATTATACAAAAAGAAGGATGTTACACAGGACGAAACTGTCAGATTCATTACTAGTCAGAAACATACTGAACAATAACTGGAATATACTATTGGCTAATGACTATTTTCGTCATATACTGGCCAAACAATGTTCCATTTCTTACAGGAGGGGCAAAACTTTAGGCACATTATTCTCCCATTACAAACATCGGGACAGTGGGGGTGCCACTTATAGGCAATTGACCATTTCAGGAGATGAATTATTGGGAACGTTTCCCTGTGGTCATTGCTCCTCTTGTGGAAATGTTAACAAACTCAAATAATTTTCAAGTGCAAATACAAGTAAGATATTTGATACTCGTATCTTCGCCAATTGTTCATCTAGTTGGGTGATTTATTTGGCCACATGCCATTGCCAAGCTTTCTATGTAGGTAAAACTTCACGTTCCCTAAGAATCAGAATAGGTGAACATCGTAGTGATATTCGTAACCAGAAAGTTAGCAATGCCCTATACCAACACTCTATTAAACATAAATCCGCCAAATTTATGTTTACGGTCATTGGTAAGATTCAGGGCAATAGACACAATCAGCTGGGTTGGCAGAGTATTCTTAGCCACAAAGAAAAATACTGGATAATACACCTAGGGGCCTTATTTCCACCTGGACTGAATGACCATCTATAGGAACCTATATTATCAAAAAATATATAGTATTTTAATTTCTTATCTAGATGGCAATATTGAGCAAATTTTGTCAGATATGATATTATATATATATATAACACATCTATATTGCAAATTTATGCCTTGAATGTTTATAATATCCAATTCATGATACTGAGTTTATTTTGAAGTGTAATCCACTATATAATTGAATAATGCTTTATATGCTGAGCATTCCAAATACTAATTGTATATGTTAAGTGAAATTATGTTGTCATTGGCTATTGCTGGGTATATATATGGAGTTTTTTCATTGGTGAATGTGTTTTCCTCATTTTTTCTCACTGATGAAGGTTTCTTACCGAAACTAGTTTGAGGTTTTGATATATGAGCTACTGTATTGTAGGGGGTACTATGGTGTAATTTTTGCACCTCTTTATTTGCTAATAAAGCTTTTGGAACCGACTTGCTGGCCTTTGTTTGTTTCCTGGTAAAAAAAAGTATACACCTCTGCAACTCTTGCCATTAGAGCATTAAATTGTCAGTTCCGCATGTTGAAATACCAGCAACCTACAATGGAACTTTTTAAACAAATATCTACCTTTCCAGATTGTGCAGAAAATAAGGAATTACAGGAGCTTATGCATTCTGCAGGGCAAGTTACTAAGCACACCCTGCAATGTGGGTTTGACGCCCTAGACTCATCCTGCAGGGCAGCAGTCGCAGGTTCTCTACTTAGAAGGCATGCTTGGCTTAAGGAACAGACCTTGCCAGACCATGTCAAATCAAAATTATTGGACGCATCTCTGAACAAAGACAATTTGTTTGGGACCAAGGCAGAAGAGTTTTTAAAAAAGATGGAAGAAAAAGCTAAAGCTATGCAGACCGTTAAAGACTTTTTACAAGTCCAGCCTCCGAGATTCAGTAGGCATTTACCCCTCAGAACACTGGTCCTTTTCACCCCCTTCAAGGCTGGCTCAGACTAGACCTAGAGGAAACAGAACCCCCAGACTGCAGTCCCAGGGAATGTAGAGATCTAAGCAATGGAGTACCTCCACTTCCAAAATGGAGTGGTAAGCCACCCCCTTATGGCAAGAATTCACAATTACTTTTCAACTCCACCCCTTACCTCTGCCCACCTGCTTGTGCACCTAGGAGGAAAACTTCGCTCCCATGCAAAAACTGAGCGTACATCACAAACGATCAATGGGCACTCAACATAGTGTCCCAGGGGTACAAATTTTATTTCCACACTCTGCCAACCCAAAAGGGTTCCCAGATCTTACTCCAAACCAGTGGGCAGAGGCACAAAGCCAAGTTCTTTCCCTGCTCTCCATGAGGGCAATTCAGCCTGTTCCTGCAGACCAGACTTTTCTTGTTGCCCAGAAAAGAGGGCACCTGGCGCCCAATCCTAGATCTATCCATTCTAAACACCTTCCTGGTGGTACCAAAATTCAAAATGCTCAGCTGTAGCAGCTTCTTCCTATGTTATCCAAAGATGCCTGGTTAGCCACCCTAGACCTAAAAGAGGCCTATCTGCACATCCCAGTCAGAGACTCTTGCAGGAAATATCTACGATGTCCTTTAAGGATGCATCTGCAGTCCTTACAAATGGGTTGTCCTGTCGTCAGGCAGCCCTTCGGTCAGCCGGATTCCAAAGTCTGGGTCTGGCTTCGGCTGGTGTCGCACTTCACCCGACGTCATTGCTGCAGTTACTCGGGTATAAAGGCATCAGCCGATGCCATTTTCCTCAGTCTTTCTTGCCGCGTGGCGCCCGAAGCAGAAGCTGTTCGCAAGTGCCGGTCGGTCAGAACCAGAGATTACTACTACCGAATACTTCTACTACTAGCGAAGACTTCTAAAAAGCTAAGTACCCCGTTGGGGACTCTTTCTTGCCTCAGCCGATGTCAGAAAAAGTGAATAACTGTTTAACTTGTGGGAAACAAATACCTCATAAAGATTTCCACTCTTACTGCTTACCTTGTTTAGGCCCAGACCACGACGTAGCAGCTTGTCTAGCCTGTGCTTCTTTTAACCGACGGACGCTTAGACGTCGGTCGGAATTTGCTGAGCAGTTTTTCGCTCTGTTTTGCTTATATTATGCCGTCGGATCCTCCGACTTCACAAATATCCAAAAAACGCAAGGAAAAGGACCGACACTCGCGGTCCGCTGTTTCGGCCGAAACCGCGGTTAAGACAACCGTGAGTGTCTCGGTTTCGGCTGAAACCGAGCAAGAGGTTCTTCCTTCAGCCGAAAGCTTACCTTCTACCGAGGCCTCTTCCAACCTGGTGGAATCGGCTTCTGAAATCCAACCTGCAGTTGTGGTTTCTCAGGAATTATCTGACACTATTCCCTTGGATATTTCAACCCCTGCACGTGGAGCTGCTAGGCCTCCTGCAGCCATGTCCATTAAGGCCTTTGCCAGGGCTAAAGCAGCTAAAGCTACTAAATCTGTGCCTGTTAAGACCCCCTCTCACAGGCCTAGCTCCAGTTCCCAAATGCTTAGTTTAGCAGAGGATCTCATTTCTTTAATCCGGGGATCCCAACCTCTCCCAGACAGGGCCTCTCACCCACCTCCAGAGAAGAGGCCTAGAGCAGAGCCCCCGAGCCAGTTTCCACAGATGATTCCTCTGATGATTCAGATAATACAGACCCTCCAGAGGCTCCTTTTTCCCTTATGAAGACTCTGATGCTGAAGAGTCCATCCCTTCTGCCTCTCCACCTGAGGAATTTTCCTTTGGGGAAACCTTGCATGCTATGAGGGAACAATTTCAGTGGCAGGGCCAAGATTTTTCAGACTCCAGAAAAAGGCTTAGAACCTTTTGCATTTACCACAACATAGGCCTTTAGCTATACCTCCAGTTCTGTCTGTTGTAGATGATGCATTTAATGATGCTTGTACTGCTCCTGATTCATTACCACCGGCCCCTGCTAAGCCCGATAGGTTCTACAGGGTCCCGGACACACATCTCCATTTATACAAGGCTCCTTTTTCAGATCCCGAGACTATCTCCCAGGGCCTAAGGCTGTAGCATCTACCTCTGCCAAAATCCCTCCCTCTGAAAGGGAATCCAGGTCCTTGGAGAGATGGGGTAAAAAAGTTTACACTTCTGCTACTCTGTCAGCTAGGGCCTTGAACTGTCAATTTCATATGATCCAGTATCAAGAATTTATGTTAGACCAGTTAACCAAAAAACTGTCCTCTGATGAACCTTTAGACAAGAAATATGTTCAGGAAATGGTACATAACATTCAGCAAGTTAGTAACCATTCTTTAAAATGCGGCTATGATTCACTGGAGGCTTCCTTTAGATCAGCCATGACTGGCACAGTTATAAGAAGGCATGCATGGTTAAGAGCAGGCCTTACCGGACCATGTCAAATCAAAACTATTAGATGCTCCCATGGACAAGGTCAATTTGTTTGGCTCTCCTGCACAACAGGTGCTGAAGAAGATGGAAGAGAAGGCAAAATCTGTCCAAACAGTGAAAGATTTCTTACAGGTCCAACCTCCAAGGTTTAGCAGGAATTGGCCCTCCAAGAATTGGTCCTTTCCAGACTCCTCCAAAGCACAGAGAGGCAGGAATAGGCGTTCAAGAGGCAGAAACCAATCCAGAGGTGCCTACAGGGGACACCAGTGGCAGGGTAACAACCAGCGAGGCACAGACACAGCCACCACCACTACTACAGGACAATCACAGTGACTTGGCTCTGGCACCGCCTACCAGGGAACAACTAGAAGCACCCTTAGGCGGGAAGCTAGCTTTATTTACAAAGAACTGGCATAACATCACAAGAGACAAGTGGATTTTGCAGACAATAGACCAAGGTTACAGGTTTCATTTCCGTACTCTACCAGGAAAGAGAGGAATGCCAAACCTACCTCCAAATCAAAAGGCAGAAGCTCTACAACAAGTAAATCAATATTAAAGATGAGAGCTGTGGAAAAGGTACCACATATGGAGCAAGGAAAGGGCTTTTACTCCAGACTCTTCCTAGTACCAAGGAAAGAAGGCAAATGGAGACCTATTCTCGATCTGTCCGCTTTAAACACATTCCTCATTGTTCCAAAATTCAAAATGCTGACCCTACAGCAGCTTCTTCCCATGCTGGGCAAGGAGTCTTGGCTGGTAACTCTAGATCTCAAGGAGGCATACCTGCACGTCCCCATACGACCAAATTGCAGAAGATACCTCAGATTTCTTGCAGGATCAGAGCATTATCAATTCTCAGCATTGCCCTTTGGCTTATCTACTGCGCCCAGAGTGTTCACGAAATGCCTGGCATCAGTAATCGCTCATTGCAGGCTTCAGGGGATCCAAATCTACCCTTACCTGGACGACTGCCTAATACAAGCGGACAACCAAAACAAGCTAGCAGAAGACTTGAAAAGAGTCATTTACCTTCTACAAGCCCTGGGATACACAGTCAATATAAAAAAGTCAAGGCTGATACCATCCCAAAAGATAACCTTTTTGGGTGCGGAGCTGGACACATCCAAACAAATGGCATTCCTAACAGTAGAAAAACAGGAGCAACTCCCTCTCTACTTCTTGGCATTAACAAAACAAAACAAAACCATCTAACAGCAAGAAAAGTCCTACAAGCATTGGGCTTCATGGCATCCTGCATAATAGTGGTCCCACATGCCAGACTGCATATGAGAAAACTACAGTGGTACCTAAGGAATTTATGGTCTCAGCACAAGCACAGCCTAGAAACTCAAATTCCAATAATTCCATGCCTGAAGCAAGAATTCCAATGGTGGGCTCAGGCCTGTCAATCAAACTAAGGATTGCCCTTCCACAGCACTCAACCAAGCCAAACCATCACAACGGACGCCTCAGACCTCGGTTGGGGGGCCCACATGATGAACAAATGCATACAGGGTTTATGGACTCAAGAGCAGCTGCACCTACACATAAACCTAAAGGAAATGCTGGCAGTAAAACTGGCAATTCAGACTTTCAAACCATTTCTTCGACAAGGCCAATTGATGATAAGGACAGACAACACCACAGTTATGTGGTACATCAACAAGCAGGGAGGCACACATTCGTACCCTCTATGCCGGATGGCCCTGGACCTCTGGAATGTGGCCCTGAGTTACAACATTCAGTTACAAGCAATCTTTGTACCAGGAAAAGAAAACACTCTAGCAGACATATTAAGCAGAACCTCCACGGATGCCCACGAATGGATGCTGCATCCGGACATCTTCAAAACCATTACAAGAAAATGGGGTCTCTCAGAAATAGACTTATTTGCATCCCCACTCGATCACCAATTAAAGAAATTCTGCACCAGGACGTACCACCCACTGGCGTGGAAGGTGGACTCCCTATCCTTCAGTTGGAAAAATCTGTCAGCATATGCATTCCCACCACTTCCTTTGATGCACAAGGTGCTATTGAAGATCAAAGAGGAACGTCCAAGGATCATTCTGATAGCTCCAGATTGGCCAAGGCAACATTGGTACCCATTACTGAGGAGCATGTCTCGGGAACAGATATGGCCCTTGCCCTAGTTCCCTTGCTGTTAACTCAGAACAATTACAACACCCTGCATCCAAACCTGAAAACTCTGCAGCTGACTGCCTGGAACATTGCATAAGACAAATTAACCCAAATTTATCCCAAAGGGTTAAGGACATTATCTTAGAAGCTCGCAGACCTTCAACAAGGAAAACCTATTCAGCAAAATGGAAAAGATATCTCATTTGGAGTACTGCTAAAGGGGAAGATGTGTCACTGGTAAACATAGCCAACATCCTGGAATACTTGGCAGAGCTATTCCACAAAGGCCTGTCGTACTCTTCCATTAAGATTCATGCCTCCGCTATTTCAGCAGAATACGACTTGGATCCTCCAGTTTTCTCACATCCTTTGCTCAGGCAGTTTCTGAGAGGAATTAAAAATGTAAAACCTCCTAGGAAGCCACCATTACCTGCATGGGACTTGAACTTTGTGCTATAAAAATTGACACTACCTCCTTTCGAACCAGCAGCAACAGCAGAATTGCAATACTTATCATGGAAAACTGCTTTCCTGCTGGCAATCACTTCAGCAAGAAGGGTTTCTGAGCTACAGGCATTAATGGTAGTACAACCCTTTCTGATCTTCCATCAAGATCGAGTGTCCATGAGAACAAATCCTACTTTTATGCCTAAGGTGGTCTCCAGAGTATCTTTAAATCAGGCTATCCACCTGCCTACATTCTTCCCCAATCCACAGAACAGGGGAGAAAGACTGTTGCATACCTTGGATGTACACAGACAATTACGCTACTACCTGGACAGGACCAAGAGCAATAGAAAAACTGACCAGCTACTGGTAGCATATGCAGCAGGAATGGAAGGGAAAGCAATTACAAAACAGACAATATCTAAGTGGATAGGAAATTGCATTAGATTTTGTTACTCCTACCATGGAAAGAAAACTCCAGAAAACATCAGGCCTCACTCTACAAGAGCTACAGCCACTACCACAGCTTTTCTAGGGGGAGTGGCTACCAAAGACATTTTAGAGGCTGCTACTTGGAGCTCCGTGCATACATTTGCCAAGCATTATAATTTACCTTTATACTCTAGATCCCGAGCAGGTTTTGCCACTGCTGTTTTGCAAGGGATCTTAACTACACCATAATTCTATCTTTCCTCCTCCCCCAGTTTGGCTATGGTATTCTACCCATTTGTAAGGACTGCAGATGCATCCTTGAAGGACATAGTACAGTTTTGTACCTACCATAAATGTAGATGTCCGATAGGAATGCATCTGCAGTCAGGATTACCCACCCTCCTTCCCCTCTGTGATACTCCTAGGGTATTTGCCCCTCTTATAGCTAGCTGGGGGAATCTATTATGGTGTATTTGTTTGTATATATGTACCATACATGCTTATTTTTTGTTTGCTCTCTAATATTTTGAACCATTGGCATTTATCAAAATTTAGCCTTCCTAGAGGGCACCTGGCATCTGGGGCAAGAAACACTGAGGAAAATGGCATTGGCTGATGCCTTTATACCCGAGTAACTGCAGCAATGACGTCGGGTGAAGTGCGACACCAGCCGAAGCCAGACCCAGACTTTGGAATCCGGCCGACCGAAGGGCTGCCTGACGACAGGACAACCCATTTGTAAGGACTGCAGATGCATTCCTATCGGACATCTACATTTATGGTAGGTACAAAACTGTACTTTTCAGGGCAGGATCTATGCATTATCAGTTCTCTGCACTTCCGTTTGGTTTATCCACTGCTCCCAGAGTTTTCACAAAATGCCTGTCTCCAGCCATTGCTTTTTGCAGACAAAGAAATATTCAAATTTACCCCTACTTGGATGACTGCCTGATTCAGGCAGACAGTCAGGAAAAGCTGTTGCAGCACCTGACATTTGTAAAGGACCTATTGACCTCACTGGGGTACACTGTAAATGAAAAGAAATCCAGACTAGTCCCCAGTCAAAAAATTGTATTCCTGGGAGCAAGCCTGGAGAAATGTGGCATTCCTTACTCCAGAAAAACAAGCCTATCTGACAAGCTACTTCTCTCATTTAGCCACCAGAACCCAGTTAACTGCAAGGAAAATCTTGCAAGCTCTAGAGTTCATGGCTTCCTGCATTCTACTAATTCCATATGCCAGACTGTGTATGAGGAAACTTCAGTGGTACTTGAAAAGCCTTTGTTGTCAACATTCTTAGGACCTGGAAACTATTCTACCTGTGATACCTTGTCTAAGGAAAGATTTTCTTTGGTGGGCAGCAGCATGCAGCCACAACAAGGGACTTCCCTTTTCACAACCCCACGCTGCCCAGACCCTAACCACAGACACATCAGACTATGCTTGGGGTGCACACCTGGATGGCAGGCGCATTCATGGCCACTGGAGCCCAAATCAAATACATCTGCACATCAACCAAAATGAGATGCTAGCTGTTCAGCACACTCTGACAGCTTTCAGGCCACTACTCTCTCCAGGACCTCTATTAATCAAAACCGACAACACCACAGTGATGTATTACATCAGCAAGCAGGGAGGAACCCACTCTTATCCACTCTGCAGGCTAGCCATGACCCTTTGGCACTTAGTTTCAGCCATGTCTATTCACCTGCTAGCACAATTCCTGCCAGGCAACCAAAACTCCTACTCCTGCACAGTTGGTCACCGCTGCCTCCATGGCACCTCCCTCAGATTCCAACTCTCCTGACCCAGCAGAAGGGAGAGTTCTTGCATCCACAATTGCAGACCCTGAACCTGGCAGCCTGGCTTATCCCTTGACCTCTCCTCCAGTGGCCATCCTAAGCAAGCAAGACTTGGACGTTGTACGTGAAGCCAGACATCCCAGTACTAGAAAATCCTATTCTGACAAGTGGAAAAGGCATTGCTCCTGGATCCAGGTTAAAAGAGCTGAACCAACACAGCCCTCTTTACCTCTTATCCTGGATTACCTAGCAGACCTACTTCACAGGGGGCCTATCCTTCTCTTCTATTAAAATTCATGCCTCTGCCGTATCTGCTCATTACAGCACAGAGCCACCTGTTTTTGCACCCCCTCATCAAGCAGTTCCTTAGAGGGGCTAACAACTTAAAGCCGCCCAGACGAGCATGGGACCTTAACTTTGTGTTGGGAAAAGCTCACGCTACCACCCTTTGAGCCTGCAGCTTTAGCAGAGTTAAAATTCATCTCTTGGAAAACAGCCTTGTTTCTGGCTATCACTTCAGCTAGAAGAGTGTCTGACCTACAAGCGCTCATGGATGTCCTTCGTGTTTCACTGTTGCAGTCATCACATTTGGGTTATTTGCCTGCAGGTAGCCCTCAGCCGGCCTGAACACCAGAGTCTTGGGATTTCTGCGTCGGAAGCTGTCGCTTCCGTGATGTCAGGTTGTCAGGGGTATAAAACATGCAGCCGACGCCATTACATCAGTCATTCTTGCCGTGCGGTGCCCGAAGCAGAAGCAGTTTGCAAGTGCCGGTCGGCCGACTCCTGAAATTTTTGTTTTTCGCGTTTCAGACCTGAAGTCTTCTAAAAGATAAGTAACCCCGTTGGGGATCCTTTTTTTCTTGCTCTAACCGATGTCAGAAAAAATGAATAATGGTCTTGCCTGTGGAAAGCAAATACCTCAGACATTTTCATTCTTACTGCGTCACCTGTTTAGGCCCAGACCATGACGTCCCTCGCTGTCTGTTTTGTGCCTTGTTCAACACCCGAACTATTCGTCATCGGGCAATTTTTGCAGCTAAATTCTTTTGCTGTTTATCTCCGTACTCCGAAATGGCTTTGGTAAGTCATCCGACTACTGATCTTCTGAAAAAAACAAAAGGATAAAGACAGAGACAGACCGCATAGGTCCAAGGCTGCTGACGATGCTAATGTTAAGCTAGTCACCTGTCCGCCAGTACTCATTGAGGTGCTTTCGCAGCCCCTGATACCTACTTTACAGATTCACAGGCCTCTACTGAGATCCATTCGGAGCTCGGTGTGCTGCGAGATGCTTCTTCGACTATGGAATCTGCGGATGTCTCTACCTTGGATGGGTCCAGAGCCGCTGTGCAGACACCGGCTTCTGAGGGTGTATTCAGGCTTTCCGATTTTCATATCAAATGGGCAACTTCCTTTGAAACCAAAAATACCGAATTTCTCAGTCCTAAAGTTCGCATTACGCCTACGAAGCCGATGACCAAAGCGCATTCACTGGCCCACATGCCACAAAAACAAATGATTAGAATGGCTGGGGAACTCATTACTGTCATTAGGGGAAGTCAGCCTTCCCCCTCAAAAAGACCCAGAACTGATTTTCCTTCTGATTCTTCTGATCAGGAATCTGATAACTCTGATCCTTCTGATTTCCAGGACATACCCTTATCTACTTATGAGGATTCTGATGCAGAGGATTCCATTCCCTCTGCTTCCCCTCCTGAAGATTTTTCCTTTGGTGAAACCCTGCACACTCTTAGAAAGCATTTCCGCCGGGTGAGCCAGGACTACTCCCAGTCCAAAAAGAGACTCGGGGGGGGGGGGGGGATTTTTAAGCTTGCCTCAGCACAGGCCTCTAGCTATCCCTCCTTTTATGGCAGTTGTAGATGATGTCTTCCTGGAATCCCTGATACCTTGCTCCCAGGAAACCTGACTGGTACTATAGAGTGCCCGACTCCCACAAATTCCTTTTTAGGAATCGTACTACGGATCCAGAGACCATTTCTCTGGGACCTAAAGGCATTAAGGCTACAACTGCCAAAAATCTTACCCCTTCGTACAGGGATTCCACGGCTTTAGACAGATTAGGTAAAAACCTATGCACCTCTGCTATGCTTGCCATTAGGGCTCTAAATTGCCATTTTCATATGTTAAAGTATCAGCAGCATGTTATGGAGCTAATTAAACAAAAAATGTTATTGATTCCTGATTGTGCAGAACACAAAGATTTACAAGAGTTAATGCATTCTGCTAACCAAGTTGGTAAACATACTTTGCAATGTGGGTTTGATGCTTTAGAAGCGTCTTGCAGGGCTGCTGTCACTGGGTCTGTTCTTAGAAGACACGCTTGGCTTAAGGAACAGAACTTGCCAGATCATGTCAAAGCAAAATTACTGGATGTACCATTAAATCAAGAGCGTCTGTTTGGTAATAAGCAGAAGGAAGTGCTCAAAAGAATGGAGGAGAAAGCTAAATCTATGCAAACTGTTAAAGATTTCTTAAAAGTACAGCCACTTAGATTCAGTAGGCATTGGCCTTCAAAAAACTGGGCTTTTCCAGTCCCTTCCAGGCCTTATCAGTCCGAGCCCAGGGGCAGCAGACCACCAAGACTTCAGTCTCGGGTTATGCACAGATCTAAGCCATGGAGTGCTCCCACATCCAAAACAGGGAGGATTAAGCCACCATCCTATGGTAAAATTGCACAATGACTTATCCTGAACTCCTCCAAGCCTTGCCCAAGTACTTGCACCTTTAGGAGGGGAAACTAGCACTGCATGCCAAAAACTGGCAATACATTACCAAAGACAAATGGGTCTTAAGCATTGCTTCCCAGGGATACAGATTCCAGTTCCACTCACCCCCATCCATAAGCGGATGGCCAGACCTCCCCCCAAACCAGTGGGCAGAGGCCCAAAAGCAAGTACTTTTTCTTCTCAGTGTCAAGGCTTTTCAACCTGTCCCAGCAGAACAAAGGGGACAAGGTTTTTATTCCAGGCTTTCTGGTCCCCAGAAAAGAAAACTCTAGGCATCCTATCCTGGATCTGTCTATTTTCAACACCTTTTTTGTGGTTCCAAAATTCAGAATGCTAACTCTCCAGCAGCTGCTTCTTATGCTAGCCAAGGACTCCTGGCTAGCAAACCTAGATTGAAAAGATGCTCATCTGCACATCTCATAAGGGAATCTTGCAGGAAATACCTACGCTTTAGAGCAAGTTCTATGCACTATCAGTTCTCTGCACTTCCCTTTGGCTTATCTATTGCATCCTGGGGATTCACAAAGTGCCTATCTCCAGCCATTGCATATTGCAGGCAAAAAAGAATTCAGATTTACCCATACTTGGACGATTGCCTGATTTCAGGTGTACAGTCAGGAATTGCTACTTCAGCACCTGGAATTTGTAAAGAGACTTCCAACTTCACCGGGGTACTCCATCAACGAAAAGAAATCACAGCTGGTACCCAGCCAACAGATTGTATTCCTGATAGCAAGCTTGAACACAACTTCCCAGATGACATTCCTCACTCCAGAGAAACAAATTTATTTGGCAAACTACTTCAGTCTACTGGCCACCAAAACCCGGCTGTCTGCAAGAAAAATACTGCAAGTCCTAGGGTTCATGTCCTCTTGCATTCTGCTAATTCCATATGCAAGACTGCATATTCGGAAACTTCAATGGTACCTAAAAAGTCTCTGTCCTTAGGCAAAGAATGATGGGAATCATTGTTTCCAGGTCCTGAGAATGTTGACACCAGAGTTCCTTTGGTGGGCAGTGGCCTGCAACCACAACAAGAGACTCCCTTTCAGTCTACCCCCTGGCGTCCAAACCCTAACAGACGCATCAGACTATGCATGGGTGCCCACATGGCAGGGCACTGCATTCAGGGCAAATGGAACCCAAAGCAAATGCACCTGCAGATCAATCAGAGAAATGTTAGCTGTACAGAATGCTCTGGCAGCCTTCAAAGGCCTTATTCTTCCCGGACAACTATTGGTAAAGACCGACAACACCACAGTTATGTGATACATAAACAAGCAGGGGGGGGGAACCCATTCCTACCCACTTTGCAGACTAGCCATAGTTTTGTGGAACACAGCCTTAACCATTTCTAAATGGATAGCACGCTGCATACATTTCTGCTACAAGCACCATGGGAAACCTACCCCACAGAGGATCAGAACTCATTCCACTAGGGCTACATCTACCTCTACAGCATTTCTCAGGGGAGTCCCTACCAGGGACATCCTGGAAGCTACAACTTGGAGCTCTGTGCACAATTTCACCAAGCACTACCACTTGCCTATATTTTCTAAATCCAGAGCTGGATTTGCCATAGCAGTCTTACAGGGTCTGATTGTCAGCCCTAATGCTTAATAACTACCTCCACCCTTCCTTAGCTTTGGGAATCGACCCAAATGTGATAACAGCAACAGTGAAACACGAAGAACATAGTACAGTTGTGTACACTTACCATAAGTGTAGATGTTCGAGTGTATTCACTGTTGCAGTCCTGGTTACCCTCCCTCCAGTCCCGACTTCTCTTTACTTCTACCTATCTTTTTTGCTGGGAGTTTTACATACCATGTAATTGCTTTTATTTTTAGGGCACCTGACATCTGGGGCAAGAAAAACTGATTTAATGGCATCGGCTGCATGTTTTATACCCCCTGACGACCTGACGTCATGGAGGATGTGACTGCTTCCAATGCAGAAATCCCAATACTCTGGTATTCAGGCCGGCTGAGGGCTACCTGCAGGCAGATAACCCAAATGTGATGACTACAACAGTGAATACACTCTAACATCTACATTTATGCTAAGTGTACACAACTGTACTTTGTGGAACCCTTCATTTTTCATGCTGACAGGGTCTCCCTCAGGACTAACCCCAACCTTCATGCCTAAAGTGGTGTCCAGTGTGGCTCTCAACCATTCTGTTCATTTGCCTACCTTTTTCCCCTAAACCTCAAAATAAGGGGGAAAAATTCCTGCACTCTTTTTAGATGTGCACAGACAGTTCAGATTCTACCTGGATAGGACTAAACCCTTTAGGAAAACTGACTAGTTACTAGTCAGCTTTGCAGCAGGGCAGAGGACAAGGCCATATCAAAACCAACCATTCCCAAATTGATAGCGCACTGCATCCATTTCTGTTACAAACACCACGGGAAACCACCCCCACCGGGGGTCAGAACACATTCCACAAGGGCAACTTCCACCTCTACAGCTTTTCTCGGGGGTGGGGGGGGGCCCTACCAGGGACATCCTGGATGCTGCAACATGGAGTTCTGTTCATACCTTCACCACGCATTACCACTTGCCTATATTTTCCAAATCCAGGGCAGGCTTTGCAACCACAGTCCTGCAGGGCATACTAGCCAGCCCCAACTCTTCTTGACTGCCTCCACCCGCTACTTCAGCTTTGGGAATCAACCCAAGTGTGATGACTGCAACAGTGAAACACGAAGAACATAGTACAGTTGTGTACACGTACCATAAATGTAGATGTTTGAGTGTATTCACTGTTGCAGTCCTGGTTTCCCACCCTCCACCCCCCTTATCTCTCCCTCTCTCTCTCTCTCCCCCTCTCACTCTTTACAGTGCTATTTGGTATTTACTTTCTACTGGTGGTGGTTTTCCACCATAACCTAGCTCTCTATTTGGGGGCTCTTGACATTTGGGATAAGAAAAACTGATGTAATGGCGTCTGCTACCTGTTTTTTATACCACTGACGTCCTGATGTCAGTCTTGGAGTGACAGCAACCGATGCAGAAATAATAAGCCTCTGGTGTTCAGGCTGACTGAGGGCTACCCCTGGCAGGATAATCCAAGTGTGATGACTTCAACAGTGAATACACTCTAACATCTATATTCATGGTAAGCATACACAACTGTACTTACTGACTTATAGATGGTGTTTTTACCCTGTAAGCTAAGAGAGCTGACTTGCTGCCACTCCTTTTACATTAATAAACAATTTGCATTCTCTTTTGGCAGGTTTTAAACGGTGTGACTTTTCTTGCTGATTTGTAATCCCCCCCCCCCCCCACCCCCCAGCATTTTTTATTACTTCATGAACTATATAGCAGTTTGTTTGTGTCTTTCGGCTTTTCCCAGTTAGGGGTCGCCACAGCGGAACTCCGGTCCGCTAATGATTGGCAGTTGATTTTTTACGTACCGGCTTGCCAGGCCTGACGCACAACGTTCAACAAAGGTACGCCCATTCACGCATGTCTCCACGCAGAAGATGCTCTAGCTGAGAATCGAACCGGACAGCGTCTTACTGTGAGGCGACAATGCTACCGCAGCACCACCACTGCGGGATCATGAACTACATAGCAGTAGTCTATGAAAATGGGTCGTCCTTCCAGTTTACATTGTTTTCTCACTTGCCATACGTGCCATAATACTTTTTTTTTTTTTTTTTGTGTTTAAGTGAATTTTGTAGTAGTACGGACTGTTGGAACTAATGCTGCAGAAGACTTTCTGCTTGACCAAAAATCCAGAGCTTAGCACTATTATTCCTTCAGACTGGGCAAGTGCCCACCTTTAAGGATGTCAGTATGTTTCCTGTATGATGCTGGCATACTCCCTTGCCATCTTTAGAACTTTCTTACTGTAGTTTATATTATTTACATGTTAACTGGATAAGCCAGCCATAGGACAGAGCATCCACTTTCCAGGCTTGTTTGTGGGGAGTCCTTGTGCAAAATTTGTCCATTTGGTAGTCCTGGGGAGAGGCAAACAGGTCTATATCTGGGCTCCCCCATTTGCTTGTCAACATGTTGAAAATCTTTGGTTCCAGTTTCCACTCGTGTGGGTCCATAAGGTTTGTGCTTAGTCAGTCTGCCAGTGTATTTAACTTTCATGGCAGGAGTTGAGTTTGTAGGTGCACTTGGTAGCTCAAGGCTGTGTTCCACAATGCCATGGCTAGTCTGCAGAGGGGGTAAGAATGTGTGCCCTCCTGCTTGTTTATGTACCACATAACAGTGGGGTTGTCAGTCTTTACCATTAGTTGTCGTGGTAGAATGGGGTCCTTGAAGGCTGTCAGAGCATTCTGTACAGCTAACATTTCTTTTTGATTGATATGCAGGTGCATTTGACTTGGGTTCCATTTGCCCTGAATGCACTTCCCTGCCAGGTGAGCCCCCCATGCATAGTCTGATGCGTCTGTTAGGGTTTGGGTGGCAGAGGGTGGTGTGAAAGGTAGTCCCTTGTTTTGGTGGCAGGCCTCTGCCCACCAAAGGAACTCTAGGCGTATGCAAGGTATGATAGGAATCATTGCTTCTAGATCCTGATAATGTTGACACCATAGTTTTTTAGATACCACTGTCGTTTCCTCATATGCCGTCTTGGATATGGAATTAGAAGAATGCAGGAGGCCATGAACCCCAAGGCTTGCAGTATTTGTCTTGCAGATAGCAGGGTCTTTGTGGCCACTTGTTTGAAGTAGGTTGTCAAAAGAAGTAACTTCCCTGGCGTGAGGTAGACCATCTGGGAAGTTGTATTCAAGCTTGCTCCCAGGATTATAATTTGTTGGCAGGGTAGCAGGTGTGATTTCTTTTTGTTTATGGTGTACCCTAAGCAAGTTAGAACCCTTTGTACAAAGGCCAGATGATTCAAAAGTATGTCCTGGCTTTCTGCCTGAATTAGACAATCGTCCAGGTATGATTATATTTGGATATTTAAAAATAAAAAATGGCAAAGTGGCAAAATACAAAAAAAGGTTTTAATAAAATGAATTCAACAAGTTATATAAAGTACTTTACATCCAGTACTGTGACTGGACTTCCTCCGATACCAAAATACAGTTTGTGATGATGTTAAATACTTTATGTTCATCGTGCATACAGCTGTAGTCATAACAGATGGGTTATCCTGCCGTCAGGCGGGTCCTCGGTCGGCCGAATTCCAAAGTCTAGGTCTGGCGTCAGTTGTCGTCGCCTCTTCCCTGACGTCAGTGCGGCAGGTGTATAAAAGAACCAGCCGACGCCATTTTCTTCAGGCTTTCTTGCCGCGCGGTGCCCGAAGCAGAAGCAGTTCGCAAGTGCCGGTCGGCCAGCTCCTGAGATTTATGAAAATTTTTCAGCCGAAGTCTTCTTGAAAGCTAAGTACCCCGTTGGGGAAACTTTTCTTGCCTCAGACCGATGTCAGACAAAGTTAATAATTGCATTTCTTGTGGGAAGCAAATACCGCATAAGGATTTCCATTCCTTCTGCATTCCTTGCTTAGGCCCGGACCACGACATCTCGGCCTGTCGTTTTTGTGCTAGATTCAACAAACTCACTATTAAGCGTCGGGCGGAGTTCGCCCAGCACTATTTTGGTAAAAAATTTAATTACATTATGTCGTTGGATACTCCGACTCCAGTTTTGAGTAAAAGATGCAAAGATAAGGACTGGCATACGAGGTCCGCGACTTTTACCGACACCATGCTAAAGCTGCTCCGGTTCTCAGCGAGGCGCCTACGCAGCCCCTGTGTACCGATGACGCTTCTTTAGCGGTGTCTTCTGTGCCCGAGGTCGCAGGCTCCTTGGCCCCCACTCCGACTACAGATACCGATGCCACTCTTGGCGGGGAAACTCAGAATTTAGACAGACCTGCCACCTCTCAAGGTGTCTTCAGGCCTTCCTCTTTTTCCATTAAGGCTTTCACAAAATCTAAAGCAGCCATGAAAACTAAAAGACAAACTCCACAGAGCCCCTCTCAAGGCCCCATGCCTAAAAAACAGATGCTCAAAATGGTAGAGGATTTTATTACTCTTATCAGGGGTTCTCAACCACCCTCGGACAAAAGGCCCAGACTGGAGGAAGACTACCCTTCCTCAGACCAAGCCTCTATTACCTCAGAACATTCTGAGGACCAGGAATATTCATATTCCCCTTTTGAAGATTCTGATGCTGAGGAGTCCATTCCCTCGGTCTCCCCCCCTGAGGACTATTCCTTTGGGGAAACCTTACATACCTTGAGGGAACACTTTCACTGGGAAGGCCAGGATTACTCAGATTCCAAGAAAAGGCTCAGGGATTTTCTCTTGCTTCCTCAGCACAGGCCTTTGGCTATCCCTCCTGTTTTGGATATATTAGATGATGTGTACACAGAAGCCAGCCTCAACCCAGATTCTTTACCCCTAGCTCCTGTTAAACCTGGCAGGTATTACCCGGTTCCTGATTCACACCAATTCCTATACAAAAGCCATGCTGCTGACCCAGAAACTATTTCACAGGGTCCCAAGGGAATTAAGGCCTCTACTGCCAAAAACCCATTACCTTCAGAGAGGGATTCCAGAGCTTTAGAAAGGTGGGGGAAAAAGGTATACACCTCGGCCACTTTAACCATGAGGGCATTAAACTGTCAGTTCCATATGTTAAAGTATCAACAGTTTTTGTCATCTCAGTTGAAAAGCAAAATGACACAACCTGAACAACCAGATTTAAAGGAGTTGCAGGATTTGTTGCATAGTGCAGAGCAAGTGGGTGAACATACCTTGCAATGTGGTTTTGATGCTTTAGAGGCCTCATGTAGAGCTGCTGTTACAGGGTCTGTCATACGTAGACATGCTTGGCTCATAGAGCAAACCTTACCAGATCATGTCAAAGCTAAGTTACTAGATGCACCTCTTCAAAAAGATGTATTGTTTGGTGTTAAAGCTGAGGAGGTACTAAAGAAAATGGAGGAAAAGGCAAGATCAATGCAAACAGTGAAAGATTTCCTACAGGTACAGCCTCCACGTTTCAGCAGAAACTGACCTTCAAAAAATTGGTCCTTTCCAGCCACGGACAGACCTCAAAGAGGTAGATACCGGCGCCCGAGGGGTAGAGGGCAATCTCAAGGATCATTTAGAGCCAGACAATGGCAAGCACCTACACCAAGAGGTGGAGAAGATGGATCACAGCCATTCAGAAAGCAGACACAATGACTTTCCCCTTTGCATGCCAAGCAAAGTTTAATGGCAGCACCTTTAGGCGGAAAACTGGCATTATTTTAAAAAAACTGGCATATTGTCACAAAAGACAAATGGATCCTGGACATTATAGACAGAGGCTACAGATTCCACTTTCACACCCTTCCAAAAATGAGAGGCATGCCAAACCTGCCACAAAATCAAAGGGCAGAGGCACAAAAACAAGTTTCAGCTCTCATGGACATGAAAGCTATTCAAGAGGTACCTGCAAAAGAACAGGGTCAAGGTTTTTATTCCAGACTATTCCTGGTACCAAGGAAAGACAAAGATTGGAGACCTATTTTGGACCTACCCATCCTAAACACATACTTACTCGTACCAAAATTCAAGATGCTCACATTACAGCAGCTTCTTCCCATGCTGGGCAAGGAGTCTTGGCTGGTAACATTGGACCTCAAGGAGGCATACCTGCATGTCCCTATCAGACAAGATTGCAGAAGATACCTCAGATTTCTTGCAGGCTCAACCCATTATCAATTCTCTGCATTGCCCTTTGGCTTATCTACTGCGCCCAGAGTGTTTATGAAATGCCTGGCATCAGTAATTGCCTTCTGCAGACTTCAAGGGATACAAATATACCCATATCTGGACGACTGCCTGATCCAAGCGGACAGCAATCACATACTTCTGAAACACCTGGCCTTTGTAATAAAATTGTTGAACTTTCTGGGATACACAGTCAACAAAAAGAAATCAAAACTAATACCCTCTCAAGCAATAATTTTCCTGGGTGCCAGCTTGAATACAAACACCCAGATGGCCTACCCGACGCCAGAGAAGCAAGGGAAACTATCTCAATACTTCAGAAAAATGGCATCCTTCACCAGGCTGACTGCAAGGAAAGTCCTGCAGGCTCTGGGGATTCATGGCATCTTGCATCCTACTGATCCCATATGCAAAGCTGCATATGAGGAAACTTCAATGGTACCTAAAAAAACTTATGGTCTCAACACAGCCACAGTTTGGAAACAATTATACCACTCATTCCATGTCTTCAAAAGGAATTTCTGTGGTGGGCTCAAGCATGCCAAAGAAACATAGGTCTCCCTTTCTGTATGCCTCAAGCAAATCAGATCATCACAACAGACTCCTCGGACTACGCCTGGGGGGGCGCACATGACAGATCAGTGCATTCAGGACAAATGGTCCCAAAAAGAGAAGCACCTACACATCAATCCAAAGGAAATGCTAGCAGTACAAAATGCTATTATGGCCTTCAAAGACCTACTGCATCCTGGCCAGCTATTGATAAGGACAGACAACACCACAGTGATGTGGTACATAAACAAACAGGGAGGAACTCATTCATACCCCCTGTGCAGACTAGCCATGTCCCTTTGGAACACGGCTCTGGAATTGCAAATCCAACTTCAATCACAATTCCTGCCAGGAAAGGAAAACACGCTGGCAGACAACCTATGCAGAAATATGACACCCACACGAATGGAAGTTGCATCCTCAAGTTTTCGCAAAGATAATTCAGGCATGGGGATGGCCAGACATAGATCTCTTTGCTACCCACAAAAATTACCAACTGAAAAAAATTTTGCTCAAGGACCTATCATCCACAGGCCTGGAAAGTGGACGCACTTTCTTTCAATTGGACAACATTGACAGTCTATGCCTTTCCACCTCTTTCTCTGCTGCCCAAAGTTCTATTAAAAGCCAGAGCAGAGGCGCCAAAGATGATTCTCATTGCTCCAGACTGGCCAGGACAACACTGGTATCCACACCTGAAGAGCCTGACGCATTCCCCTCCATGGATCCTGCCTCTAGTGCCTCTTCTTGACCCAACACAGCTTCAAAACTCTTCACAGTCAGCTAAAAACCCTCAATCTAGCCGCATGGAGGATTCCTTGATTTCCCAACAGACCCTCCTCTCCAAGGAGGTGTGCAGGATGTCATCTTGGAGGCCAGAAGACCTTCAACTAGAAAAGCCTACTCCGCCAAATGGAAACGGTTTTGTGCCTGGATTCAGAAAAAGGGCCAGAATCCTTGGGTTCTAAATTTACCTCAAATATTACAGTACCTAGCTGAGATGTTAAACAGTGGACTTTCCTTCTCCATCAAGATCCATGCTTCAGCCATTTCTGCACAATACAACATAGATCCTCCTTTATTCTCTCATCCTCTCTTAAGACAGTTCCTCAGAGGGGCTAAGAATATAAAACCCCCAAGGAAACCACCATTGCTTGCTTGGGACCTCAACTTCATTTTTGAAAAACTGACTGCCTCCATTTGAGCCAGCTGCCTCAACAGAACTACAATATTTGTCATGGAAAACAGCCTTCCTTCTGACTATCACCTCAGTACGCAGGGTTTCGGAGCTACAAGCCCTCATGGCGGTGCAACCTTTCATCATTTTCCATCAGGACAGAGTTTCCTTACGAACCAACCCTTCCTTTATGCCAAAGGTAGTATCCAGTGTAGCTTTGAATCAGACTATACACTTACCTACCTTTTATCGTAACCCACAAAACAAAGGGGAAAGACTACTACATTCCTTGGACATTCACAGACAACTTCGTTATTATTTGGACAGGACAAAGCCATTCAGAAAATCAGAGCAACTCTTTGTGTCCTATGCTACAGGTGCTCAAGGAAAGGCTATTTCCAAACAGACAATTTCAAAATGGATAGCCCACTGCATACGCTTTTGTTACTCATTTCATGTAAAAACTGTACCTACAAGCATCAGATCTCACTCCACAAGGGCCACAGCGACCTCTGCAGCTTTCCTCAGGGGGGTTCCTACCAAGGATATTTTGGAAGCAGCCACTTCTGTGCACACTTTCTCCAAGCACCATCACCTTCCACTATACTCTAAATCTAGAGCGGGCTTTGCCACAGCAGTCCTGCAGGGCATCCTTGCTCCTCCTAGTTCCACTTAGTGCCTGCCACCCCTTTTTTAGCTTTGGGATTCTACCCATCTGTTATGACTGCAGCTGTATGCACGATGAACATAGTGCAGTTTTGTACCTACCATAAATGTAGATGTTCGAGTTCTAATACAGCTGCAGTCCAGGTTTCCCTCCCTCCATCTCCTCTTAGGGCAGGCCTTATGACAAACACCTCCTCATACAACCTGATTGGGGTATTCTTTATGGTGTATTTGCTTGCAAACTACTGTTTTTGATTATATTACATTGCATTATTACATGAGTTTATGTTTTGCCTTCCTTCTGGGGGCATCTGACATCTGGGGCAAGAAAAACTGAAGAAAATGGTGTCTGCTGATTCTTTTATACCCCTGCCGCACTGATGTCAGGGAAGAGGTAACGACAACCGACGCCGGACCTAGACTTTGGAATTCGGCCGACCGAGTACCCGCCTGACAGCAGGATAACCCATCTGTTATGACTGCAGCTGTATTAGCACTCTAACATCTACATTTATGGTAGGTACAAAACTGTACTTTCCACTTAGTCACATGACTAATACATCAGAGCACTACAGTTAACTAATTAGTTACTCAAAAATACTAGAACTAAGTTAAAACCAAGGCAAATGAAATGTTAAAACTACTTATCATATACCCACGTTAAAACCTTGAAAGGAGTACGAGTAATATTCTTTAATGTAATAAACTTTTCAATTTCAAAAAAGGTAAAATGGTACAAGTTTCATTAATACCTTGAAATTGGTTAGCGTTCAGATGCAGTTGCCATAGTAATTCAAGGTATTCCAAAAATAATGAGGCGGGTCCTCCTCGCATCTTTTCACCTATTTGATCAATAACCCTGAACTTAAAATCTGAAGTAGGGACTTCATTTGTCAGCAACCTTTGGGATACGGATCCGATCTCAGATCCGAGCTGGCAACTTCTATCACAGCGTAGATCCGAGCTCCTAGCTCCTCCCCTTACCCATAATCCCCTGCCTGCCCTGACTGACCCCAGATCTAGTTTGCCGCTCTTCAAGCAACAGCTAGATTCCAGAGCTCTTGGCGATTTTGTGAGGAAAAAAAAGTTTTTTTCTTATTCTGATTGAGTGATTGTGTGTGCGTGTTAGGTTTACCCTTGACGTTAAAACTTCTTATTTTTAGCTTACTTAGCTTAAATTTTAATTTAAATTTTTCCTCCCTCCCCGTTGGTCGTAGCGTGTGTGCGTCTTGAGTGTAGGGGCCTAGTGAGTGTGCTTTACTTTAGTTATGTCGGAGGCCCCTAAAGCCATTTTTTCGAAATGCACCAAGTGTGGTCACAAACTTTCACCGACTGATGGCCACACTCGGTGCGTTAGGTGCCTTGGGGTTGAACACCTCTCTTCGGGTTACTCGGCGTTCAACCCCGGGGCACTTAAGGATCGGAGGTTGAAGCTGGTTCTGGCGGGCCTTTTACCCCCAGACTCTGCTTCGGCCTCCGGTGCCACTCGTGACCGCTACCCTGGTAGCGGTCACTCCTGCCTCCCTTCCTCCGACCGGGACTCAACCTCCCGCTTCGGCTCCAGAGGATAGGGAGTCCAGGAAAGAGAAGCGGAGGGAGAAGCACCTTAAGCGGCGGGCCGAGGACTCATCGGCCCTGCCCGCCAAGAGGGCTTCTCCGTCCAGGTCTTCTCGGTCTCCTCCTCGGATCCGATCCCCTTGTTTCTCCCCGGGACCCAAGGAGGAGGTGGACCCGGTCCCAGTCGAGGTCATCGAGGCGGCACTCCAGGTCGGCCTCGGTGGCCTCTTCGAGGTCCACCTTTAGCATGTCAGATGCGGACATGGACCGGATGATGAGGAGATTCTTCCAGGCCCAGATGCAGATGGGAGTGCTCTTGCCTCCCCCTCGAGCTCGACCCCTTTTCGCCTATTGCTCCTTCTCGACCTGCATTCGGGTTCGAGCCCTCAGAGCCGAGCCACGTTGGATCCGGGGGTGGGTCGGACCCGACCGTGCTGGGCACGTCGGCTCCGACGGCTCCCTCGAGTTTGTCGGATCCGACCTCTCTGAGCCGTGGGCCGAGCTTCGGATCCAAGGGATTCGGTGTGCATTCGGCTCCGTCCCGGTCGGAGCACACTGGTCCCTCTTAACGGTCCCAGGTATGTTTAGATGTGAAAACTGTAATTATTGTAGTTTCATTGCAGTGGGACAATTTTTTTCTCATCAACAACAAGAAGTTCACTTCTGTTGGTCGTTACAACTGTAACAGTAAAATGGTAGTATATCTGGCTCAGTGCATTCTCTGTCCAGTTTTCTATATTGGGAAAACTGATAGAAAACTTAAAGAAAGGATCTGTGAGCACTTGTATGCTATTCGGAGTGCAAAAACAGAGAACACACTAGCAAGACACAGCCGACATTGTTCCAATCATAAATTTAAGTTCAGGGTTATTGATCAAATGGGTGAAAATATGCAAGGAGGACCTGCTTCATTATTTTTGGAATACCTTGAATTAATATGGCAACTGCGTTTGAATGCTAACCAATTTCCAGGTATTAATGAAACTTGTACCATTTTACCTTTTTTGAAATTGAAAAGTTTATTACGTTAAAGAATAATATTATTATTCATAATCCTTTCACGGTTTTAACGTGGGTATATGATGAGTAGTTTTAACA
>NC_056732.1:147862187-147917187 GCF_019279795.1 Protopterus annectens
TACAACTGTAGCCTTAGCTTCATGGCAAACTATAAGACCATTCACCTTTTATCTATATGTCCCTTGTTGTGGTTGTAGTTCCACCCCTGTTTGTGACACGAGGGTCCGATGCATCTTCCATGGCTATCCCATTAACTGCTGCAGATATGCGAGAACCAACTCTTTAGATGCAGAAGTCAGGGGTTCAGAGTATGTCGTCCACCCCGGTCAGTCTTACAAAGGATCCTGTGTCTGAGGTCTCTGACCTGTCTTTGAGTAGTTGGTTCCAGTGATTAACAGATGTTTTCTTTTCCCTCATTTGATCTCAGCATTGGTTAAAGTCTGCCAGAAAGCTTGTAGTTCTCCTGTGTTCACTGGGACTTTGTCTAACAAAGGATTCAAGAAATTTTGAGAGTGCTCTGAATTGCTGATGTCCAAGCCCTCTTGTCTGCATGTCTTGATTCATTCTCCTTGGTGTACTTTGCTAATAAGACGACCATGTCTTTGTTCCTAGTCCCACAGATTAACTAGGCAAGTGGCTAGAATCTTAGGTAAGTAGTTGACACAGTCCAGCATGGTACCTTTTCTAAGTGCTTAACTGCCAGTGTTATGTGGACATTTGTTTTGCAATAAATGTACAGTTTAGAGTAGTTTGCTGCATTGCCTACAGTGTAAAGTCTGCTGATAGATATTGTTCCCTTTGTTTCGTGGGTGTCAAAACGTGCTCTAAAAAGTACATTGTTTGGGGCGCGATACTATTTCTACAAATGCAATATTGTCAGTGGTGATTTGGAAGTATGATTGATTGCACTCCCAGATTTTTTCTGACGAGTTAAAGGTAAAGTTATGGATGCTCTTTTTTTTTTGTTTTGGGTCGATTTAAGGATCTGATTAGCTGTTGTATCAAACACATGAGCAGTGGGATGACAGAGGTAAATTGATGCAAGGAGTATCAAAAATGTTTCATATTCCCAGGTTCTCCTATTTTAAGCAGATCATTTTCTGCAGCTTAACAAGCAGAAGTCCTAGCCAGGCGATATCCAAGAAGGTAGAAAACTGCAGGAACACTGTTCTGCCAAGTTAGCAAGAATGGTTTCTTTTCCTTGAAAGGATACAGCCCTTCCAATTGATTGACTGTACTGGGGCGTGGTACCCATTTTAAAACAAGTATCCCATCAGGTGTCTTGTTTGTCAAGTAAGCTGTTCAGAAGGCGACCCGGCTGTTGGTGGTTTCCAACAGATGGCTGTTGAAAATTGTTAGCAAGGGTTTCATATGGGAGTGGAAAGATCCTCCATCCCCATGCAAGGGGTGGGGCTCCCCCTCATTTTTCAGACCAGACTTTATTTCCTCCTATTCTCCAGAAAATGCTAGACTCCAGAGTTATGGAACTGATCCGTTATTTGGAAAAAAAAAAAATGGAGGATGTTCTTATTGTTTCACTGTTGCAGTCATCACCTGTGGGGTTATCCCTGCTGTGGTAGCCCTTGGCCGTCCCGAATACCAGAGTCTGTTTGTTTTTCTGTGTCTGCTGCTGTCGCTTGCTGCCTGATGTCAGGTCGTCAGTGCTATAAAGCAAGGCGGCCGGCGTCATTTTATCAGTCTTTCTTGGCGAGGAGCCCGTAGCAGAAGTAGTTCGCACGAGTGCAGGTCGGTTGCTACCAGAAGTTGAATTTCAGCTGAAAACGTCTAAAGCTAAGTACCCTGTTGGAAACCGTGTTTTCTTGCTCTAACCGATGTCCGAAAAAGTTAACAATTGTCTCTCTGTGGAAAGCAGATCCCACACAGAGACTTTCATTCTTACTGTATCACTTGTTTAGGCCCAGACCACGACGTCCCTTGTTGCTGGTTCTGTGTTCTCTAATGCGAGAACCATTCGCTGCAGAGCTCTTTTTGTAGACTATTACTTTCGTGTACTGTCTTTGAATTCTGATATGGCGTCAGTCAGCCAACAATCTGTCTATATTCCGAAAAAACATAGAGATATAAAGATAGAGACAGGTCACACAAGGCTAAGCCTTCCGACGACGCTTCTGCTAAGCAAATAGTCAGTTCTCCGGAATTAAGTGAAGTGCTTTCGCAACCCCTGATGCCCAACTCACTTTCTACGCAGGCCTCTGCCGAGACCCTTTCGGAGTCTGGTATGCCGCAGAAGTCCACTTCTTCCAAACCCTTGGCTGTCTCGGTTAGGTCCGGAGATGCAACGCAGGCACCAGCTTCCGAGGAGGCCTTTCGCACTACCGATTCCAGACAAACCAACATCTTCACATCTGACTACTGATTCTCATAGACCGATGGATTCTCTCAGGCCTAGAAGCCAGGCCACTCATAGGAAATCTGCTTCTAGCCACCATCTTGCTTACTGCTCCCCCACCCCAAGCTCAAATGCTTAAAATGGAGGAGGATTTCATTTGCCTTATCAGAGGTACTCCGGCCCCCACTCCTAAAAGGAAAAGGCATCCTTCTCCAGAAATTATGACAGACCAAGAGTCTGAGGAATCTGATTATTCTGCTTTTGAAGAGGAAAAACATCCCTTAACTGTTTGAGGATTCAGATACAGAGGAATCCATCCCTTCTGCCTCTCCTCCAGAGGACCTCTCCATTGGGAAAATCCTTCACTCCCTCAAGGAACATTTTCAGTGACAATCCTAAGACTTCCTACAGTCAAAGAAACGACTTGGAGAGTTTCTGGACCTGCCCCAGCACAGAACCCTGGCCATCCCACCTATTTTGGAAGTGGTGAATGATGTTTTCCATGAATCCAGCTTAGCCCCTGATGACATGCCTTCTGCCCCAACTAAGCCTGACTGGTACAACAGAGTACCGGATTCTCACAAATACCTGTACAAGAGTTGTGCTGCAGACCCTGAGGTAATTACACAGGGACCCAAAGGAGCTAAGACTAATTCTGCCAAGAATCCTCTTCCTTCTGATAGACTCCAGAGCTCTGGACAGATTGGGTAAGAAAGTATACACCTCTGCAACCTTAGCTGTCAGAGCACTCAATTGTCAGTTCCATATATTAAAATATCAACGACACACTTTGGAAAAATTAAAACAGATGATTGCTACCTCTCCTGACGGTGCCAACTCAAAATAGCTGGCAGAATTACTACACTCTGCTTGTCAAGTGGCCAAGCACTCAATACAATGTCGATATGACACCCTAGAAGCCTCTAGCAGGGCAGCATTGACAGGATCTGTTATTAGAAGACATGCATGGCTGAAGGAACAACCTCTCCCTGATCATGTCAAGTCTAAACTTATTGATGCACCCCTTGATAAGGAACGCCTGTTTGGGAAAAAAGCAGAAAAGGTACTTAAAAAGATTGAAGACAAAGCACAATCTGTGCAAACAGTAAAAGATTTCTTTCAAGTTCAACCTCCCAGATTCAGCAGAAACTTTCCCTCTAAGCACTGGGCCTTCCCTGCACCTAGCAGACAGGGCCAAGGTAAGCCCCGCAGGGACAGGCCATCCAGGCCCCTATCCCTGGGCCAGCAAAGAAGCAATCAGTGCCCACTTCCGTCTCTAAGGCATGGAGTTCTAAGCCAAACTTTTATGGCAAGCACTCACAATGACTCTTCCTCCCCCCTCTGCCTTCCTTCCACTAATCAAAAACTAGGAAGAAGGCTCACCCTCTTCAAGGACAATTGGGTCTTTGTAACCAAGGACCAGTGGGTCTTAAAAATCATTTCTCAGGAATACAGATTCTCCTTCAGAGAACTCCCTATTCCGAGAGGGTATCCAGATCTCCCCTTCTCCAAACCAGTGGGCAGAGGCATTGAATTTGGTCCAAACCCTAATATCCCAGGGGGCAGTAGAACTTGTCCTTCCAGATCAAACAGGAAAAGGTTTTTATTCCAGACTATTTCTTGTTCCAAGAAAAGAGAGCACTTGTCGCCCTATCCTGGATCTATCCAAACTGAACACCTCCTTGGTAGTCCCCAAATTCAAAATGCTAACCTTGCAGCAGCTCCTGCCTATGCTCAAACAAATGCCTGGCTTGTGACACTAGACCTAAAAGATGCTTACTCTCCACATCCCCATCAGGTAATCGTGCAGTAAATTCCTGTGCTTCAGAGCAGGCTATCAACACTTTCAGTTCTTTGCACTGCCCTTTGGCTTATCTACTGCTCCCAGAGTATTCACCAAATGCTTGGTCCCAGCTATCGCACTCTGCAGACAGAGAAATGTACAGATTTACCCTTATCTGGATGACTGGCTCATTCAGGTAGAGTGCAAAGAAAAGTTGCTCCAGGACCTTCTCTTTGTGAAATCACTCCTAACTTCCCTAGGGTTCACCATCAACTACAAAAAAAAAAACAAAGCAAAACCCCACAAGAAAAATTGTTTTCCTGGAAGCTGTGCTAGACACAGCAACCCAAATGGCCTTCCTATCCCCAGAAAAGCAGAGCTTCCTGCCTCTCTGCTTCACTCAGCTGGCTTCCAGGAGTCACCTCACTGCGAGGAAGATGTTCTTTGTGTGTCACTGTTGCAGTCATCACATTTGGGGTTATCTGCTTGCTGGTTGCCCTCAGATGGACTGATTAACAAAGTCTTGGGTCCTGCGTCGGTTGCTGTCCTTTCTTCCATGACGTCAGGTTGTTTGGTATAAAACACGCAGCCGACGCCATTGCATCTTCCCGTGCAGTGCCCGAAGCAGAAGCAGTTCGCAAGTGCTGGTTGGCCGACTCTGCCAGTTTCAGAACCAAAGTCTTCAACTAAAGCTAAGTACCACGTTGGGGAAACTTTTTCTTGCTCCTTACCGATGTCAGTAAAAGTTGATAATTGCATTACTTGTGGAAAGCAAATACCTCCTAAAGATTTTCATTCGTACTGTATACCTTGCCTTGGCCGTGACCACGATGTACTTTGCTGTCGGTTTTGTGCTTTATTTAATCAGCACAGTATCCGTCGTTGGTATATTTTTGCCTCTAAATATTTTGGTTCTCGGTTTAATTATCCAGAAATGTCGTCGGTTAGCCAGCGGACTACCGGGATTCTGAAAAAACGCAAAGATCAAGACAAGAGACAGGCCGCTGAGGTCCAAAACTGCCACCGACGCTGCTTCTAAGCCAGTCACCAGTATTCAGGTGCTTTCGCAGCCCCTGATACCTGCTACTTCTGATTTGCAGGCCCCTACTGAGACCCATTTGGAGTCCGGTATGCCACGAGATGCTTCAGCTATGGAACCCGCGGACGTATCTACCTTGGATGGGTCCAGAGCCGCTGTGCAGGCACCAGCTTCTGAGGGTGTATTCAGGCCTATGGACTTGCATATTAAATCTACGCCTCCTTCATTACTTAGGCTTAAATCTCGATCCATGTCTAAAAAACCGACACCCAGGCCACATGCTCAGGCCTCTATGCCTAAAAAACAAATAAGAATGGCTGAAGATCTAAAAACTCTAATCAGGGGTAGCCAACCCCCCCCCCCCCTTCTAAGAGGCCTAGGACTGAGGTTGATTATAAATCTTCTGATCAGGATTCTGTTTTTTCTGACTCTTCTGATGACCTATGAGGATTCTGATGGAAATGACTCTTCCCTCTGCTTCCCCTCATGAGGATTTTTCTTTTGGGGAAACCTTACATACTCTAAGGGAGCATTTCCACTGTGAAAGCCAGGATTTTTCTGATTCAAAAAAGAGGCTTAGGGATTTCCTTCTCCTACCTCAGCATAGGCCTTTAGCTATTCCTCCTGTACTAGACATTGTTGATGATGCTTTCTTGGAATCTAGTTTGGCCCCTGATTCCCTGCCTCCTTCTCCCAGAAAACCTGACAGATACTACAGGGTCACAGAGTCCCACAAGTTCCTTTCCAAAAAATCATATTGCAAATCCAGAGACTCTTTCACAGGGGCCCAAGGGCATTAAGGCTTCTACTGCTAAAAATCTACCCCTTCTGATGGATACTCCAGGGCGCTGGATAGATGGGGTAAGAAGGTTTACACTTCTGCAACCTTGGCCATTAAGGCTTTAAACTGCCAGTTTCATATGTTAAAATATCAGCAACATGTCATTGGACTGCTTAAACAGAAAATGTTGATTCCTGACTGTGTGGAAATTAAAGAATTACAAGTTGTAAAACATACTTTACAATGTGGTTTTGATTCATTAGAGGCCTCTTGCAGGGCTGCTGTTACTGGGTCTGTGCTCAGAAGGCATGCTTGGCTTAAGGAGCAGTCTTTGCCTGATCATGTTAAAGCTAAATTGTTGGATGCTCCTTTAAATCAGGACCACCTGTTTGGCAACAAGATTTTTTACAAGTTCAGCCTCCTAGATTTTGTAGGCACTGGCCCTCTAAGAATTGGTCCTTCCCAGCCCCTTCCAGGTCTTCTCAAGCCAAACCCAGACACCGCATAAACCCCAGGTTTCAGTCCCAGGGGACTCTCAGAAATAAGCAGTGGGGGGCCTCCACTTCCAAGTCTGGGAATAATAAGACTCCCCCCTATGGTAAACTGTCTCAATGACTTCCTTTTAAAATTTCCAAGCACTCATCATCTGACTGCCCCTTTGGGGGAAAAGATTGCTCTTAATGCAAAGAATTGAACTCATTACCCAGGACAAGTGGGTTTTAAATACTGTGTCCCAGGGATACAGTTTTCACTTCCACACGCTATCAACACCAAGTGGGTGGCCGCACCTACCCCCAAATCAGTGGGCAGAGGCCCAAAAACAAGTACTTTCTTAAGCATGGGGGCTATTCAACTGGTACCAGAAGAGGAAGAGGGACAAGGTTTCTACTCGAGACTTTTCCTGGTACCCAGAAAAGACAATTCATGGCGTCCTATCCTGGACCTGTCTACTCTAAACACCTTTTTGGAGATTCCAAAATTCAAGATGCTGACTCTTAACCAGTTACTTCCTATGGTAGGCAAAGATGCCTGGATGTCCTTCAAGGATGCATCTGCAGTCCTTACAAATGGGTTGTCCTGTCGTCAGGTAGCCCTTCGGTCGGCCGGATTCCGAAGTCTGGGTCTGGCCTCGGCTGGTGTCGCACTTCACCCGACGTCATAGCTGCAGTTCTTCGGGTATAAAGGCATCAGCTGACGCCATTAGATTTAAAAGCATACCTGCACATCCCAATCAGGGAGTCTTGCAGAAGATACTTGTGCTTCAAAGCAGGCTACACGCTCTTATCAGTTCTCTGCACTGCCCTTTGGCTTATCTACTGCGCCCAGGGTATTCATAAAATACCTAGCTCCAGTTATTGCATTTTGCAGGCAAAGAAATATTCAAATATACCCATACTTGGACGATTGTCTAATTCAGGCAGAAAGCCAGGACATACTTTTGAATCATCTGGCCTTTGTAAAAAGGGTTCCAACTTGTCTGGGGTACACCATAAACGAAAATAAATCATACCTGGTACTCTGTCAACAAATTATATTCCTGGGAGCAAGCTTGAATACAACTTCCCAGATGGCTTACCTCATGCCAGAAAAACAAATTCATTTGACAACCTACTTCAAACAAGTGGCCACAGAAACCCTGCTATCTGCAAGACAAATACTGCAAGCCTTGGGCTTCATGGCCTCCTGCAATCTTCTTATTCCTCATATGCAGTCTTGTCAACTTGGTGTCAACATTCTCAAAACCTAGAAACAATGATTCTTATCATATCTTACCTACGCCTAGAGTTCCTTTGGTGGGCAGAGGCCTGCCACCAAAACAAGGGACTGCAATTCACTCTACCCTCTGCCGCCCAAACCCTAACAGATGCATCAGACTATGCATGGGGGGCTGACTTGGCAGGGAGGTGCATTCAGGGAAATGGAACCCAAGTAAAATGCACCTGCATATCAATCAAAAAGAAATGTTAGCTGTGCAGAATGCTCCGACAGCCTTCAAGGACCACATTTTTCCTGGACAATTAATGGTAAAGATGGACAACACCACTGTTATGTGCTACATAAACAAGCAGGGGGGACCCACTCATACCCTCTCTGCAGATTAGCCATGGCTCTGTGGAACACAGCCTTGAGCTACCAAGTGCACCTACAAGCTCAATTCCTGCCAGGAAAGCAAAATATACTGGCAGACTATCTAAGCAGACATCTCATGGACCCACACGAATGGAAACTGGAACCAGACACATTCAGCATGTTGATAAACAAACAAAAGAGATGGACCTGTTTGCCTCCCCCCAGAACTACCAATTGGACAAATTCTGCACAAGGACCCCCCACAAACAAGCTTGGAAAATGGGTGCCCTGTCCTTCACCTGGAAAAATCTATCCGTTTATGCCTTTCCTCCTCTGCCTCTCCTCTCCAAGGTACTAATAAAGATCAAACAGGGCAAACCAAGGACGATACTGATTGCACCAGACTGGCCATGCCAACACTGGTGTTACTCCCTCTTGCGCCATGTGTCACTGCTGGCACCATGGCACCTGCCTCAGACCCCTACCCTGTTGTCCCAGCAGAGGGGCCAGATTCTGCACCCTCAGATTCAAAGCCCGAACCTGGCAGCCTAGCTAATTACCTGATCTCTCCGTTACCGTCCCTCGGTAAACAAGTGTTGGATGTCATTCTGGAGGCAAGGAGGCCTAGTGCTAGAAAATGTTATGCTGAAAAATGGAAAATATTTTGTTCCTGGAACCAAACTCTGGGGATGAGCACAGCAGTGCCCAGTTTACCTCAGATTCTTCAATACTTAACTGAGATGCTTCACAAGGGCTTTTCTTTTCCTCCTCCAATATTCATGCCTCAGCCATTTCAGCTCATTACAACACAGAACCACCCCTCTTCTCTCATCCACTGCTCAAGTAGTTCCTCACAGGGGCCAAACACTTAAGACCACCCAGGTGACTCCGTACTAACTTTTGTATTCAGAAAACTTGCTCTTCCTCCTTTTGAGCCAGCTGCAAATGCAGAGTTGAAATTCTTTTTTTGGAAAACAGCCTTTTAACCATCACTTCAGCAAGAAGGGTGTCTGAATTACAGGCCGTTATTGCAGTGGAGCCTTTCATCTTTCATGCGGACATGGTGTCGCACAGGACCAATGCCCTCCTTCATGCCCAAGGTAGTATCCAGTGTGGCTCTTAATCAGTCCATTCATTTGTCAACCTTCTTTTCTAATCCGCAGAACAAAGGGCAACGGATACTGCATTCCTTAAATGTGCACGGACAACTTAGATTTTACTTGGACAGGACTAAACCTCTCAGGAAATCCGAACAGCTGCTGGGTGGCATTTGCTGCAGGGGCAGAGGGGAAGGCCATTTCAAAGCAAACCATTTCTAAATGGATAGGCCATTGCATTAATTTCTGCTATAAGCACCATGGAAAACCTATCCCACAGGGGATAGGACCACATTCTACCAGAGCTTCATCTACCTCTACAGCCTTTCTCAGAGGTGTCCCCTACCAGGGACATCCTATAAGCTGCTACCTGGAGTTCTGTACATACTTTCACGAAGGCTTACCATTTGCTAATTTTCTATAAATCCAGAGCTGGTTTTGCCAGTGCAGTCTTGCAGGGCCTTATAGCTGGTCCTAATGGTACCTAAATTCCTCCTCCAATCCTTGGCTTGGGGAATCTACCCAAATGTGATTACTTCAACAGTGAAACACGAAAAACATCGTACACTTATGAACACTTACCATAAATGTAGATGTTGGAGTGTATTCACTATTGAAGTCCTGGTTACCCTCCCTCCAGCCCCCTGACTTCTTTTGGAGATACATCTATTCCTTTTTAGTATGCTCAAGAGCTATTTGGTATATTTGCTTTTTTGTTGGAGGTATAACCTTGCATGTATGTATTTAATTGCTTCCCATTAGGGTGACACCTGACATCTGGGGCAAGAAAAACTGATGTAATGACGTCGGCTGCATGTTTTGTACTCCTGACTACCTGACGTCATGGAAGATGAGACCGCAACCGACACAGGAACCAAGACTTTGATAATCAGACCAACTGAGGGCTACTGCAAGCAGATAACCCAAATGTGATGACTGCAACAGTGAATACACTCTAACATCTACATTTATGGTAAGTGTACACAGCTGTACTTTCTCAACATAGTGTCTCAGGGATACAAATTTTCCTTCCACATCCTTCCAACCCCAAAAGGGTTCCCAGATCTACCTCCAAACCAGTGGGCAGAGGCTCACATCATATCCTTTCCCTGCTTTCTATGAGGGCAGTAGAGCACGTTCCTGCAGAACAGATGGGCCAAGGTTTCTACTCCAGACTTTTTCTGGTGCCCAGAAAGTAGGGCACCAGGCACCCCATCCTCGATCTATCCATTCTAAGCAGCTTCCTGGTGATCCCGAAATTCAAAATGCTCACCCTCCAGCAGCTGCTACCCATGCTGTCCATGGACGCTTGGCTAGCCACCCTAGATCTAAAAGAGGCCTACCTCCACATTCCTGTCGGAGTCATGCAGGAAGCATTTCCGTTTCAGGGCAGGATCTCAACACTTTCAGTTATCTGCGCTTCCCTTTGGCTTATCTACTGCTCCCAGTGTTTTCTCAAAATGTGTGGCTCTGGCCACTGCCTTTTGCAGGCAAAGGAATATCCAGATTTACCCATACTTGGACGACTGCCTTATTCAGACAGACACAAGCACCTGGCCTTTGTAAAGACCGTACTAACTTCCCTAGGGTACACAGTCAATGAAAAGAAATCCAAACAGATGCCCAAACAAAGGATTATCTTTCTGGGAGCATGCCTGGACTTCCCAGATGGCATTCCTTACACCAGAAAAACAAATTTTCCTAACAACCTACTTCTCTCAACTAACCACTCAGACCCTAGTTATCTGCAAGGAAGATCCTGCAAGCTCTGGGGTTCATGGCATCTTGCATACTACTCATTCCATATGCCAGATTGCATATGAGGAAACTTCAGTGGTACCTAATAAGCCTTTGGTGTCCACATTCGCAAGATCTGAAGACTTGTACCTATAATTCCTTGCCTCAGAAAAGATATTCTTTGGTGGGCAACAGCATGCTCCCACAACAAGGGGACTACCTTTCTCACCACCCTCCGCCATCCACACCCTCACCACAGACGCATCAGACTATGCTTGGGGTGCACACCTGAACCGCAGGTGCCTACAGGGCCAATGGAGCCAGCAGCAAATCACTCTGCACATCAGCCAAAAAGAGATGATGGCTGTCCAGCACACCTTGATGGCTTTTAAGCCCTTTCTCTCCCCAGCGGCTCTCCTTATCAAAACAGACAACACCACTATGATGTGGTATATCAACAAGCAGGGAAGGGACTCCCTCCTACCCTCTCTGCAGGCTGGCCATGACCCTTTGGCACACAGCCTCTGCCATGCAACTGCATCTGTTAGCAAAATTTCTACCGGGTACTCTCAACTCTCTGGCAGACCAATTAAGCAGACATCTTCTGGACCCACACAAGTGGCAGCTCAACCGAAGAGCCTTTACCCTAATAACTCAGAAATGGGGCACCCCGAAGGTCGACCTCTGCCTCCCACACCAACCATCAGTTCAGCAAATTCTTTACCAGAGAGAATCACTGCATGGCTTGGAAAGTGGATGCCCTGTCCTTCCCCTTGGTCAATTTTTCGGTCTATGCCTTTCCTCCACTACCTTTCTTCCCCAGGGTACTGCTCAAAATAAAGGAGGAAAAACCAAGGACATTTCTTATAGCTCCAGACTGGCCTCACCAGTTCTGATGCCCCTTGCTACGCAGCCTGTCCCCACTGTCACCATGGCATCTTCCTTGTATTCCAAACCTCCTCCTGACCCAGAGGGAAGGGGAATTCATGCATCCCAATTGCAGACACTCAGTTTGGCAGCTTGGATTATTCTCTAACCCCGGATCAATCTGCCAACCTCACTAAACAGGTTCTAGATGTATGTGAAGCCAGACGCCCTAGCACTAGAAAGTCTTATGCTGACAAATGGAAAAGGTTCTGCACCTGGATCCAGGGTAAGAGAGCCAATATGGCACAGCCCTCCATCCCCTCTCATTTTGGATTACTTAGCTGACCTTCTACACAGTGGGCTCTCTCTCCTCTATAAAAATTCATGCCTCTGCTTTCTCTGTTCATTTCTCTACTGTGCAGCCCCTTTTCTCACACCTTTTGATCAAACAGTTCCTAAGAGGGGCTAGCAACTTGAGGCCCCCCAGAAGAGCACCAGTCCCAGCTTGGGACCTTACGTTTGTGTTGAAAAAGCTCACCCTGCCCCCTTTTGAACCAGCTTCTTCTGCAGAGCTAAAATTTCTCTCCTGGAATACAGCTTTCCTTAAGCGCTCATGGCTGTGGATCCCTTCATCATCTTCCATGCTGACAGGGTATCCCTCAGAACTATCCCATCCTTCATGCCCAAGGTGGTGTTCGGTGTGGCTCTCAAACAATCCATTCATTTTCCCACCTTTTTCCTAATCCCCAGAAGAAGGGGGAAAGGATCCTGCACACTCTAGATGTGCACAGACAGCTCAGATTTTATCTAGACAAGACTAAATCCTTCAGAAAGTCTGTTCAGTTGCTGGTTAGCTTTGCTACAAGGGCAGAAGGCAAAGCCATCTCCAAACAAACCATTTCCAAATGGATAAGCACACTGCATCCATTTCTGCTACAAACAAAATGGAAAGCTCCCCCCCCTTCGCCAAGGGGGTCAGGACTCACTCCACCAGTATAGTCTCCACCTCTGCAGCTTTCCTCAGAGGAGTCCCTACCAGGGGCATCCTGGAGTCTGCCACCTGGATATCGGTTCACACTTTTATCAAACATTACCACCTGCTTCTCTTGCCCCAATCCAGGGCAGGGTTTGCCTCTGCAGTCTTGCAGGGCATCCTAGCCAGCCCCTAGTTTTGGGAGTCAACCCAAATGTGATGACTGCAACAATGAAACGCAAACAACATTGTACAATTGTGTACACTTACCATAAATGTAGATGTTGGAGTGTATTCACTGTTGCAATCCTAGATGTTCATCATGCATACAGCTGCAGTAATCACAGATGGGTTCTCTGCCGTCAGGCAGGCCCTCGGTCGGCCGAATTCCAAAGTCTAGGTCCGGCGTCGGTTGGTGTCGCTTTCTCTCCTGACGTCAGTGAGGCCGGAGTATGTAAGACACAGCCGACGCCATGTTCTCCAGTCTTTTTTGCCGCACGGTGCCCGAAGCAGAAGCAGTTCGCAAGTGCCGGTCGGCCAGCTCCTGAATTACGAAAAATTGGAAACCGAAGTCTTCATTAAAGCTAAGTACCCGGTTGGGGAAACTTTTCTTGTCTCTGACCGATGTCAGAAAAAGTTAATAATTGTATTTCTTGTGGGAAACAAATACCGCATAAGGATTTCCATTCCCTTTGCATACCTTGTTTAGGCCCAGACCACGACGTCTCGGGCTATCGCTTTTGCACTACTTTCAATAAACGCACTATTAAGCGTCAGGCAGAGTTCGCCCAACATTTTGTTGGTAAAGCTTTTGATTATAAAATGTCGTCGGAGACTCCGACTACCGTTTTGTCCAAAAAACGCAAGGACAAGGACCGACACGCGAGGTCCGCGGTCCCCACCGACACCACGCCTAAACTGGCTACATGTGGTCCGGTTCTCAGCGAGACGCCTTTGCAGTCCCTGACTACCGACGACACTCCTTTGGCGGTGTCCTCTGTACCCGAGACTGCAGGTACCTCGGCCCTTTCCCAGACTACAACCACTGAAGCCATTGCAAATGTTGAGCCTCCTAATGTGGACAGGTCCACTTCCACCCATGGTGTCTTTAGACCCTCATCTTCCTTTTCTATTAAGGCCTTTACTAAATCCAAAGCAGCCAGGCATCCCAAGAGGCCTGTTGCACAGGGCCCTTCTCCAGGCCCCATGCCTAAAAAACAGATGCTTAAAATGGCTGAGGATTTAATTACTCTTATCAGGGGTTCTCAGCCCCCTCCAGACAAGAGACCCAGAGTGGAGGAAGATTCTCCCTCTTCTGATCAGGGCTCCATTTTATCAGAACATTCTGATGTAGAGGAACACTCTTACTCCCCTTTTGAAGATTCGGATGCAGAGCAGTCCATTCCTTCTGTATCTCCTCCTGAGGATTTTTCCTTTGGGGAAACCTTACACACTTTGAGGGAACCACTTCCATTGGGAAGGCCAAGACTTTTCCGATTCCAAGAAAAGACTTAGGGAATTTCTTCTGTTACCTCAACACAGACCTCTGGCGATCCCTCCTGTTTTGGACATACTTGATGATGTTTATTCGGAGGCTTGCCTTAACCCGGATTCCCTTCCTCCTGCACCAGTCAAACCTGATAGGTACTACAGAGTTCCTAACTCTCACCAATTTCTCTACAAAAGCCATAATGCTGACCCTGAAACCATTTCTCAAGGCCCCAAGGGATTGAAGGCCTCTACTGCCAAGAATCCACTTCCTGCCGAAAGAGAGTCAAGATCCTTAGAAAGGTGGGGAAAAAAGGTATATACCTCGGCCACCCTAGCCATGAGGGCCTTAAATTGTCAGTTTCATATGCTTAAATATCAACAGTTCTTATTATCACAATTAAGGAATAAAATGTCTCAACCTGAACAACCAGATTTGAAGGAGTTGCGGGATATGATGCATAGTGCAGAGCAAGTGGGTAAACACACCTTACAATGTGGCTATGATGCCCTAGAGGCCTCAAGTAGAGCTGCTGCTACAGGATCAGTTATTCGTAGACATGCCTGGCTTAGGGAACAAAGCTTGCCTGATTATGTGAAAGCTAAACTTCTAGATGCTCCTTTACAAAAGGATGTGCTGTTTGGTACTAATGCTGAGGAGATATTACGGAAAATGGAAGAAAAAGCCAAATCCATGCAAACTGTCAAAGCTTTTCTACAGGTCCAACCACCACGTTTTAGCAGAAATTGGCCTTCAAAAAACTGGTCCTTTCCAGCCACTGACAAGCCCCAAAGAGGTAGATACAGACGCACAAGGGGCAATGGGCAATCACAAGGATCATATAGAGGCCGACAATGGCAAACTCCAGCACCAAGAGGTGGCGAAGACAGTGCACAACAATACAGGAAACAAACCCAATGACTCCCTCATTTCCATGCCAAGCAAGTCTCAGCTGGCAGCACCTTTGGGAGGAAAGCTGGCATTATTTGCAAGAAATTGGCATATTGTCACAACAGACAAATGGATACTGGACGTTATAAACAGAGGCTACAAATTTCAATTCCACACTCTTCCAAAAATGAGAGGCATGCCAAACCTGCCACACAATCAAAGGGCGGAGGCACAACTACAAATTTCAAAGCTCATAGGCATGAGAGCTATTCAAGAGGTACCTACTCACGAACAAGGTCAAGGTTTTTATTCCAGACTTTTTCTGGTACCAAGGAAAGGAACCGACTGGAGACCCATTTTGGACTTTTCCATCCTAAACACATTTTTACTGCCAAAATTCAAGATGCTCACATTACAGCAACTTCTTCCCATGCTGGGCAAGGAGTTTTGGCTGGTAACATTGGACCTCAAGGAGGCATACCTGCATGTCCCAATCAGACAAAGCTGCAGAAGATACCTCAGATTTCTTGCAGGTTGAATCCACTATCAATTCTCTGCATTGCCCTTTGGCTTATCTACTGCCCAGAGTATTCACAAAATGCCTGGCATCAGTGATTGCCTACTGCAGACTTCAAGGGATACAAATTTACCCTTATTTGGACGACTGCCTGATCCAAGCGGACAGCAAGCACATACTTCTGGAACATCTGGCCTATGTAACACGGTTACTGCATTCTCTGGGATACACAATCAACAAAGAGAAATCCAGGCTAACACCATCTCAGAAAATAACTTTCCTGGGTGCCAACTTGGACACAAACACCCAGATGGCCTATCTTACGCCAGAAAAACAGGGGCAACTAACTCCGTACTTCAAAATACTAGCAAAATGTACCAGGCTTACTGCAAGGGAAATCCTGCAGGCTCTGGGCTTCAATGCATATTGCATTCTTTTAATCCCATGTGCAAAGTTGCATATGAGGAAACTTCAATGGTACCTAAAAAACCTATGATCTCAACACAGTCACAGTTTGGAAACAATAATACCAATAATTCCATGTTTGCAAAAGGAATTTCTATGGTGGGCCCAAGCATGTCAAGCAAACACAGGTCTCCCATTCTGCAAGCCTCAAGCAAATCAAGTCATCACAACAGACGCCTCAGATTACGCCTGGGGGGCGCACATGACAGACAGGTGCATTCAGGGCAAATGGTCCCAAAAGGAAAAGCACCTTCACATCAATCAAAAAGAAATGTTAGCAGTAATAAATGAAATTACAGCTTTCAAGGACCTCCTGCATCCAGGACAATTACTGATAAGAACAGACAACACCACAGTAATGTGGTACATAAACAAACAAGGAGGAAACACATTCATACCATTTGTGCAGACTAGCCATGACTCTTTGGAACTTGGCTCTGGACTAGCAAATCGAACTTCAAGCACAGTACTTGCCAGGATTGGAAAACACACTGGCAATCTAAGCAGAAATATGACCGATCCACACGAATGGAAGTTGCATCCTCAAGTGTTTACAGAGATAATACAAGCGTGGGGGAGGCCAGACATAGATCTTTTTGCCTCCCACAGGAATCATCAATTGGAAAAGTTTTGTTCGAGGGCCTTTCATCCAAAGGCCTGGAGAGTGGACGCCCTTTCATTCAGTTGGACAGCATGGACAGTTTACGCTTTCCCAGCTCTGCCTCTTCTGCCCAAGGTGCTCTTGAAAGCAAGAGCGGACAGACCGAAGATGATACTGATTGCTCCAGATTGGCCAAGGCAGCACTGGTACCCGCTCCTGAGGAGTCTAACACATACTCCTCCCTGGTCCCTACCTCTAATGCCTCTTCTGCTGACTCAGCACAGCTACAAAACTCTTCAGTCAGCTGAAAACACTCAATCTCGCTGCATGGAAAACTGCTTAACACCACAACAGACCCTACTCTCCAAGGAGGTGAAGGATGTCATTTTGGAGGCCAGAAGGCCATCTACTAGAAAGGCGTACACCACAAAATGGAAACGGTTTTGATCTTGGAATGAGAAAAAATGATGAACAGATGATCCAGAAGGTACTTGCACTTCAGCTGGGAGCCAATCATTACCAGTTGAGAGCACTGCCCTTTGGTCTCACTACAGCCCCAGGGTGTTCACCAAGTGCATGGCAGTAGTAGTAGCTCATCTGAGACCTCTGGGATTCTGGATATTTCTATATTTGGACAACTGGCTTATTAACAGCTCTCTGACTAGGCATCAGCTGGTACAGGCATGAGACCATGTCTTGCAGACTTGTAATTGATGGTTATTCCAAAATTAGAACGTGTCAAGTACACTTATTCAGACTTTGGAATTCATGGGAGCAATGTTCAAAACAATATCTATGGTAGGATGCCCCCTCCCCATGAGGATACAAACAAGAAGTCAGGTCAAAAATGTAATTTGCAGTACCAGAATTTCAGCCCATTTTATTCTGCAAGCATGTCAGCGGAAGTAATCTTGGTTCGTCTAGCAAGATATCACATGCGACTTCTGTAGTGGATGCTACATACACAATAGTCCATTCTCGTTGAATCCTTGTCGACAGATACAAGTGACGCAGGTATGCAAATGGTATCTCTCCTGGTGGATGCAGTCACAGCAACTGTTGCAAGGTCATCCTTTCATTCTTCCTCAGCCCAAGGCCATAGTGACCATGGATGCTTTGAAAGGGGGGGGGTGGCTTTTTCTGGGGAAGACTGTCCATGACATTTGGTCCCCTGAAGAGGCCAATTTGAATGTCAGTGTTCTGGAAATGACAGCAGTGCTTCTAATGTTGCAAGCATTCCAACACAACTCTCCCTGTCAGAATGATTGCGATCCAAAATGACAACACATCATTGATTTGATACATTATCAAATCTTACCCCTTGTGTTGAGAAGCCCTGAGGGTGTGGCAGTAGACCGTCTCCTCCAACTGCTTTCTGATCGCAGTGCACATTCCGGGAAGTCCAAAGTGATAGCAGACAAACTGAGCCAGGTCCATTTTATTCCCTCACGAGTGGTCTCTCAACAGCAGAGTGACTGACATGATTTTCTGTCACTGTGGCCAAGTTTGCTGTGATCTCTTTGCATCTCTCCTATACAAAAAGTGCAGCAGCTTCTTTGCCCTAGTCTCCCCATCAGGGAGAGTCATGGAGGGATGCACTCCTCCACGATTGGCCCACCGGTCTGTTAAATACTTATTTCTTGATGCCTTTTATTCCCAAATTCCTTCAGAAAGCAGCAGGTTGGAGAGCAGAGTCTTTCTCATTGCGCCTTACTGGCCTCAACAAATATGGTTCCCCTTCCTCTGGCCTCCTCTTTGCTACACCCACTGGATTCTGGGTCCAACTGCAGATTTTGTCTCACCTAACCGGTATGATTCACCTGGACATTTCTAACCTTTGACTGCATGGTTTCTGCAATTCCATTAATAGCCAGCCAACCCTTGCTGTCTTCCCCTGTCTGTTCTGTTATGTTATCTTCTTATAAACCCTCTTCGAGAAAACTCTGCAGAAGCAAATGGAGAAGTGGAGATTATTTGTTTATTGTGCAGAGCAGAATCGGATAAAACCTTTCCCAGCCCCAATACATTCTGCTCTTGAAATTTCAGAGTCTGTTTAATGAGGGTGCTAGTTTGATTATTTTTTAAGTCCAACTCTCAGCCATTTCGAATTTACATGTGGGGTTTCAGAATTCTTCTCTGGCTTCCTCCAAGCTATGCAAAGCATTTTTGAAAGGTACTCTTCTACTTGGGCCTCCTTACAAATGACCCTACACCACCATGGAATTTAAATTTGGTACTGGAAGCCTTGACACAGTCTCACTTTGAATGTGCAGCTAAATGTGGTTTAAAATTCCTGAGTTGGAAGACTTATCTTTTCAGTGGCTATTACATCGGCTAGACAAATTTCAGAACTTCTAACATTATCTTCTAAGCTCCCTTATTTGATTTTTCACAAGGATAGGGTCATTTTATGTACCAGTGCTTCTTCCCAGTGAATGTATATGTGAAATGTATGCTGCATTACTGTATGTTCATAGACAATTTTGTTTTTATCTTTACCAAGCAAAGCAAAGTAGAAAGTCAGGCCAGCTCTTTGTTTCCTTTGCACATCACAAAACGTGTGGCTCCGTCACAAAGGTAACTTTGTCCAGATGGATAACAGATTGAATCTCTCTGGTCTACTCTAAATTGAATCTCCTCCCAAAACCATTAAAGGCTCATTCCACTAGATCTGTGGCTACTTCCACCATATTCTAGTCTAGAGCATCCATGGATGATGTTTGTGCAGCTGCTACTTGGTCACATCCTCAACTTTATCTCATTACAAACTGTATCTGGTGTCAAGGGGAAGAGTGACCTTTGGCTCGCTTATACTCAGGAATATCTTTCCTTAGAGTCCATCCAGGAATATAGGTAGCTGGGGATTTTTCCTTATGTTGAGGAATGAATGAACATTGACAGCATCAGATAAAGTTATGTACTTGCCATAACATTCCTTCTGTGTTTCCCATTTTAATTTTTCCTCCATTTCTCACAAATGACTAATGGAGTAACGAGACCTTTTAAGGACACTAAGGTCAGCATATGTCCCTCGTGTTGAACTCCAGTTATGGTTATTCTTTATAGTGTTTGTCTGTGTCTCTTTAATCTATCTCTCTCTGTCAATCTGTAAATTTCTGAGGGAAGTTAGGCATGGTGCAATGTGGGTAGGAAAGGAGTTTGATCACCATGTGCTACAGTAATGGCATAGTCTGATCAGAACCCATACGAGAAGAAAAAATGAAAATGGAGAACACAGATGGAACATTACAAGTACATAACCTCTTTTTAATGGTTCAATTTTAGATCTTTCTTTACTTGGATGATCTGTAACTGAAATGAATAGCAGATGTCCTTCTGTTCTCATGTTGCAGTATTCATAACGGTAGGGAGTTGCTGCTTGCAGTGCCACCGTCTGGCCAGTATACCAAAGTCTTTGTTCCAGGAGGGTACGTGTGACGTCTCTTACCAGGGCCATAAACTGACGTTTGGTATAAAAGTGACATCTGCACGTGCCCTCATCAGAATTTTTCTGCTGCAGTGATCATCGGATGCCCGTTTGCCAGTTCCACTTCCTTTCCAGATCGTTAAAAGACCAGACGACTGCTTTTGACCATTACAGATAAGTTCCCTGTGGGGTTTTCTTGCTTAATTTTCTTACAATTTAGGCTTGCATGTCAGCTAGGAAAGGGAAGTGTGCTTGCGGGAGACAAATTATTCACAAGGGTACACATAATGTGTATTTTTTGTCTAGGTGATGCCCACGACCATATATCCTGTCCCAATTTGTAAGCTGTTCATCCCCACGACTCCGTAGCAAATTTGCGGCTTTGAAACTATATCTAGTGAACCACAGACTCCAGCGATTGGCGTTTGGCATGGAGGGAGGAGTAGGCCCATCTGACGAGCTGCCTAGAAAGAAGGCAAAAAAGTTGAGCTGGAATCCCAGGCTGTGCCTCAGGCATCCGAGAAGGCTCTAGAGACGATTGAAGACCCGGAGTCCGTTCAGATGACTGTTACCAAAGCAGGCCCGGGAACCTTAACGGAAGCCGGGGTGCGGGAAACTGAAGGTACATCCGCTAAGGTAATTCAGCCATCAGAGTCTGATGGCAGAGGGGAACCATGGCTCGCGTTTTCAGAAGCCCCTGCTCCTGCAATTCATGCTAGGCCGACGTCCGCTTCTCTTTCGTCTGCTCCTACTACTCCCTTGAAAAGGAAGCAAAAAAAAAACAAGCTCTTGGCACCTCCTCCGATGCCTGGTTGGGAATCATCCTCTCAAAGTCTGTTTAAGGCTTTTCAGGCCTTACAAGCCCAACAACTTCCCTACTCTCACGTCTCAGCCACCCCTCCATGTGTCTGAGGAAGACTACTCCTCTCCTGAGGAGTCCTCCTCCTATGAAACACAAATTGAATCCCCCAAAGAATTCATTACACCAGAGGAGGAGGACTCTATTTCTCCTGAATCCCCAGGAGAAGATATGACATTTGGGGATACTAACTCCCTCATGAGGGAACATTTTAAGTGGCAGGCATTTGAGGTTTCAGACTCCAAGAAAAGGTACTTTGACCTTTTGCAAATGGAGCAACCATCTCCATCAGCTGTGCCTCCCTTACTGCCTTCTTTTCAGGATGCCTTCCTAGCTGCTTCACAGTCTTATGACTCTCAACCCCCAGCAGCCGAACGATCTGATCGATTTTATAGGGTCCCCCAAGAGAGACAGTTTCTTTTCAGCAACCCTCCTGCAGACCCAGCTGTTACAGCTGTTTCTGCAGATAAGACATTTAGACAACTACCTTCTACTGCTCTTTATCCAACTGATAAAGACTGTAAATTTACGGACAGGACAGGAAGAAAGGTATATATCTCCTTCACTCTGGCCATTAGGGCCTTGAACTGCCAAACATATATGGCAAGGTATGTTCTAGATACCATTTCTAAAGCCTCTACCCTTCTGACTGATGTTCAGGATTCCCCTATCAGAGCACAATTAAATTAACTCTTCTCCACAGCATCCCAAGTGACCAGGTACTCTTAAGTGCAGTTATGATGCTGTGGAAGCTTCATCCAAAGCTGCAGCTTTTGGATCGGTACTTCAATGTTACTCCTGGGTAAGGCTTCAGCCCCTCCCCATGGATGTTCAAACTAAACTACTGGATGCACCCTTAGACAGTAAGGCCCTTTTCGGGCAAGCTTCTGCTGAACTTCTCAAATCCCTCCAAGAGAAGGGTAAAGAATTACAAAACCTCAAACACCTTCTGGTATCCCCTATTCTTAGATATCATAGGAATTACCCTCAGAAAGCCCTCCTTTGTTAGAAGGCAATCTTTTCATTCAGTGCCACAATCAAAGGGACGTAGCCAGCCGAGGAAGACTTCTAACCCTAGATTTCCCACCAGCTCCTCCAGCACACCCTTTCAGAGCTAGCCATTGTGACTCACCCCCCTTGCATCCAGCAATACCCTTATCCCTTCGCCTCACCCTCTCCCTTCCCTCCTGGTGAAGACTTAACAGCAGAACAGTGGGTCCTCTCCATCATCCAGAGAGGATATTACATGACATGGATGCTCCCACCTTTCCAAGGTATTCACCAACCACCAAAAAACCAAACCCACCTGTTCCCACCCATCTTTTATCATAGAACCAGTGCCCACCCCTCAAAGAAACGCAGGTTTTTATTACAGAATGTTTCTAGTACCAAGGAAAGTGGGTCCTAGGAGAACTATCCTGGATCTATCCTTTCTAAACCTCTTCCTCCACGTTCCCAGTTTCAAAATGATCACTTTACCACTTCTCTGTCTCTGATCCCATCCCAGGAATTTATGGTAGCACTAGGTCTCAAGGATGCCTACCTCCACATCTCCATTCATCCAGGTTACAGGAAATTCCTCAGATTTTCAGTAGGCTCACGTCATTTTCAGTTCTTTGCATTGCCTTTTGGTTTCTCCACTGCCCCCCCCCCCCCAAGTGTTTACAAAATGTCTAGCCTCCTTCATTGCAGGACCCAGGCTATACAAATATACCCATACTTGGATGACCTGCTCATCCTTCATAAAGACCACCAACTCCTACATCTTCATTTACAACAGGTGTCCAACACCCTCACTGTTCTGGGGTTCATTCTAAATGTAGAACAATCTCACTTGATCCCCTCACAGGACTTTATTTTCCTGGGGTGCAGAAGCTGCACAGACTGCATGAAAGCCTTCATCCCAGACCAAAGGATTCAGGAACTCTGCCTGTACTTCAGCAGATCCTTACCCAAAATGCACCGACAGCTCTGGGATTCCTGAGTGTTAGGCCACATGGCATCCTTCATACTCATGCTGCCTTTGGCAAGACTCCACATGCGCAAAATTCAATGGGTGTTAAAGAACCAATGGACCCAACACTCCCAACCCTTGGACTTTCCACTTCTCCTGTGCCTAAAAAAGGAGATCCAGTGGTGGATCACTGCAATGTAGACCAACCCGGGGACAAGCCTCCAAAGTCTAGCCCCACAACAACAGCTCTCCACAGATGCTTCGGATCTGGGCTGGGGTGCAGTGTTACAAACAAACCAGCAGCACCTCTCAATACAAGGAAAATGGTCTACTGTATGGAAAAAGGACCACATCAACATCAAGGAAATGAGGGCGCTGCTGTTGATCCTTCTGACATTCAAGCTCTCTATCCTGCCTGGAACCCTAAACGTAATCGCAGACAATATGGCTGTCCTGTGGTACATAAACAAGTAAAGGGGGGACCAGGTCCTACACACTATACAGCCTGGCCATCCAGATGTGGAACCTAGCCAATTTTCTCAGAGTCCACTAATTAGCCATGTATATACCTTCAGCAGAGAATGTTATGGCAGACCCACTCAGCAGAACCTCCGCCCCCTCTCACGAGTGGATGCTTCAGAGAGAGGTTTTCCTAGACCTGTTACACAGGTGGGGTATTCCCCAAGTAGACCTATTTGCCTCCCCACTCAACAGGCAGATGTGCAACTTCTGCACAAGGAACCCGCATCCACAACCTTGGAAAGTAAATGTCTTCTCCTTCTCATGGGGGGGGGGGTGTACCTATACCCCCCCCCCACCTCACTCTAATTCAAAAAGTCCTCCTAAAAATTCAGAAGGACAAACCAAAAATCCTACTGGTAAAGAATCTTGAATATGACACCATGGCAGAGGCTGCAGACTAATAAAACAGCTGAAACACTAAAATGTAAAAACTAACTGTAATCAAACAAAACATAAACAAAATAAATAGGCCTAAGTACGATAAGCGCTTTTGGCAGAACTCGCCTTCTTCAGATCTTGATATACAAAGGTCCCTGTTGGTTAAAATAACAATGAATATCCAATCCCTTTTCTGCTAATGAACACACCTACTAGTTGTAATAAATCACAAATCGCTAGGTGTGAAACCAGGAAGTAGAATACTGCAGAGCGTATACATCCAATCATAAGATTAAAATAAGTTCCTCAACCAATCAACCAAAACTGTCATAATAAAGACACGTAGTACATAAAACCAAATGTGGAAATGAAGTTAAACAAAAACATATATTCTAGTTAGAGGCAGCATGACAAAAACTTCACTTCATACTATAATCCCTTGTCAGAAAAATATTCCCTTGTCAGAAAAATAGTTTTGAGCAGAATATCACTGTGTACAATCACCTAAACCATTAATAATCAATTGTCAAACTTGAGTAGGAGGTTGCTTCTTGTTTGCATACAGGGAAGAAAAAAGTATTAGTACGTCTGCTCGCTTTCACGATGGCAAACAGATAAGTAATTGCAATCGCATTTGCCCGCTTCTGTGGCAGCGGATGCATAAAGCACACCATTTAAAACATTTTTTTGAAAAACTCCTTATATCATGAAAATATATAACTAGCATCTACAATAGGGTCCGTCTGCATTTGCAGCTACAGACATGAGTGTCTCATTTGAATAACAGGTGATTCGAATGTAAGAGTTCTGGCCAATAAAAGTTGTAATCGAAACAAGATAGCCAATCTCTGAATAGCCAATGGGAATTTAGCTAGTTTCAAGCGAACGAATCGATGAGGTAGACTGAGTGTCTCTTCACTAAACTTACATGGAGTGTGACCAGTAACAGCAAACACATAAAGCACACCATTTAAAAGATTGTTTTTAGAAATGTTTGTATAATAAATGTATATAACTAGCATCTGTAGTAAAGTCCGCCCGCGTTCGCGGCTACAGATATGAAAGTGCTTCTTTTAAAAATTACTCTAGTGTAAAGGTTCTTACAAATAAGAATTCTATTTAAAACAAAATAGCCAATCACTAAAAAGCCAATGAAGATTTAGCTAATTTCAGGAGAACATATCAGCAACATGTCCAATAGCAAATAAGATTGACTGGCATAACCAGTTACAGGAGAGTCAAGTACGAGGACAGTTAGATAGATGCTGTCCCTAACTTAGACGATATACAAGAATCAGAAATAGTCAAATAGCAGATGATGTTAGTATAGCATAGTAAAGACGCATTCAAAAGGTGTGACTAAAATATTGCTTGTATCATTATGACCTAAAAACATGGTATACATCTGTCCGCTTATATCCAAGTTCAAGACCTTATTAAATAATAGCTAATCTGAAACTAAAATGCAAGTTGGAAAGAATTCCAATTGAAAAAAATAGACTAATCTGAAACTAAAATGTTAATTGGAAAAAACATTAAGTAAAAGGTGATTAATGTTGGTGGGTACCCCCACTACAGAATACTTCTGGCCTGTCAAGTGTAACCAATCACTGTAACTCAAAGAAAGATTTGCGAGGGTAAAACGAGTGCCAGAAAACAAATGTGCTCAATTAACACAAAACACTTCATAAGAGCATGTGGCTTAGAATGATCAACTAATTGAAACTTTAACTTTCCTGTAAATAAATCATCCATTTAAGATATGCCACTCACTTAGGGAGCATTGCCAGTAAAATGGAAAACTGTTTACTTTTAGGTGAGCTAGTACACTAAAAACTGCTAAGCCACTATAGCGGCAGGCATCGGGAACATGTTTCAGCTGTTTTATTAGTCTACATCCTATGCTGTGGTGTCGTATTCAGAATCCTTTACCATTTTGCTTTATTTCGACCTGAAATGCTTTTAGCATAAGTGGGATATATATTTTTTTATTTTGTTTGTTTTATCCTCTCCCTGTTCATGGCTCAAAAGTGCTTTTGAGAGGCAAAGCACTAAAATTAATCGAAAGAATAATAGAAATGCCAACCTTTCGGACTTCTTATGTGAGTCGAGCAACCCATTGATCCAGTTGACCCTGTCAGTGGATTCTAATGAAACTGATAAAACCCCTGGCACCACAGTAAGTTTTGAAAATGTATTCCATGAGGTAGAAGACGCAGTTTTTCGTTTGAAAAACTCTAGTGGCAACACTTTCATTTTGAGGCCTGCATCTTTTATAAGGTCGTTCCGAGAGGTATGAGGGTAAAATGTCTACCACGTTATGGTAACCATTACCCAGACCTGCTTGCCAAATAGCAATGTATCAACTTGGAAACTAGCTTAAGCTACATGCACCTTTTGATAGATTACTTCAGGCCAGAAGAAGCCTCAGCCTCTGACTTAATTAGAACAAAACAGATTGAACTTGAAAGAATGGAACTTCACGATGCTTGTCCATGTAAATTAGAAACTCTGCAGCATAATTTGCCAATGTATGAGAATAAACTCCGAACACAAAAAATAAAGAAATTACAAAGGGATTTTTCAAGACTTCAAAAATGGAAATGTCTTTGAGCGGCCACGTGAAACTAACCAAACCTCTGAACACAATAGAAACATTAATAGGCGACAAGGTAGTCTACAAGAGCCACCTACCAAAGATTCTCCACAACAATAGGTCCAGAAGTCTGTTAAGAATAACCAACATAGTGATTTAATTACTGCTGTACCTTCTGATTCTGCATCTAATGCAGACCTCAGAGGCTCTTCGAATTCCCTCCGATTCAATTTAGAAGTAGATTCCAGCAACTCCAATGGAACCAGACCGAAGGAGGGCTCAGCACATACCCCTTTTTTTTCCACCCTTTTCCAATCCCTATAAAAGGGGACACTTGCTAACAGAACAAGTCAAGAGAGGAAGCGAATGAAAATGAACCGCTAAAGAGTTCTAATAGCTCTCTCATCAGTTTGTCCCATTTTAATCTAAGTGATGGTCATGTGAAAGTATTAGAGAAGGGCCTTACGTTTGTCCCCTCCCTCCACTCAGATTTGAATGAGTTCATCACAGATATTAACCTGTCTGGAAGAAATGTGAGTCTCAAGAATATTTTTGGTATTAATTGTTCTGGTTCAACGCAAAGGTACAGACAACCTAGTACCTTTGTACCGTTCAATCATCCATCAGTTGACCTGTTCATACGCCTCTGTGAGAATGAAGTTAACTGGGGGAAGAGAATAAAAAACATCTGCAGTTTCACAACCTGACCACCAAGGAATGTACTGCCTTGATGGACCTTAAAAGGAGAGAAAATATTGTCATGCAACCAGCTGACAAGGATGGAGCCGTTGTGGTCATGGTTGCCCTGTGGTATAGGAATCACATGGATGAAATGTTACAAGATCAGCGGACTTATAAGATTATCAATAAAAACGTTCTTAGAGCAGTAGATATTTGTGCATGATACTCTCTATGATCTCCTTATAGAGAGACATATCAATGAAGATCTTTTTAGATTTTTTGAGGTCCCCAACCCAACCTTCCCAGCAATAAGTGGACTCCCTAAAATCCACAAAGATCTTATTAATCCATCACTGGGACAAATAGTAGCTGTGAGAGGCTGGAAAACGGAACCTGTTTCCATATAGGTGGAGAATGAGCTGAAAAGTCCTATCAGTTCTGACCAATACAGTCTTGAAAGATTCAGGAAGCTTTTTAACTTTCCTTTATGATAGGATACGTAACTTATCCAATTTACTAGATTTTGTTTGTCAGTATGGATGTTGACATTTTTACTGTCATCCCCCATGGTTATGGAATAGAGGCAGTCGGAAGCTTAGCCCTCTCCAAAGGACAAAACATGGATGTTTGCTCCCTCCTTGAACTGATTTTAGAGAACATTTTTTTTTATGTATTGGAATACATGCTATTGTCAAACATGTGGTGTAGCAATGGGCACCCCAAGTGCTAGTAGCTATTCGAACTTGGTCCTAGCCCAATGGGAAATGACCCATCTCCTTAGCGATGCCAACATTTGGATGCTGTATATACTCTACTACTGGTGTTTTGTTGACCGTCTTCCTCCTGTGGGGTGGAAATGAACAGAACCTAGAGGATTTCAGCAATTATTTGAATTCCTCCACTACATTCTTGATTCACTTTCGACTCCTCCAGATCTGAGATCAATTTTCTGGATATAACCTTAACTTTGGACAGTAATACTGGTATGCATACTAAGATTCATCCACAGTCCATGTGGCGTAACCATTACTTGCATAGAGATAGTATGCATCCAGGTCATATCTTCAAAGATATCGTGGAGAATCAATTGATAAGGGCCTCTAAGCTATGCATGGAAGAAGAGATTTATAATTCTGAATGTCACTCTCTCCAGTTGAATCTTAAAACAAGAGGTTATAGAGATAATGATGTGACGAGGAAATCAAATCTATCCACTGATGTACTTAATAAGATACATCCTTATTTCTCTTTAGCCAAAAATGCTGTGGATTTTATTAGGCCTACCACAAACAAATCCAAATGCAATAAACGTAATGAAGTTAACTGCATCCTTGCGTATAGCTCGGATAACAGAGGCCTGTCACATTAAGAAATTTTGGCCAGTCCTTCTTGAAAGTGACAAAATTAGGGAAATTGTTGGAGATGCACTGAGGTGCGTCTTCAAAAACAAGAAAAATTTGAAACTGTTAATGTTAAGTTGTCAATCTTGCCTTCATTCTTGCTGGATGGGTTCGGAGCCGACCCTCGGCTCCGACTCAGCACTTTCTTAGCTTGAGAACTCCTTTTACCAGCTCGAGGCAACCCTATATCCCATGATGCAAGGCGGGACTACCTCAGATCTCGTTTGCCGCTTAGCGAAAGAGGTCTCCTTTTGCCAGCTGAGGTAAGTTGAATTTCAAAAAGCTTAGTCAGGGTTTTATATCTCCCTATTCCCTTATAGTGTGTAGTATTCTACAGCCCACCTATTTCCCACATAGTTTAAAACTTTTTGTTTTTATAAAAGCTAAAGTTTAAAATTTTTTTCAGTTAGGCCTAGGCCCCTTCTTAATCGCTTCCTGTGTGTCTGTGTTTGTTGGGATTATTTGTGTGATTGTTTGGGGGTGTGTGTGAGTTTTACTTTGACTATGTCTAAGGAAGGCAAGGTTCAGGTTTCAAGAAGTGTGACTCGTGCTGTCAGAAAATGTCTCTGACAGACTGTCACACTTCTTGTGTGTACTGCCTGGGGTTTTGCACCTGCAGGACTCCTGTGCTTTGTGTCACTCTTTAGCCAGAGAGTCCTGCAGGAAAGGAGGAATAAATTGATCCTCCGTGGCTTACTAAAGCCAGAAGGTTTTCCCACTAAAACTGGGTCTTCTAAACCTTCTAAGCCTCCGGGTTCAGGCTACAGCTTCCAAGCCTTCTCCGTGGCTCACTCTTCGAGTCGAGATCGGCTCGCTGGAGCCATCTTTCTTCTAGTGTAGTAGTGTCGGTTCCGATCGGGTTCCGACACCCAATCTACTATTGCCTTGTCGGCTCGCTGGAGCCATATTATCTAGCATCGGAGCCGAAGCCTTCGCTCCATCTGGGACTCGGGGACGCCGGCTCCAATGACTTCGGGCCCAAGAAGAGATCTTGGTCCCCTTCTGGAGAGTATCCATTCGGCCCGGGTCTCCTCTTTGTCGGAGCGGAGTCATCGGAGCCGATCTTCAAGATCTTCCAGGCTGTCTGACCACGATTTAGAGAGGGTGGTAAGCAGGCTGTTGAAGTCGCAGGCACTAGCCCAAATGCTCCATAGCCCGCCTCAACAGACTTCGCTATTGCTTTACCCTTGAACTTCCTCCTCCCTCCAGAGTTCGGTGCCGAGTTTCTCGGGACAGCGACCGTGTCGGGCGCCGGAACCATACATCCTTCTTCGCCATTTCTTCCATGAGACCTTCCTGAGGGATCCGTCATCGAAGTTTCTTGTCTGCTCCGAGGGGGCTAGTGGCATCGGACCCTTGTCTGACCCCGCTCTCCCTCTCGGGTCTTCGGTTTTGGTAAGCTCGGCACCGACATCAGCTTCGGAGCCTTCTCTCTCAGTGGAGCCGGGAATTCCTATTTCCTCGGAACGGGAATATTCCGGCCTCCCCGGGAGGGGAGCCTTTGAGGTGATGAGGAGTGTCCTGGCACCTGAGCCAGGTCAACGGTCCATCTATCACCTTTATAGGCGCAGAATTAAACACCGTCAAGTTGTCAGCCAGACTAACACATCAGAGAATTCTGGACATCCAAATATTCGTTCGTTTATTATTGCAGAGCAGCAAGGCCAAAGCCAGATTGATTCTGAAAGTTCTAGGTCTTATGGCTGCGGCCATTGTTCTTCTACCACTGGCTCGCCTACATGCGCCTGCTGCAGTGGATGTTATTCACTCAGTGGTCGCTCCACAGTCTTCCGGATGAAACACAAAATCTTAGTCACACAATCGCAGAGCTCATCTGAACTGGTGGATATCTTCCCTCCTTCACCAGGGCACCATTTGTTCCCTCCTCCTTGCCACAGTCACTACGGATGCCTCTCTGATCGGGTGGGGGCATTATCAGGGCAGGATGGTCCACGCGACGCGGGAACCCCTAGACTACCACCTGCACATACATGTCCTGGAGATGAGAGCGTGCTTTTAACGCTGCAAGCCCTCAACGACTTCTTCCTGCGGGACTATTGCAGTACAAACGGACAACATGTCCGTGGTCTGGTACATCAACAAGCAGGGCGGGACCAGGTCCTATCCGTTGTGTCGAGAAGCTCTCAGACTTTGGCAATGGGCAGTCTCCTCTCATCGGTTTCTGATAGCAACGCACATCCCCGGCAGGTCCAACCTCTTGGCGGACAGGCTGAGCAGAGCCATTCTCATGCCTCACGAGTGGTCTCTCAATCAATCTGTTGTGGACCAGATTTTTCTGAAGTGGGGCACACCTTGTTGCGATCTTTTTGCTACTCCCCAAAACAAGTGCCCTGACTTTTTCACCCTCTTTCCCCTTCCAGGCCAACCCCTGAGAGACTGTCTAACCCAGGATTGGCCCCGGGGACTTCTTTACGCTTTTCCTCCCTTTCCCTTGATTCCACAAGTCATTCAGAAAGCCACCGCTTTGAGGCCAAGTTGATTCGCATTCCCGCTTACTGGCCTCGACAAATTTGGTTCCCGACTCTGGACCGTCACCGCCTGGTCCGGCCTTCGGATCTGGACCCATTTCGATCTTTGATCCACCAGTCGGTCAGCAGCACCGGCCATTCATTCTCTCAACCTCACTGCTTGGTTGCTCCACTTCCTTCCCTAGCCAGGCTTCCTATGATCTCTGATCCTGTCAGAGATATTTTAGTAGCTTCTTTGAAGTCGCCCACCAGAACCGTGTATGCTAGCAAGTGGCGATGTTTTCCATTTGGGCAAACTCCAGGCATATTGATCCCTTTACTACTCCTGTGCATTCTGTTTTAGATTTCCTGGCTGAAGTTTTTCAGTCAGGATCCTCTTCATCAACAGTCAAAGTTCAACTGGCTATTTACAAATATCATGTTGCATTACAAGATCATAAGATTATGTCACATAGAGTATGCAAAGCCTTTCTGAGAGGAGTTTTTCTTCTGAAGCCGCCAATAAAACATCCTCCTCCACAATGGGATCTGAATTTAATGTTAGCATCCTTGATTTTACCACCTTCAACCGCCTGCATCATGTTCCTTGAAGTTATTGACCTGGAAAACTATATTCTTACTGGCTGTCACTTCAGCAAGAAGGGTTTCCAAATTCAAGCTCTCTGCATCCGCTCTTACTTGGTTTTTCACAAGGACAGGGTATCCTTAAGAACTAACCCGTCCTTTCTCCCCAAAGTTTTTTCTCAAACTAATATTAATCAATCCATCGATCTACCAGTCTTTTCCCCAAATTATTCTGACAGAGCTGAACAAAAGCTACATTTCTTGGATGTCCATCGTCAGCTCGGGTACTATTTGCATAGAACTAAACAATTCAGGAAATCGGACCAATTATTTGTCTCCTATGCAGAAAACAGGAAAGGTCTCCCAGTTTCTAAAGTGACCTTATCCAGATGGTTGTCTTCCACCATTTCTTATGTTTATTCGCTTAGAGGCAAGCAACTACCTTCTAAACCGAAAGCACACTCAACCAGGAGTCTATCCACTTCTGCAGCCTTTCAGGATAGACTACCCATTGATACCATTTGTGCAGCAGCTACTTGGGCCACTCCTCATACCTTTGTGTCTCATTACAAGTTAGATTTGGCCTCCAGGGACAGGGCCAGATGTTCTTCATCTCACATTGCTGCAGTCCTTACACTTGGGTAGTCCGCTGTCCTCGGTCGGCCCGAATATCGAAGTATAAGGCTGACGTCGGTCAAGGCGCATTTGACTGACATCAGGACGTCAGGGTACAAATGCGCATGACCGACGTCATATCCTCTGTCTTTTTTGCCGCATGGTCCGATGCAGAAGCAGCATTGCAAGTGCCGGTTGACGTTCTGAGATTTTTCGATTTCGAAGTTTCAGACCGAGTTCAAAGTTGGCTAAGTACCCCGTTGGGGAATATTTTAGTTTTTTCTTGCCTCAGTGATTTACCGGATGTCAGAAAAAGTCAATAATTGTATTTCTTGTGGGAAACAAATACCGCATAGAGATTATCATACTTTGTGTATTCCTTGCTTAGGGCCTGAGCACGACGTTGTTGGCTGTCGCTCTTGTGCTAGATTTAATAAACGCACTATAAAGAGAAGGTTGGATTGTGCAAGGTTAGTCTTTGGGAAGCAGTTTAATTATAAAATGCCGTCGGATGCTCCGACGCCCGCTTCTTCGAAGAAGCGCAAGGACAAGGCAGTTAAGCCTAGGCTAGAAGAATCGTCTGTACCGGACGCCGGTTCTTTAGAGGTGTCGGTGGGGCCGGGTGGCTCAGGAGGTTTCTTTGGGTTCCCAGGGTGAGACCTTATTATTGCAAGATGTGGCCTCTCAGGAGGCATGTCAGGCTGAGGGGGCTTCTCAGGTTACTATACTCCCCTCTCCTTCTGTTTCAAAGGCTTCTCCCAGGGGCAGGCCAGGTTTGGCTTCAGTTGGTGTTACCCCTAGCTCTTCAGGTACTGTGCCCAAGAAGCATATGCTTAAAATGGCAGAAGATTTGATTACTTTAATTAGGGGTTCTATGCCCCCTCCTGATAAGAGACCTAGGTTGGAGCCTGAGCTGGGGGGTTTTGAGCAGGCTTCAGATGTTTCAGAGTCTTCGGCTGAAGACTTGCAGGAGTACTCTCCTTATTCTGATTCTGATGTGGATGATTCTACTCCTTCTGCTTCTCCTCCTGAGGATTTTTCTTTTTCAGAAACTCTTCATTCCATGAGGGAGCATTTTAAGTGGGAAGGTCAGGACTTCTCTGATTCCAGGAAAAGGCTTAGGGAATTTTTGTTTTTACCCCAGCATAGGCCTTTGGCTATACCTCCTGTTTTGGATGTAGTAGAAGATGTTTTTACAGAGGCTTCTCTTAATCCTGATTCTTTGCCTCCTGCTCCTGTTATACCTGATAGGTACTACAGGGTGCCTGGAGCTCATAAGTATCTATTTAAGAGTACTAGCGCTGACCCAGAAACTGTTAGTCAGGGGCCTAAAAGTGTTAAGGCTTCTGTTGTTAAGAATCCAGTTCCTGCAGACAGAGGCTAGGGCCTTGGATAGGTGGGGAAAGAAAGTTTATACTTCTTCCACTCTTGCTATGAGGGCTTTGAATTGCCAGTTTCACATGTTGAAATACCAGAACTATCTCCTTTCACAATTAAAGTCTAAGGTTGATGCTCTGGCAGTAGGTATTGATTGTAAAGAGTTGCAAGATTTAGTGCATGTTTCTGAACAGGTGGGTAAGCATTCTTTGCAATGTGGTTTTGATGCTGTACAGGCCTCGTCTAGGGTAGCTGCCACTGGGTCAGTTCTTCGCAGGCACGCCTGGCTGAGGGATCAAAATTTGTCTGAACATGTTAAAACAAGGATTTTAGATGCTCCTTTACAATCTGACGTGTTGTTTGGTCCTCCTGTTGAGGCAGTTTTAAAGAAAATGGAAGACAAGGCTAAGTCTATGCAGACTGTTAAAGATTTTTTGCGGGTCCAGCCTCCAAAGTTTAGTAGAAATTGGCCTACTAAGGGGTGGACATATCCTTCTTATGATTCCCAGTCTAGGGGTAGATCTAGACGTGGTAGGGGCAGAGCTCAGGGCTCTTTCAGGCCTAGAACAGGGAGTTCTCCTGCACAGTCTTCTGGTGAGGGCAGGGGTCAGTCCTTTCGTAAACAGACCCAATGACCTGCCTTTTCAGCTGCCAGAGCCTTCTCGCCTGGCAGCACCTTTGGGAGGAAGGTTGGCACTTTTCAAAGAAAATTGGAGTTTAATTACCCAAGACAGATGGGTATTGGATATCATACACCACGGTTACAGGTTTTTTACCATACCTTGCCTCCTTTCAAAGGCATGCCAGACGTTCCTCCTCAACAAAGAATAGAGGCTCACAAGCAAGTTTCTCTGTTACTCCAAATAGGGGCCATACAGCCAGTCCCTATGCCAGAAGTGGGCCTAGGATTTTATTCTCGCCTGTTCCTAGTACCAAAGAAGGGGAACACGTGGAGACCAATTTTGGATTTATCTATCCTCAACACTTATCTGGACATTCCCAAGTTCAAAATGTTGACGTTACAGCAGCTTTTACCTCTGCTGGGCAAAGATCATTGGATGGTAACTTTGGATCTCAAGGAGGCTTACCTTCATGGTCCTATCAGACTAAGTTGCAGGAAGTATCTGCGTTTTGGAGCTGGGACTTCTCACTATCAGTTCTCTGCATTGCCCTTTGGCTTATCTACTGCGCCCAGAGTATTCACGAAAGTTCTGGCTCCAGTGATAGCTTTCTTCAGGCTAAAAGGAATACAGATCTATCCTTATTTGGACGACTGCCTGATTCTGGCTCAAGGAAGGGAAGAGCTTCTTCATCATTTGGAATATGTGATAGCAGTGCTAAGATGCCTGGGGTATTCTGTGAACGAAATAAAGTCCAGTCTAGTACCCTCTCAGGACATGTGCTTTCTGGGTGTGAGACTGAATACAGCATCCCAGATGGCCTTTTTAACCCCGGACAAACAAAAGAGTCTATCCCTTTACTTCCATCAGCTATCTCATCAGTCTGGGCTGACTGCAAGGACAGTCCTTCAAGCCTTAGGGTTCATGGCATCTTGTATTCTGGTGCTTCCCAATGCCAAACTGCATATGAGGAAGCTGCAATGGTATCTCAAAATGTATGGACACAGCACTGCCAGGATCTGGACACTGTCATTCAAATAATACCTTGCATTCAAAAGGAATTTTTGTGGTGGGCTCAGGAATGTCACCTAAACAAGGGACTCTCTGTGACCCGGCCAGAGGCGAGTCAGATTTTAACGACAGATGCCTCAGACAAAGCTTGGGGAGCTCATCTAAATGGAAAGTGGATACAAAACAAGTGGCCTGCCAGACTACAACATCTACATATCAACCTGAAGGAGATGTTAGCAGTCCAGTTTGCATTAATAGCTTTCAAGGATTTACTTCTTCCAGGGCAGGTGTTGATTCTAACAGACAACACAACTGTCATGTGGTACATCAACAAGCAAGGGGAATGCATTCTTATCCTCTATGCAGGCAAGCAATGATTTTGTGGGAGACTGCTCTCAGTTTACAGCTCAATCTTCAGGCAAGGTTTCTGCCAGGAGCACAGAACTCCTTAGCAGATGTGTTGAGCAGGCAAATTATGGATCCCCACGAGTGGAAATTGGATCCTCATGTATTTCAGAAATTGACAGTGTCATGGGGAACTCCAGACATAGATCTGTTCGCTTCTCCACTAAACCATCAGCTGCCAAAGTTTTGCACAAAAAGGTTTCATCCCACAGCTTGGAAAGTGGATGCTCTTTCTTTCAATTGGAGCAATCTTCATGTGTATGCCTTTCCTCCTCTGCCTCTCCTCCCAAAGGTACTTCTAAAGGTCAGACAAGACAAGCCAAGGATGATTTTAATAGCTCCAGATTGGCCTCGGCAGCACTGGTACCCATTACTGAGAAGTCTGGTAAAGAAGCCTCCATGGCCTTTGCCTTCGATTCCACACCTGTTGTCACAGGAGGACAGCAATTTGCTGAATGTCAAACTTCACTCTCTTCACCTAACAGCCTGGCATATTCTGTTTTGAACCATAGAGGGTCTCAACTTCCACAACAAGTTTTGAATGTGATTTTGGAAGCTAGAAGGCCTAGTACAAGGAAAGTGTATGCAGATAAATGGAAGAGATTTTTATTTTGGAGTGCAGCCAAAGATTTTGATGTTTCTGAGCCTAATTTGAGTGTGGCTCTTCAATATCTTACTGAGTTACTGGACAAAGGTTTGTCCTTCTCTTCTATTAAGGTTCATGCTGCAGCAATTTCAGCTCACTATGATTGTGTGCCACCATTGTTTTCTCATCCTTTGTTCAAGCAATTTCTTAGAGGGGCAAAGAATATAAGACCCCACGAGAGCTCCTCCTCCTGCTTGCGATCCGAATATTGTATTTGAGAAACCCTCTCTACTACCTCTTGAGCCTGCCGCTACTTCTGAGTTGAAATATTTATCATGGAAGACTGCTTTTTCGTTGCCAATTACCTCTGCAAGAAGGGTTTCTGAATTGCAGGCCCTTATGGCAGTTGAGCCTTCCTTGATTTGCCATAAGGATAGGGTATCATTACGTACTAATGCTTCCTTTATGCCTAAGGTGGTTTCTAGTGTGGCTTTAAACCAAACTATTCATTTGCCTACTTTTTATGCAAATCCCCAAAATAAAGGGGAAAAGATTTTGCACACTTTAGATGTACACAGGCAGTTGCATTATTATTTGGACAGAACTAAAGGGTTCAGGCAGTCTCAGCAGTTGTTTGTTTCTTTTGCTTTGAGTTCTCAGGGCAAGCCTGTGTCAAAACAAACTATTTCTAAGTGGATTGGGTTTTGCATTGCTTTCTGTTATTCCCATCATGGCAAGGAGGTTCCAGCTGGGATTAGGCCTCATTCCACTAGGGCTACTGCCACTTCAACAGCTTTTTGAGGGGTGGCAACCAAGGATATTTTAGAGGCAGCTACTTGGAGTTCAGTGCATACTTTCTCTAGGCATTATCACCTTCCACTTTACTCTAAATCCAGGGCTGGTTTTGCCACTGCTGTTTTGCAGGGCATGTTGGCAGCTCCTGCTTCCTTTATGATTAGCCATCCTCCCTTACCTCTGCTTTGGGATTCTACCCAATGGTAAGGACTGCAGCAATGTGAGATGAAGAACATAGTACAGTTTTGTACCTACCATAAATGTAGATGTTCAAGATCCACATTGCTGCAGTCCAATTTACCCTCCCTCCTTCCCTCTGCAGTTAGAGGTGGTTGTGTGGGTTGGGTTGTACATTTGTATATTGTATATATTGTACATTTAGTTAGTGCAAGGGTGGTTGGTTGGTTGTTTGCTGTCTTTTGGTTTTGGCCTTTATTTTTAGGGTCTTCTGACATCTGGGGCAAGAAAAGACTGAGGATATGGCGCCGGTCATGCGCATGTGTACCCTGCCGCCCTGATGCCAGTCAAAAGCCCCTTGACCGACGCCAGCCTTATACTTTGATATTCGGGCCGACCGAGGACAGCGGACTACCCAAGTGTAAGGACTGCAGCAATGTGGATCTTCGAACATCTACATTTATGGTAGGTACAAAACTGTACTTTGGTTCCACAGTTCTCAAGAGTCTGTTCCATTGAGCCACCCGATACAGGTGCTAGGACGCTGTCATCCAGCAAGAATGAAGGCAGATTGACAACTTAACATTTAGTTATGTACCTACCATAACGCTCCATGTTAGCTCCCTCCTTCCCCTGGCCTGGACAGATCTTGAAGAAGTTTCCTGTTCTCAGGTTGTTCCTCCTGAGTCTTCATTAGAAGTATCCTTTGTTAGGAATTTTTGTTTCCTAGTTCTACTAGGTTACTCTTTAGCAGGGTAGGTTAGCTACCAAACGAGATCTGAGGTAGTCCCGCCTTGCATCATGGGATATAGGGTTGCCTCGAGCTGGTAAAAGGAGTTCTCAAGCTAAGAAAGTGCCGAGTCGGAGCCGAGGATCAGCTCCGAACCCATCCAGCAAGAAAGAAGGCGAGAGAAGACAACTAACATGGAACGTTATGGTAGGTACATAACTTCTAATTATGCAGCAAAGATGGTTTCCAAAGAAGAGTATCTGTTTAGTGAAGGCACACACAAATGTGGGAGATGCAAGGCCTGCCAACAGATTGATCGAACTAACACCTTCATGCATCCGAATACATATAAAACTTATCACTTCAGAGCAGCAGCTACCTGTACGACAGCACCTAGTATACCTTGCAGCGTGCTGTGATTGACCCTTTTTACATAAGGAAGACTGACCACCAATTTAGAATAGAATCCTATGCCATATAATGGATATTTCAAAACATGACCCACACAACAGTCTTGCGTGTCATATTACTTTGCATCCAATGCACAAATTTCTCCTTAAAGCAATACAAGTCATCCAACCCACAGCTAGAGGAGTAGATTGTTCACACCGCACAGAACTATGTGAAATGAAATGGATCACCAATGTGAGGAGTACTCGTTCCCCTGGTTTGAACAATGATACCCCCTCAAACTAGCTCTCAAAAATAGGAAGTCTTACAGTAATTGATTAGTGCTTGCATTCTTTGTTTTTATTATTAATTCTCAAGTCATTATTCACACTATTCTAAATTTCAAAACACTGTTTTCATTGTGTTGCTTTTTTATAATTTTTCATTTTGTGAACACACAAATTATTTTGTTTTACGTTGTCTGTCCTATATAGTATTCTTTGTGTACAGCTGTTGACTATTTATTTTTATATGTCAGCTTTTGCAATGGTTAGTAGCCGTTAAAGTATTAAGTCCCCCTTTTGATGTTAGCCAACTTTTATGGTTATTTTTATTTCTATTTTTAATTTCAGTACTTTTCATATTTTTATGCATATTTATTATAGGGCAAAATTGACTGGTCTCCTCAGTAGCAGTTCCTTGGTTGTTAGTGCACCAACCCATTCTTAGGCTTGCCTCTCTTTTCAAGGAAGGCAAGGCCACTCATTTCAGGGTTGAATTTATGAATGCTAATTTGCCTGTCTAGCTCCTTTTTAAAGACTGTGTGTCACACTGTTTAACTTGCCAAGGAAGTTTGCTGCAGAAAAGGGGTAGGTGCTGCACGACTAACTTATCCCTCCTCCTTGACTTGTTTGTTCGAATAGATTGAGATCTGTGGACCTACTGTTTGATTTATCAAGGTAAGAGTTCGTGGACTACCGGATCTCCTATTTAAAAATAAATAAGTAAAACGTGGATCACCCATTAGGAACCCATGTATAAAACTGAATATAGTGATAAAACCTCCAGTCCTTCTTGGTTGTTTCGAATGGTCACTCCCTGTCTTTAGTTAAAAAGTCTGGAATCTTTCCAGTTGCTTGATATTCTTAGTAAGACGCACTCTAATAGAGGTGTGTTGTACTCCTTTAGTTTAATCGTTGACAAGTTCAAGGAGGCGAGGACTTCTTTTGATCTGGATGAAATAATATTGCTATGAGTTGTGGCAAGGTAAAAGGATTTCCCAACCACTGTTGCAAAGGAGTTGTCCAACCAAATAACCAGGTTTCTCACAATCTTTCATTTTGAAATGGTGTGTTTATTTATAAGCTAGAGAGTGCTTACCAAATGCAGTGGAAGTATCTTGTTTTCGTGGCAGACGAACCTTGCATGACACTGCGTTTAGTTTTCAGTCTGCAAAAGTCAGTAATTTGGAAGGCTCCATGTGGGATTTTACAGTGTTCCTTACAATCCCTAAGGACTAAAATAAATCTTATAAAGACTCTAGGGCAGATGTGTCCTTGTGCAACAAGGAAATGGGAAGGAGACAGTTGCCCAGATAACAAAAAAAAAAAAAAACCCTTGCAACCCCTGATTTAACTGCAGCTATGAACACAGATTTGGTAAACACCTTGAAGGCTGAGTTTAAACACAACATGGCAGAATCCTGAACTGGGAATCACTGGCTCTACCTGGAACAGTAGGTTTGTACCATGGTAGTAAATTAACAGAGGGATTATTTTTTTTACAGGTCTTTACAAAGATGATCTAAAACTCAAACATTGACATTCACCTCCCACTAACCCCTAAAATGGAAACAGTAGTCTCTCGCCTTCAGATGAACCCACGCAAAAACATCAACATCATAGCCTACCTTACCCAAGGAAACAACCCATCTACTATCTCTGTCAAGCTGGTGTTCGACATTGAGACAAGAAACCATTATAATGGGTGATTTTTTTTTTTTTTTTTTGTTTAGTCTGGAACACAGTCTCCTCTGATAACCCCTCAAATCACATTCACCTGTTTGGTTTTCCCAATTAATTCTTAGCCCTGCTAGGGTTGACAAACATACTAATAAACAATCCTTCCTCATCTGGGCCCTTACCAATTCCAACCCAAACTATTATCTCTGTCTGTCTTCCAGACAGTCTGAGTGATGACTTTCCAACCTTCTTGCTAAAACAACACATCTCTTCCCCCACAGAAATTACTTATAAACTTATCCACAACAAAACCAAATCCACTCCCGAGACTTTCACTACACTTTTCTAGCAAGTCATTTGGTCCCCCTTAAAATATCTCCAACTCTGTCTTGCAGTCCAGTTATCCAGTGACCATTTCCTTACAGTCTTAAATACGCTAGCTTTTAGGAAAATGCGCAGTAAAGCAATACACACCTCCTGGCTTTCCCCGGTCACCAAAAGGCTCCTTAATGAAAGAGACAAGGCATGGCAACATCACCAACTCTGAAAAAACTCATCTACCCTTCAAAACTTCCGGTAACTTCACAATCTAGCAAAAAAAAAAAAAAAAAAGTCAAACATGACAAAGATAACACTACACAACAATTCAAATTAAGTATCGTAACAACCCCCACAAAATTGTGGGGTGCCATCAACCAGCTCCTTAAACCTGGCCAAGTAACCACACCAACTCCTAAACCCGGCCAAATAACCACACTAACTCCTAACCAAACTCCTCGTATAACAATTTAATAATTATTTTGTTAACTCTGTACTGTCGCTTGTAAGAGATGACAACTCTCTCTATTATCATCATCTAGAACTCTTAAAACAAATTCTGGTTCCTTCATTTTTAAGTCCATACAAAAAACTGTATAAAAAATATTCCTGTCTAAACTCAAATGTTCCACTGGACCCGATCAGCTACTCAATGAATACTTTAAACTTGCTGCAAGTGTTATTTCGTACTGGTGTCTAGCCTCATAAATCTGTGTATTACTGACCAATATGTTCCATTTCTTTGGAAAGTGATGTGTAATCCTCCTTCATAAAGGTGGTACCTCCACAGACTTTTCTAACTACAGACCCATTGCCATCCTTTCTCCACTGGCCAAAATACTGGAAAAATCTGTTCATTCTCAACTCCTCGATCATCTCCCGAAAAACAACCTTCTGTATCCCACTCAACATGGTTTCCATCCAAAACATAGTAGTACACCCGCCTTAATTAGTTTCACAAGTACTGTGAATGAACAAAGAAACAATGGGTTACTTACCTCCTCTATATTTCTTGACCTGTCCAAAGCCTTTGATACAGTTTCCAATAAAAAAAACTGATCTCTGAGCTAGCTCTCCTTAATCTCTCCCATCAACCCTTTCCTGGTTCATCAGTTACTTAAACCAGCAACAAGCAATAAGATGGCAAAATGAACTAAATTCCTTTCTACCTATCTCTGTTGGGGTACCTCAAGGGTCAATTCTTGATTCCCTTCTATTCACAAAGAGATTATAAATTGCCACTCAGCATACTACACTTGTTCAGTATGTGGATGACTCCTCATTTTTATGGTCAGCTCCTTTACTACCTGCATTACTCAACAAAACCCAACAATCCTTCCTGGACATAGAAAAGTTCCTTAACTCACAACTGATTTATAAACCCTTCCAAAACAAAACTTATGCTCCTCTCCAGTAGCAAAAAATCTGTAGATTCTACTTCCTTTACCATTTATTCATCTAATGATGCTCTTAATTGAACCAGTCAGTCAAACTAAGCTACTCGGTGACCTAAAATTCAATAAACACCTAGCCCTTGTCATCAAAACAGTAAACTTCAAACTTGGCTTTTTGTACAGAATAAAGCCCTTCCTAACTCCACCAGACTTGCCATCGGTAGAACCCACCTTTTATTTACTCTCTTGTATACTTCACCTGTCTTCACTGATTTAAAGTATGACTTGACTAAACTAGAATCATGTTAATGTAAAGTAGCCAGATTTTCCTCCAACCAACCTGCAAGGACTCATCACTATAATATTCTACAACTCAATTGGCTGGAACTTCCCAACCTATTAACCTTTAACAAACTTTTTTGACTCATTCCACTGTGTTATACCCTGAAAAACACCCTTCTGCAAATAATCTAGTTCAGCCCTTCTCTTGCAGTAGGTCCCTAAGGTCCTCTAATCACTTCTCTTGAAAGTCTGTAAAGTCTTAAAATAGTTACTGAAATTCCCTATACTCAAGTAAAGTTGCCATAACTTAGAATGCAATACCCCGAAGTATACTAACACTAACAATACTTCTGAATTCAAACAACTATTAAGGGAACACTTCAGTAATGTATGACTTTTGCTTATGTACAAAACCTGATTTAATAAATCCTAGCATACCCCTGACTAGCTCACTCCTCTTTTTGCAAGCTGTCTCCATTCATTCCTTACCTAGCTTGTCCTTCCCTGATTTCTACAGCTTCTCTCCCTCACTACTTTCTTCTATTGTCTCTCTTTATCTGTCTGTCAGTTCCACTCCTTTATCTTGCTTATTCGCCTTTCAGCTTGCCCTACAAGTCTATTTTACTGTATTTTACCTTGACTGCATTCTCATCCATGCCACTTCTAGTATTTTTAACTTTCCTTAAATCTCTGTACATGTCTCGAATATGTATGTATATTGTATTGTAAACATTATGCATGTCTTACATTTTATATTGCATCTGTTTATTTTATATTTTTATTTTGTATACTGTATACTTTTCTCTAATTGCCTTTTGTACTTCAGTTTTGTATTTGTGGAACTTTTCTCCCTGGGCCTCTGCTGAAAAAGGGCCATCGTAGGCCCAGTCAGACACTCCTGGTAAACAAATGTAAATAAGTAAAATAAATAAAATTTAATTTTTTGAAATACAAATAATTTTGTATGTTATTTAATGGCATAAAGGGTTTTTGGACAGTTTAAGCCATTTAATTTGTTGTAGTGCTGTTTGGTAGGAAAGAGGAACATTTAATTTTATTGTCGATAGCACTGTTTGGCTGGTTTACTTGTAGGTTTGTTAGAATTGAGTAGTAGTAACAAAGGCTTGGAATTATAAACGTCTGAGCTGTAGTTAATGATGGCTTAAGAATTCTTTTGATATGTAGAGAAGTCCTAGATTTTCTGATAGGAATACTTCAAAGGTGATTTCAAACAGATGGGCTGTCACTGCTGTATCTGGCTGTGGTATCAAAGCTTTACTTTCCCAGTATTGTACGTCCAGCGTATGACCTCAGCTTGCAAGCTTAGGGGGTACATAGATAAGAGTGTCATTTCTTAAACCATCTTACTGCCAGCCCAAATGCAGGTTGCATATCCATCGGACTGATTGTTTTATTGGTCATTAGTACCGTTGCTTCGAAGTTGTTGGGGAACCTTCTTTTATATTAACTTTTTTTTTTCTCATCAGTATTGGATGTCAGCTAGGAGGGATGAGTGAGAGTGTGGTAGGCAAATCCCATACAAAAACTTCCACGCCAGTGTTTCTCTTGCTTGGGATTGGAACACTACTCCAAAGCTTGCTCTGTCTACCAATCCTTTTGTTCCTAAGACCTTGCAGTCCAGTTTAGCCTTTAACACTTTTCTGGTGTCCTAACACCTGTCCTACTCCAGGATGGTAGATTCCACTTCAAGACGTACCTCCACCACATACAAATACTTAAAAAGCCTGGGCTAGAGATTTTCATCCCTTTCTGACTCTTGATGTACCCACTGAGGTTTCAGAACCTGTGGCACATCTGATTGCTCTTCATTTGCTCTCTACTGAGAGACCGCAGGAGGCCGGTATGGTGCCGGACACCTTGACAACTGTAGATTCTGCAGTCACAGGTGAACCACGAATCATCATGTCAGATGGACCACATGATGTCCATAGGATCATGGTTAGGGAAGATAACCCAGGCAAATTAATTGAGGTACATCAGGGAAATGAGCCACCTCATTTAGCTCAGGTGGACATGCCACCAAAAAGCATCAGAAAACTAAACATGCTGCTTCCCCTCAACTTCCTTCTCCCAGGGAAGAGGAATGGATGAATTTCTCACAAGGTTAGTTTAAGGTCATTTTGGCTCTGAAGTCTCCTTACTATCTCACCCCTCAGAAGATGGTTGTGGATTCATCTTCCTCAGAAGATGAGGCTTCTGATAGATTCTGTTTTCTGGCCTACTTCTCTCAAATTCACAATCCTGGCCATGCCCCTTCAGAAGATGAGGGCTCTAGTTCACCTCATTCTCCAGAAGAAGCTTCTTTCAGAAAGAGAATATTAAATCTGATATTGTTAATCCTCGTCCATTCCTTACGTATGGGTATCGGTTCCGAGCTCGGAACCGAGCCGGCCATTTTCCAAACTTGCGTCGGCTTCAAACTCTTGCGCTAAATTCTTACCCACAATTCCCCTCTCCCTGTTACCTCAGATTTCGTTTACCGTGTTGCCATCCGGTCGTGTCAAGCTACTTCACTTGAGCCAAGTACAGTCAATTGTTGTTTCATTGCTTTAAAAATTACTTTTCTGTCAGAAAAGTTGATATTGTATTGTCTCTTGCCCTATCGCATCTAGTGTTTATAATTTCCTCAGGTTTTTTTCTGTCCTTTACTTCCCCCTTTTACCGCGAGGTAATTTCTCCTTGCCATCGTTGGTAATCCCTTTCCCTTTCTTTGTCATACCTTTGGGTACTCTCTTGTACCATTGTTGGTGCTTTTCTATTGTTAAAATGACAGATAAAAAGGGTAGTCCGGGGTTTAAGCGGTGTTCTGATTGTGGACACAGACTGCCTACTTCTGACGCACACTCTTTGTGTTTATTGTTTGGGAGCTTCCCATTTATCTGTTGAACCACCTTGTACTATATGTGAAAACTTTTCTAATATAACTTTGTTAGAAAGGAAAAATAAGCTAATACTGAAGGGACTTCTAAAATCTCCCTTTTCAGAGGCTATTTCTGGGTCAGAGGTCTCAACCCCTCTTAAAGCCCATAAGAAAATGGATGTTTCTACTAAGGCTAAATCCTTGCCCTCGTCCCCGGCTGGGGACTCTCACCAACCAAAATCTAAAAAGGCTAAATGTTCGGCTCCGTCCTCTCCTGCAGCCTTCTTCATATCGGCACTGAGGGGCTCCTCGGTTCAGACCTTTACCACTGTATCGGCACCGACCATTCAGTCAGTGCAGACATTGACTACGTTGGCTCAGAGATCTTCCTTGGAACCGAGGCCTTTATTACTGACTCCAGTTTTGTCGGTTCCAGTTTCGGCACTGGCAACCACTTTGGCACCGATCCCTGTGTCGGTGCAGACAATGACATCGGCACCGATGACTTCTTCAGTGCAGACTACAGTAGTTCAGGCTTTCTCTGCACCGTTGCCCTCTGTGCGATCAGATGAGATGGGCACAGAGTCTGCCTCTTTTGTGGACAGGCCTGTTTTTCGCTCAGTCTCTGTGAGGTCCACTAGAAGTCTCTCTGAACATGATGTGTTGCGTCTTGTGGACCAGGCATTCTTGGCCAGAGGTATTCCACCCCCAGGAACTATCCTTCCTTGGGAGGTGATCACCCATCTCCAAAGACATCATCTTCTCCTCCTTCATTGCCTTTGAAGTCCATGGATATAGCACAGTCTTCCCCTTCTGCCGTTCCCTTTATGGATCTCACTAAGGAACCGCAATTGTCTTTGTGGCAGGAAAGTTTTGTTACGACCCAGGATGTCAGCTGTGGTACGCATAGCTTGCTGCTCCACAGCCATCCAGGGACTCTTAGTCGGCAGGCTGAGCCACTTAGGGGAGGAGTGCCCTCTGTCCTTGACATACACTCCTCTCCGGGTGGACCAGCCTTCCAACTGATGGAGAAGGCTTTCGCTGCTGCTGGCGATACTGGACTATCTATACCTCCGCCCTCCTCTGGTACACTGGTTTCACAAGTCGCACCCAGCGGACACCGGGTGCAAGGGCCTTAGGACATATTCCCTCAGGAATCCCCTTTTCCGTTGTCTTCCCCACCTTCTCCTACTGAGGAGGTCCACCGGAAAAGTTTGTGTAAAAGGAAGCACATGGACTCCACAGAAGAGTCCGTCACCGAAGACACAGATTTCGATGAGGGGGAAGGATCCCCTTGGTCAGCCACTGCGGTATCCTTTGGCGATATCCTTGAAATCCTGAAACAGAGTGGTGACTGGCAGCCCTCTAATCCGACCCCTGAGGAATCTGTGTTCCTGCAATCTTTTTGCACCTGGCCCCCTACCTCCTGGGTTACTCCACCTGCCGATGACCTTGTCAAGTTCATCGTGCAGCGTGCTTGGAAAGGCCCCTGATACTGTTGAAGCTATTCCCCGGAGGCCAGATAAGATCTTGTCCCCTCCTGCTTATGATCCCCATTGGTCCAAAGGTCTTTTGTAGATGCATTGGTGGTGGCAGCCGCAACTAAAAAGGATCTGGCAGAAGAAGAAAGCCAGACTGTCCATCCGCCTAACAGAGTCCCGGGCCCTGGACAGAATAGGGAAGCGCACTTTTACTTCAGCGACCTTTGCTATCAGGTCCCTGAATTAAATGGCACATTTTGCCAGGCTTCAAAGGGATCTGGTTTCTGAGCTCTTTGAAACCTTGGCTGGTGCAGTGTCTGATGAGGTCCGTAAGAAAGTGGCCTCTCAGCTGGCCACCATTGAGTCCATATATAACTCCTTTATGCGGTTGATATCTTACGCGTCAGAAGGAGTAGCTAGAGCGGCGGGTTCAGCTGCAGTCTTGAGACAAGCCTGAATGCGCTTGTGCAACTTTGCGGAACCTTTTAAGTCTTCCTTTGTTAATGCCCCTATTGAGCCCTCCTCATTGTTTGGGCCCAAAGTTAAAAGCACACTGGCCAGATGCGAACGAGACGGTAAGACCCTTTCTGCCGTAGGTGTCCGTTATTGTTCCCCTCAACGTGCTTTCTCCAGAAACCAAAGGAGTGGGAAGATATGGTTCAAGAAATCTCAGGTTGCTTTCCATGACACACAGGCAGAGTTCTCCCCCAGAGGCAGAGGGGGAAACTCACAGGGAAGATGACCCTTTCGGGGCAGAGGGGGGACCGCGTAACCAGGGCTCTAGGGATTCTTTCCCTGGTCAATCCTACCAGCTTTCCTGAAGAGCGGCCCAACTCCTTTCCTCTGGAGGTGGTTGGGGGACGTTTCTCCTTGTACCCTTCTCCCAGGCTAACCATCACCACCGATTCTTGGGTACAAAGGATCATAACCAGAGGTCATCATATCCCCTTCGATCTTTGTCCCGTCCCTTCAAAAAATCTTCCTGACATTCCACCCAGTCAAAGGGAAGAAGCAGCACTAGAGATAGAAAAGCTGCTAGGATAAAGTCATCCAAATAGTCCCTCCAGACCAGACAGGATCCGGATTCTACTCGACTATTTTTGGTGCCAAAGAAAACCGACTGGAGACCAGTTTTGTATCTGTGTATTGAACAAGTTTGTGAGTGCAAAAATTCCGGATAGTCACTATACAGTCTATCCTCCCGTTTTTGGAAAAAGACGATTGGATGTGCTCTATAGATATTCAAGATGCGTACTACCACATAAAGGTGGACAGGCCATCAAGAAGATTTCTGCGCTTCCATGTGGGAGCCAGTCACTACCAGTTCAGAGTACTGCCCTTAGGACTATATTCAGCCCCAAGTGTTCGCAAAGTGCATGGCAGTTGTCGCACCTCACTTGCAACTTCAAGGATTCCAAGTGTTTCCGTACCTAGACAACTGGCTCATTTCCGCTCCCACCAGACATCTACTGGAAAAAGCCCTGGCATACTCTCTCCTCGCTGCCCAAAGGCTGGGCATAACCATAAACTGGCAGAAATCCAATCTCACCCCTTCTCAGTCAACAGAATTCATAGGGGTTATCTTGGACACAAAAAACTGCGGAGTTTCTATTCCAGAGCACAGAATTTTAAGGATAAAGCAACAACTAATTCCAATCCTTTCAAAGGAAAAATCCACGGCTCACTCTGTTCTACAGCTGTTGGGTTCCATGGCAGCCTCCATCACCATTGTCCCCCTGGCCAGGTTTCACATGAGGCTTCTACAATGGCTACTGCTCACCCAATGGTATCCTTTTCAGCATCCTCTTTCAGCCATGATTCAAGTAACCCACATGTGCAAACAGGATTTAAATTGCTGGATGACACACAATCACTCACAATGGTCTCGCCCCTTCTCCCCCCAGCAACCCAAGGCCACAGTGACCACGGACGTCTCCTTGATGGGGTGGGGTGGGGGCTGTGTCAGGGACAGACAGTCCAAGGCACTTGGTCCCAACCGGAGGCCCATCTGCATATAAATGTTATAGAGCTGAGGGCGGTGCTTCTGGCGTTGCAAGCATTCCATCCCCTCCTGCCGTATGGGACAATTGCGATTCAATCAGACAACATGGCGGTGGTCTGGTACATCAACAAGCTAGGTGGAACCAAATCTTACCCCCTTTGTCAAGAGGCCATGAGGATATGGCAATTGGCGATGACTACCAACAGTTTTCTTCTAGCGACGCACATTCCTGGGAGTTCCAACATGATAGCAGACTCAGCAGGTGCATTCTGCAACCTCACGAGTGGTCCCTGAATCCCCTGATAGCGGCGGAGATCTTCCACTGCTGTGGCCGTCCTTGCTGCGACCTCTTTGCATCCCCGGCCAACTACAAATGCAGCAACTACTTCGCCCTGATTCCCCCTCTGGGACAGTCACCCAGGGACGCTCTAGTCCACGATTGGCCCTCTGGTCTTCTCTATGCATTTCCGCCCTTTCCTCTCATTCCCCAGTTTCTGAAGAAAGCCCGGCGGTTGAAGAGCAAGGTAATCCTCATAGAACCATATTGGCCATGACAGATTTGGTTCCCATTCCTTTGGTCTCGCCTACTAGATTGACCATGGATCCTCCATCCAATCCCAGAGTTGATCTCACACCCAAAGAACCTGATTCATCCCAACCTGAACAGCCTGAAGCTAATGGCTTGGCTATTCCAATTCCCTTGATTGCCAGGCAGAATGATCTTTCAGTACCAGTACGTGGTATTCTCATTGCTTCTCATAAGTCTTCCACTAGAATCACTTATCTGAGCAAGTGGAAAAGATTTACCTGTTGGCTGAAAGATAAACAAGTAGACCCCTTTTCAGCACCAGTATCGATAATACTAGACTATCTGGCCGACCTGTTTCAATTGGGTCTATCGGCCTCTACCATTAGAGTTCATTTGGCTGCAATTTCTAATTTTCATGAGGGTGTCCAAGATTCCTCTCTCATGTCCCATAAATTGTGCAAGATCTTCATAAAAGGTGTGAATCATCTGAAGCCACCTTTTAGAGAACCTATTAAACCATGGGATTTATCATTAGTTCTACAAGCTCTGACAATGGCACCTTTTGAACCAGGCTCTTCTTGCGACCTCAAGTATTTGTCATGGAAAACCTTGTTTTTGGTCGATATTACATCTGCCAGACATATTTCTGAAGTTCAAGCTTAATGTATCAAGAGTCCATACTTGATTTTTCATAGCGATAGTGTCTCTGAGAACTAATCTGTCATTTCTGCCTAAAGTGATCTCTGAAATGTCCATTAATCAAGCCATTGAATTGCCAGTTTTCTTTCCCAATCATTCAGACAGAGTATTGCCTACATACCCTTGATATACACAGACAAATCCGTTTTTCCGTAAACAGGACTAAACCCTTTCGTAAATCTGACCAGTTATTTTTGGCCTTTTCTGGACCTAGATTAGGGTCGGCTGTTGCTAAGGTCACATTAGCTAGATTGTTGAAGGGCTGTGTGACCTTTATTTACACACAACGTAATATCTCGTTGCCTACTACCATGAAAGCTCATTCAACAAGGTTGGTGGCAACTTCTGCTGCCTTCCATGCCAGAGCTTCTTTACATGACATCTGTGCAGCTGCAACTTGGGCTACACCTCATTCCTTCATCAATCATTACAAATTAGATTTGGCCTCCAGGGGAAGAGCATCTTTCGGTTCTATGGTGCTCAGGAATGTCCTTCCATGAGAGCCTCCCTGGAATATAGGTAGCTGGGGACTCTGTCCCATACGTAAGGAATGAACGAGGATTAACAATATCAGATAAAGAAGTTATGTCTTACCTTAACGTTCCATCTGTATTGTTGATCCTCGTTCAGTCATTACTACCCTCCCTCCTTCCCCATCCTGTGGTTTTTAGTGGATCTCACCATCCAGTTCTCTTAGGTTATTTGACCAGAGGTAGACTCTACCTTCTTTAACATGCAAACTCGATCTGAGGTAACAGGGATAGGGGAATTATGGGTAAGAGTTTATCTCAAGAGTTTGAAGCTGGCGCGAGCTTGAAAAATGGCCGGCTTGGTTCCGAGCTCGGAACAGATACCCATACGTAATGACTGAATGAGGATCAACAATACAGATGGAACGTTATGGTAAGACATAACTTCTTTGTATAACAAATCATTTTGAGTGGGAGTTTAGTCAGATCTCAGAGGAGCAGAAAAGATACTGCAACCTTTTGGAAATTGATGCCCCAGACCCTTCTCCTGTATCTCTTGTTCTTGAGGCATTTTTGGATACTTTTCAATCCACTTGCGTTGCCCCAAACTCCCAGCCTCCATCTCCCAAAAGACCAGTCAGGTTTTATAAAGTCCCTGATGATCTCAAGTTTCTGTGTAAAAATCTTGTGGCAGTCCTTCTGTATTTTGTCTTGTCAGATAAGCCTTCTAAACTCCTTCCCAGTGCTCTCCCTGCAGACAGGGATAGCAGGGCTATGGGAAGGTGGGTTAAAAAGGTTTATACCTCCTCTACTTTGACCTTCAGGGCTACTAATCACCAAACCCAGATGACCAAATACTTGATATCTATTCCCAATTCTTTAAATGTGGCAGTAGTGCATTCGTAGGATACAGATTTCTAAACAACAAATGTTATTCTTTACTTAATCAGACTACACAAGTGACCAGATACAGAATTACGTGCAATTATGACACTGTAGGGGCCTTTTTCCAGAGCAGCTGCTACAGGCTATAATCCGCAGGTTTTCATGGTTATGTAGCCAGGCAATTCCTGAGGACTTGAAAGAAAAAATAGTGGACTTCCTTTAGACGAGGATGGATTCATCTGCTCCCACCCATTTTACAGGAACTGTGGCCACAATAGAGTGAGTACCAAAAGAATTTGTGGGAAAGAGTATTTTTTTTTTTCCCAAACTTTTCCTAGTGCCAATGAAAAAGTAGGGCTTTGGAAACCCATACTTAATTTCTCCTTAGCACCTTCTTAATAGTGGTGTCCCTGCACATTCTGCTATCTTTCATTCTGCTCCAAGCTTTTCTAGTATCCCTAGATCAAAAGGATGCTTGCATCCATATTCCAATTTAGGCCCCTTGCAGGCGATTTTCATCACTTGTTTACTGCTTTGCCTTTTGGGTTTTCTGCAGTACCTAGACTTTTCACAAATATTTGGTACCATGATTGCCTTCTGCCAAACCCAAGGATTTGCGATCCCCACTTTGGCGACCTGTTAATCCAAGCTACTTCACCACAAGTTCTTCAATAACATTTCCATTTCACCCTTCTGTCTTGGTTGGAGTTTACGAACAGCTACAAAATATCCTCCCTGCAGCCATCTAAGGACATAGTTTTTCTGAGCTGCAAAAAGAATGGAAGTCTACTTGCCTCAAAAGGATGTACAGAGCCTTACAAACTACTTCTACAACCTTGCCTCCCTCAGCAGTTGCTTAGCCAGGGAGATCCTAAGGGCCCCTGGGATCATGGCAGCTACTATCTCAGTGCTACCCCTAGTTAGACTGCCATTAAGTTCTCCAAATCTTTTGGGTTTCTAATACCATGATGGGAATGGACCACATTCCTAAGTCAAGGTATGATTAAAAGTTCACAAAATTTAGTGTTGTTTCAATCTTTGTCAGCCAGAAGTGTTCTTTGCAGCACCCACAGTATGCCCAGTAATGATGACTCCTGCAGTTCTTATGGAGTTACTTGTATTGGTAACAAATCTAAATAGAGTTGTAGATTTTTTTAAATAAGACCTGTTGCTCCAGCCTCCTACTACTATTGGAACTGTCTGGGCATCTTTATTCCACATTGCTCTCGTTTCTGCCTGCAAATCCTGATATTTTATGACTTCATGACTGTGGTGTCTTGTGTACAGAGAGACAGAGTGTGGCGATTTCAATCAGTGCTGCTTTTGTCTTTTCATGGACCACTATATCCGTTTTTCTAGCATCTACCTTTCGAACTGTTGGTAATGGGTATCCCATGTCATGTAGATTTCATTTTCTGTGATGCTTTGTTGCTTATGTTTTCAGCGTTTTTCAGCCACTTCAGTACCATAAAGTTTGCACAATCCCCAGTGCAACAGTATTGCCACATTGTTATGCCTTTCAGTGTACCATCCTTCTGCCGTTAGTACGTCACAACCAGCAACAAGGTGTGCAACTGTTTCCAGTTCTGTTTTACAAAATCTACATTTGTCTGTTTCTCCTATATGTTCAATGGACTTTTTAAATCATCGTGTATGTAGCCCACTGTCTTGGGCTGCCAGTATTAACCTTTCATCTCTTGGTTTGAATTCACCTCTCCTTAACCATTCCTGCATTTGATCTTGATCAATATGAAGTTCTTCCAGAAGTTTTCTATACTTGCAACTGTATTTATGCATTTTCCACATTTCTTTTCTTCGCATCTGGTCCTTCATCTTATTGTATTTATTTATTTATTGCATTTGTTTACCGGGAAAGTCCACTGGGCCTAGGTGAGCCCATTTTCAGTGGAGGCCCGGGGAGAAAAGCTCTACATAAAAGTCACATTAGAGAAATATAATGTCAAAAGTATAAATAACAAAAATGTAGCACTATTTATAGTTTTTTAGCAATTCCATTGCAGTTTTATGGTATATTCTTTCTGTATTTTTTGGCACATTCAGTTACTGCCTGATTTTTATCTACTTCTGGTTTGATTTCCATTCCTGCTTTTAACGCATTACATCTGAGTGACGTCTCCAGGTACATCTGCAGTTAACTCCTACTGACACCTGTAGGCATCAAATATTGCTTGTTCGCGTTTGCATCAGTAATTCCAAGCCATGCTATGGAGAAGGTTTTAAAAGATTTAATCTTAAAGCTTACATAATGGCAAACTCAACTGCATTAATATTTGACCTCTGTCTGGTGCAGGTGAACATAAATTAACTGTTTGGTTTTATTATATTAGGTTATGTAGATATAATTTTCACATTTTTCTAAATATCTCAACAACCAAGTAACACAGACAAAACTCCTTGGCCTCCTATGAAAGCTCTCAGCTAGATGAATAAAGTGCTGCTGTGACAGTATGCATGTAACTTGAGTGGTTGCTGAGCTATTGTAAGTTGTTTGCAAAATATTATAAATTTAATGGTTACTGTGTTTACTGTGACTTAAATTCAGTTTAAGACTTATAACCTAAAGAACACTACCACTATAAAAATAGTATGTACTGAAGGGTTTGCCATTTATACTTTTCTTTTTTACTAACCCCTGTGGTTCCAGAGATATGAACATTTGTTTAAAGTGTGAGGACGTCATTTGATTCTCTCAAAAGGCTTAGGCTCTGCCCAGTGGAAGTTGCAATGCAAACTTCCTTATCTCCATTGGAGTGAACAAGTTAACGCCGATATGCTTCTGCTAGATTAAGCAGAGAAGTCATCTTAGATTTATTCTCATGTTTCAAAACTTTCACTAAGCTTGGGTGTTGTGAGGTCAGCAGATGTGTGGAGTCCTACGATTGCAGATGTCTACATATATTCAATTTCAGAGAGGCCCATCCTTCCGCTGGAAAGGGGAGTATATAATCTTGGTATGCACTGATTTTTAGAGATCATTTGGTGAGCATGAAGCTTTCTTCTTTTACTGTCTAATTTATCCAGCATGTTTTGGGGCCAGTCAAACATTTCAAAACAATGAGTTAGGGCAGGAAGTGCAACTTGATTTATAGCTTGAGTTTTGTTCCTAGATGTTGACGCTGTTTTCAGGATTAATTTAAGCCTTCTAAAATGTTCCATACTAGTTCTATTCCCATTTATTCATGTTTTATTGTTGATCCTTCATCAGTTACCAAATAGTTATACAGTCCCTCTTGCTCAAGTTCTTTTATATCACATTCTTGTCCCAAACTGATGTTTTCTTGGTGCTGCAGTTTTCCTGCTTTAAAGGTTGCTTTTGCACATTTGTCAAGAACACATAATATTCTTATGTCATCTGAAACTGTTTTTTGATAACTTGCAGTTGTGCTTTCAGTTCCTCATCTGATGAGCTATACAGTTTTAAATCCTTGACAAAGAGAGGATGAGAAGCCTTTACATTTTATTGTTTTCTAGGAGCCAAATTATAGCTATAGCCTAAGCTGTTAAATAGACAGCTTAATGGGTTTAAGGGCAAGTTAGAATAACAGCGGTGTCAGTCACCCTGGAGTATCCCCCTTTGATTTTTTTTATCCCTGGGTTAATAATTTGTCCTTTATCATGGCTTAATTGTAAAGTGGTCTGCCACTGTTTCATGGTCACTGTAATGCGATCAGTGTAGGGTATATCTTGTACATTTTTAAACACTCTCTTATCCATGAATGTGGGATACTATCAAATGTTTTTTTTTTTTTGCAGTCGATCCAGGCCATACTTAGATTCTTCCTCTTTTTACAGTTCTCCGCTATGACTTTTAACAACAAATGATCCTTTGTTCCATACGAATTTCATTGCCCTTTTGTTCTCTTGCCATAATTGAGATTTCTTTTGAATGACTGTAAACTCTGTCTCCATCAATTCCAGTGTATAGTTTATACGTTGTCGGAAGGCAAGTTTATTGGCCTA
>NC_056732.1:147922187-148163755 GCF_019279795.1 Protopterus annectens
ACATTTTAACATACTATGATGTCAATAAAAATATATAATAAATGAAACTAACTCGTATCCAAAAACTACTACAAAATAAAAATAATAACTATAATAATCTACCTGTGTATTCCTTGACCATAGCCTATAAGATTTTTATGTAGATTTTTAACATATTCAAACCTAGTGGTTCGTTCTTTCTTATATCATTCATAAAATCTAATAGAGCAAAATACCAATAATAATGTGTATATAAGCAAGCATAGAATTATATACATATGCACCACCACATGGACATATATCAGATCTAGGATATATATATCTAGAAACGTGCCTCAAGGATTGGTTTAATGCTAATATACTGATTCAGCCCTGGTTCTGTATGTGCTCTCATCCTGAAAATCCATTCAAGCTCAATAGACTCCAAATGGTTTAGGTTACTGCCACCCTGTTTATTATGTAGTACCATCTGTAGTACTCTAAACCTAAAAGAATGGCCTGCATGTGAGCGAACATGCCTGGCTAAAGCATTTTGAGGATTCATCTTCCTTGTATCATATACATGATTATAAATTCTGTCCCTTAACCTCCGCGTTGTCATGCCCACATAGAAACCTGTACATTTCGTACTCGTAGCTAAGTATATTAGGTTCTTGCTATTGCAGGTGGCATAAAACTTGGGATTAAATTCAAATGTCATAGTAGGATGAGTGAAACATTGTTCAACTGCTATATATCTGCACATATTGCATCTCGTGCAACAAGAAGTACCCTTTTTCCTTATATTAAATACATTAATTCTGTCTATCATATGTTCTTTGCATAGTAGCCTTTTTAGGTTCTTACTATTTCTATAATTGAATCTGGGTTTGTGTCCTACTATACTCAGCATTTTAGCATCCATAGTAAGTACATTCCAATGCTTACTTATTATGTCCACTATTTTCTTGTTATCATTAGTATATCTTGTAACAAAAGGAGTTATGGTATCATATCTCCCTTTATTTCCAGTGTTTACAAGATTTATGGTAACCTTAATATTCTCATTCATATTATCTGTTGTAGGATATGCAGCTTTATTAATCATGGAATCGTTATATCCTCTATCTAAGAACAGGGTCTGTAAATCATCAAGCTGTCTTTCTAGATCCGGACTCCCTTTACATAGTCTATGTATCCTTATAAACTGCCCTTTTATTACACTGGGAAAGACATGTCTTGGATGCATGCTACGATAACATAAGAGTGTATTCTTCCAGCAAGGTTTTCTATTTTAGCTGGTAGAGAGACCACCATCCATCATCCTAGTTATTTTGACATGCAAAAAACATGCTTCGTTAGCTGAAACTTCTGAGGTGAATCTCAGAAGTCAGTGGTAGACTCTAAGAAGTAGATAAAGGCTAGGAGATCTACCATACTTCCTTTCCAAAACAGCAGTATGTCATCTACAAATCTTTTATATAATAACACCTGTTGATAATATGCACTGTTGAACAAAAATTCCCTCTCCCAGAAATGTACTACCAAATTTGTGTAAGAGTTTGCACAGGGGGTACCCATTGCTACCCCCCACTTTTGTGCATAAAATTTATCACGATAAATAAACACATTATTATTAAGGATGTTGTCCAACAGTGTGCATATCAGTATCTCCTGTTCATTAGTTACCCCTTCTGTTATTAGCAGCATCCTTCTAACTGCTTCTATGCCATAGTCGTTCGGGATAACCGTAAATAGATTCCTTACATCAAGGGTTACCATTAAATAAGGAACAACTTTAAAATCATTCTTGATAATGGATAAATCATGAATAAGCCGATAACTATATTTCAGAATGGTCGGAATATTTCGAACAACGGGTCCTAATATACTTTCTATGTATTATGATATTTTTTCAGTGACCCATCCCTCACCTGCTACTATAGGCCTCATGGGGAAGAGGAAAAACATTTTTATGTATCTTGGGGAGACCCTTAATACATGGTATTATAGGGAACTCAACCAAGAAAAAAATCATATAACCCCTGTGTGACTTGCCTGCACATCAATAGATCATAAATGTCATCATACACTTTAATAACTTTCATAAGAGATCCCAAACTTATCTCTGCATAAGTGTTAATATCAGATAACAGAGTGAGCATAGCATTATCATAGTCAACAGTGTTCATTATCACTATCCCTCACCCCTTATCAGCTGGTTTAATTATAATGTCTTTGTTAGAAGTTAAGTTATTTAAAGAAGCCCTCTCCTCTTTGTTTAAATTAAAGTACATACATTTAGGCCCTTGTTTTGAAAAATAAGCATAAAAATCATGCTCACATAAATTGATGTAACTTTCAACATTGGTTGGTAGTTGTGGGCAAAAAGAACTTTTACGTTTAAAGCTGTCTATCAAATAATCATCTTTTTTATCATACATAAACCTCCACTAAGCGTCCAAAAAGTCTTAGGTCAACTAAAAGTTTGCTCAATTTACTTGCCTGGGAGGGAATAAAAGATAATCCCTTGTTTAATAAAGAGTAGTCCGCTTTGTTGAATTCAAATCCTGAGAAGTTATAAACCAATTCATTCAGCTCCGTGTCCTTCTCGCACTGAAGTTGTCCCCTGAAAACTTGCGTTTCATGCGTCCGCGACTGTTTGATCTGTCCCTTTCTCTTTCGCGGAATTTTAACGGTAGTGGGAAAAAATCTTCAGGATTCTTAGATGATGCCTTTGGTCTTGCTCCTGGTCCTTCGCTATCCCTTGCATCCATCAAGGCCTCCTGATTACACGGAAGGGCAGAGGAAGCAACGTTATTGTGTTGCCCTTTAGGTGACGTAGCCACGTCGATGATGTGTGGAGCTTGACTATCACTGTTAGACTGCAGTTAAGGTCGCTCCAGCTGTATCAGATTCGTGGACATGCATATTTGATTTGTCTATATTCTGAGGTGTATCATTAATGTCAGATGCTTGCCCTGATCGTTGATTATATTTGGGCCAAACAAACACTTGACCAAGTAAAAAATCCTTATGGTCCCGTTGCAGCTTGCGATATTTCACCTGCTACAACCTGTCACTGTATAGCGTAACCTGAGTATAAACGCTATCAATTCTTTTTTCATGTATCGCACCCTTGAAGCGGTGTTGTAAGTCTATATTCAGAGCCTCCACTTTACGTGTGAGTTCCGCTTCTGTAGGGGAGAAGTATTCAATTAATAGTTTTATATAGTTGAAACTTAATTCTAGATTTAATTTTTGCCACTTTTTTAACCGGTCCAGGTGGTTGTTACCATAAGTGGGCATACACAAAATCCTCATTCCTCTCGGCACAACATGAAAATGAAGGCATGCCTCCATATGCCTCCTCTGCCAAAGCAGCCTTTGCAATTTATAGAAGTCATTCTCTAACTCTCTTATCAAGTCATTGAATTCCTTCATATTATCGACAATACCTGGAGCAATCGAAGTTGGTAGATGATGTAACTGTAACCCAACAAGGGATTGTTCTGCGTATTAACAATATTAGTCCACCTTAGGTTCCTGGAGGCATTGTTCGGATTATAATCAAGTTCTATGGCTGTATTTTCCATCGTGTGATGGTAGCTTGCACAAAAAGGAAGGAAAAATTGTAAAAACAAGCGCTGCTACCATCTGAAGGTGTAAGTCCCAAAACGAAGAAATTCAGGATAAAAACTGGACACAACCACCACGATGTGATAAAACCAGTGTTTAATATTAAACTAAAACAGAATAAGCGCTTTCACATGCTACACAGGCATGCTTCTTCAGATTTCAAAAACTCATATCAACCACATTTAAATACTAGCCATTAAACAATATAACTACTTAATTGCTTAATTGATTAATTAAGCAGAATAGTGTTCAAATTCTAACTTAAAGTCAAGTAAAAACATATATAGAATAAAACATGTCACATATATATAATGTAAATATAGATTATTATTATACAAAATGTATACAAAAATATATATGTAAAACCAAATAAATATATAAGTAGATGTATATAAATTAACCTCATCAGTATAAATCATAATATTTATATCCAAATACATATAGAACTACACTAGGTATGTTCTATGACAACATTTGAAAATAAAAATAAACAAATAAGGCTCTATAGAAATATGTATAAGTATGCCATAAAGTATATGTACACATATTTATTATTTCTGGGAGAGGGAATTTTTGTTCAACAGTGCATATTATCAACAGGTGTTATTATATAAAAGATTTGTAGATGACATACTGCTGTTTGGAAAGGAAGTATGGTAGATCTCCTAGCCTTTATCTACTTCTTAGAGTCTACCACTGACTTCCTGAGATTCACCTCAGAAGTTTCAGCTAACGAAGCATGTTTTTTGCATGTCAAAATAACTAGGATGATGGATGGTGGTCTCTCTACCAGCTAAAATAGAAAACCTTGCTGGAAGAATACACTCTTATGTTATCGTAGCATGCATCCAAGACATGTCTTTCCCAGTGTAATAAAAGGGCAGTTTATAAGGATACATAGACTATGTAAAGGGAGTCCGGATCTAGAAAGACAGCTTGATGATTTACACACCCTGTTCTTAGATAGAGGATATAACGATTCCATGATTAATAAAGCTACATATCCTACAACAGATAATATAAATGAGAATATTAAGGTTACCATAAATCTTGTAAACACTGGAAATAAAGGGAGATATGATACCATAACTCCTTTTGTTACAAGATATACTAATGATAACAAGAAAATAATGGGCATAATAAGTAAACATTGGAATGTACTTACTATGGATGCTAAAATGCTGAGTATAGTAGGACACAAACCCAGATTCAATTATAGAAATAGTAAGAACCTAAAAAGGCTACTATGCAAAGAACATATGATAGACAGAATTAATGTATTTAATATAAGGAAAAAGGGTACTTCTTGTTGCACGAGATGCAATATGTGCAGATATATAGCAGTTGAACAATGTTTCACTCATCCTACTATGACATTTGAATTTAATCCCAAGTTTTATGCCACCTGCAATAGCAAGAACCTAATATACTTAGCTACGTGTACGAAATGTACAGGTTTCTGTGTGGGCATGACAACGCGGAGGTTAAGGGACAGAATTTATAATCATGTATATTATACAAGGAAGATGAATCCTCAAAGTGCTTTAGCCAGGCATGTTAGCTCACATGCAGGCCATTCTTTCAGGTTTAGAGTACTACAGATGGTACTACATAATAAACAGGGTGGCAGTAACCTAAACCATTTGGAGTCTATTGAGCTTGAATGGATTTTCAGGATGAGAGCACATACAGAACCAGGGCTGAATCAGTATATTAGCATTAAACCAATCCTTGAGGCACGTTTCTAGATATATATATATCCTAGATCTGATATATGTCCATGTGGTGGTGCATATGTATATAATTCTATGCTTGCTTATATACACATTATTATTGGTATTTTGCTCTATTAGATTTTATGAATGATATAAGAAAGAACGAACCACTAGGTTTGGATATGTTAAAAATCTACATAAAAATCTTATAGGCTATGGTCAAGGAATACACAGGTAGAATGTTATAGTTATTATTTTTATTTTGTAGTAGTTTTTGGATATGAGTTAGTTTCATTTATTATATATTTTTATTGACATCATATTGAGTATGTTAAAATGTAGGATGTCACAATGAATGTTTTGATAATATGATCCATTTATTTATATATATTTTTCTGCTGACAGTGTTGAACAGAGAGAACAACCATACATTTTAATATATTTTTACATATGCATATACATGTTTATATAAGTACTTCGAATAGCGTAAGTATCTCTAATATATATGTGTACATATACTTTATGGTATACTTATACATATTTCTATAGAGCCTTATTTGTTTATTTTTATTTTTAAATGTCATTGAACATACCTAGTGTAGTTCTATATGTATTTGGATATAAATATTATGATTTATACTGATGAGGTTACTTTATATATATCTTCTTATATATTTATTTGGTTTTACATATATTTTTGTATACATTTTGTATAATAATCTATATTTACATTATATGTATGTGACATGTTTTATTCTATGTTTTTACTTTAAGTTAGAATTTGAACACTATTCTGCTTAATTAATCAATTAAGCAATTAATTAAGTAGTTATATTGTTTAATGGCTAGTATTTAAATGTGGTTGATATGAGTTTTTGAAATCTGAAGAAGCATGCCTGTGTAGCATGTGAAAGCGTTTATTCTGTTTTAGTTTAATATTAAACACAGGTTTTATCACATCGTGGTGGTTGCGTCCAGTTTTTATCCTGATATTAATTTTGTGTTAGAGAAGCTAACACTTTTTCCATTTCAACCAGCTAATCCGGATGACTTCAGGTTCTTAACATGGACTACTGTGTTTACTGATTGCTATGTTTACAGATTGCTATGACCTCTGTAAGGGCACCTGAGCTGCAAGCTGTTATGGTGAGTCAGTCCTGTCGTGTTTTCCACAGACGCAAGGATTTTTAAGAACTTCTCATTTTTTTTATGCTTAAAGTGTGATCTGAGTTTAATTTAAGCCAAACTATCAAGCTTCCTTTTTCTTTCCTGAAGCTATTTATTTACATTTGTTCACCGGGAATGTCCGACTGGACACAGGTCCATTTTCAGCAGAGGCCCGGGGAGAAAAGCTCCACAAATTAAAATATAGCAAACATAGTTACAGATGAAGAATCCTAGCAATTAAAATATTACAAACATAGTTACAGATGAAGAACGTAGTACATTCAGTAGATAACTAGCATCTGTTCCATCCATGAAGTCATAGCAGATATTAATTGTTAAAATAAGAAGTTACTGCCATATAATAAGTAGATAGGCATGGAAGTATCAGAGCTTGCTGTAATCAAAGGTAGTAATCAAAGATAGTTTGTGGGGTGGCAGAGGGTAGATGGGAGTGGGAGAAGTTAGAGGGGAGAGTTACAAGGGCATAGCTGGCATGTTTTTAGGTGCGCTTTAAGCAAAGCTTAAAAGTGGATGTATAATGCTACAGAGGTCATTGTGGAGGGGGGGGGGTGTTCCATAATTTGGCTATAGCGCTGGAGAATAGTGCTTCTCCAGCAGCGTTATTGGCTGTAGTAACCTGCAATTGATTTTTGTTGCTGGATCGTAGTGGTCTGGTGGTGAGATAGGGTTGGAGTAGATACTGGAGGGATGAGACCTTTAGAGGATGGTTTACCAGTGTGTGGGAGAGTGAAAGTTGATACCATTGAAGGAGGTGAGGGAGTTCTAGCCAGCCTAGTAAGTGACAGACTGTGATGACTGCGGTAGGATGCCCTGGTGGCGAATTTGTCGATTTTGTTGTAGCAGGTCTTGAGTTTATTTAGATCGCATTGCCTTAGGTTGGTATATATTGGAGAGGCATAAAATAGGGTGGAGATAAGGTGCGAATTCGCAACTGGAAATCCTAGCTGCTTTGGTGAGGAGTTGCTTATTTCTTTATAAGGCTCCTAGTTTTTTGTGGACTTTTTTTATGGTCATGGATATGTGAATGTCAAATTTGAGATTGTCTATTTCAACTCCTAGCAATTTGGTGTGATCTGTTGGGTGGATAGTGGTGGTGTCTTTTGCTGTGATGTTTAAAGTGAGAGTTTTTTGAGTATAAAAAAGAGTCAGCAAACCAGGAAATGACAAAAGCTGGAACAACCAGTAAAGCAGAAACGTAGTTGAACTTCCTCAGACAAAAAGGCTTTGGTCCAATGCTCTTTTTAAATACATACATTGTTAATTACTATAATTGACTACCAATAATGTTTTAAAGTGCTAGTGATTTTTAAGAAATGTTAAGAAAAATAAAATTTTAAGGGAGGATAGAAATTAGTATAAAACTGTCCATTAGTAAAATAGTTTTTTTTTATTATACTATATATAATATAATCCATGTATGTAACTTTATTTCCCACACAGAGTATTTGTAAGGTAGGAACCTAGTCAGTTAGTTGGTTAGCAGTCACTATCAGTTTTTAAATATGTATCTGTATAATTAATTTTATTATAACAGTCAAACAGAAAGTATAGAGTGAATGTAAACAGCCAGAACCTCTTCTATGATCTGTTTTATGATCTTTTGTATGATTTTATTTAATGATTGGTGTATGACCTTCTAGGACTTGTGTCTATTTTTTTTAATATATTGTTTTAAAATAAACATGTAGCTAATATTGTAGCTTTGACACTATATTAATAGCACTAGCACTTTAAAACATTATTGGTAGTCAATTATAGTAATTAACAATGTATGTATTTAAAAAGAGCATTGGACCAAAGCCTTTTTGTCTGAGGAAGTTCAACTATTATTGAACTTAAAACGCCAAGGTTTTCAATGCTTATTTGTGTTTAGTGTGTTTATTACCAGGGAGAAAGTGTGGAAAGTTACTTGAGAAAAAAATTTCAAACTTTGAAAAGAAAAGTTTTTTTTTTTTTTTGCGGAGGCTCGCTTGCCTTTACTGGTTGTTCCAGCTTTTGTCATTTCCTAGTTTTTTGAGTATGTTTGGAGGGTTCGAAGAGGAGGAGTTTAGTTTTGTTTGGGTTGAGTATTAACTGGACATCCGATAGCCAAGATTCAACAGAGGAAAAGGCATCCTGTGTGACCCTTTGCAGTTCAGGTAGGGACTGGGCTGAGCGGATGATGGTTGAGTCATCTGCATATTGTATGAGTGTGCCATGTTAGGTGGCAGAGGCTAGATTATTGGTGAAAATAGAGAAGAGTAGTGGTCCAAGGATGGATCCTTGGGGAACACCAGTAGAGACAGGTAGTTGGGGAGATGTCATTTTGCCATACAACGGATTGCTGGCGGTCAGACAGGTAACACTGAAACCAGTTGGTGACTGATTGAGATAAGGATAGGTTATTGAGTACAGAGATGAGTTGTTTGTGTGGGACCATGTCAAATGCTTTAGATAGGTCTACGAAAGTAGCAGAGGAGAGATGGCCATTGTTTTTATGTTGAAGGATAGTGTTAGTAAAAGAGAGTAAGGCAGTGGTGGTGCTATGGTTTGGTCGGAAACCATGTTGAGTATTAGAAAGGAGGTTGTTAGTAATGAGGTAGTCTGAGATCTGAGTGTGAATGCATCTCTCTAGTATTTTGGAGAGTGGAGATAGAATCGCTATGGGGTGGTAGTTCGTTAGTTCTGTGGAGGGGCCACCTTTGTGAAGGGGAATTGTGTGATATTTTCCGTAGTGTAGGGACGTAGCATTCTGACAGAGATCGGCTAATCAAGATTGATACTGGGTAGGCTAGGGCGCCAACTGCAATTTGTAGGAATTCACTTGGGAGGTTGTCTACTGCTAATTTTGTGGATTTAAGTTTAGTTAAGAGTTTTCTTTTGTTGGAGGTAGGAATGGGAGAAAATGAGGTGTGTGTGTGGAGATTACTGGGTGAAGGTGTGGTGTGTAGGGGAGGGGGGGTTGTGTTGTCTAGCTAGTGATAGTACAGTTTGTGTGAAGTGCGTATTGAATGAGGTAGCAATATTTTCTGAGGAGTGAGGAATGTTAGGTGTAGGGGTATTGATTTTACCTGGGTGGAGGATGGAGTTTATGGAAGTCCAGAATTGTTTGGGGTTATGTTGGGAGGAGTTGAGGGCAGACTGGTAGTATTGGATTTTGTCCTGCTTTATTAGCTGTTTGACTGTATTGCGTAGTTCTAGGAATGTCTGTCTAGCTGAGGGGGTTTTGGTTTTGCGCCAGTGTTCCCAGGCTTTATCTCTGTTTTTTATTTCTGACCTAGTGGTTTTCTGTAGCCATGGGGAGGGTTGGTTTTGTTTCTGGTAAGTCCTATGGGGGCGTGGTTATTTAGGATGCTTAGGAAGGTAGTATTGAAAAATTGGACTGCGTCATCTAGGCTGAGGTAATTTAGAGGGTGCCAGTTACATTCTTTGAGGGATAAGATGAATGTGATTAGGTTAAAGTGTAGTTTTTACATATTTGACGGTAGATGACAGGTTTAACTTGGTATAAGTGTTTTTTAAGTAGGAATGTTGGGGAATGATCACTGAGGCTGTCTGATGTAAGCTAAAAATGAGGGAGAAAAGATGCCCTTTACCTTGGGTGTCCACAACTCTGGTACTGTCTTAACAGAGCTAAATCTTTCAGATCAGATGGCTCATTTTTTCTGAAGGTAAGAAGAATGGATGATCTGAGTAAAGATGGTGGTCTCAGGCCATTAACTTTTGTTATATTTACTACAGTAAACTGTTCTAGGCAGGGTCAATGCCCACTCTGCCACGCCCTTGGCATCATCTGTGGCTTTTTGGAAAGGGTTCAATTCCATAAGTATTTTAGAAGCATCAACTTGGTCCTCAATGCGTATGTTTACAAGGCATTACAAGCTTGGTTACTTCTGTAGGTATAGATCAGGCTATGCCAGGGCCATTCTTGAGGGACTTCTGGACCCTTCCTCTTCCACCTCCCAAATGTAGTAAACTAAGGCTGCAGTGGCAACAATTACTTTGATAAACATAGTACAGTTGCGTAAGTAAACTAGTACCATAACAGTAGATGTTCAGATGATCACTGCTGCAGTTTCTGCTCCCTCCATTCCCCTCTTTCTTGTTCAAAAAAAAAAACCTTTATTAAATGATAACTTATGACATAGGCAATCATACATTTATATACATGAAAACGATGTTGACATTTTTAGTTGCAAACATTATCCAGTCATTGTCGGTCAAACGTTACATAGCTCATTCAAATCCTGCCTTGTTATAAACCTCATTCCTTCTCAGAATGTTATTCTGCATGTATTCCCAAAATTCCTATTTTTTTCTTTGTAATTTGCTCCTTTCTAAAAATCCCATTTCCAGTTCTTGTATCTCTGTTACTGTATTCACTACTACTTTTCAGTTGGTTTAGACTTTGATCTCCATTTTCTACTAATTCTTTTTTTGGCAGGCACCATAATTACTCAAGGCCTTACTATGTCTACGAAATTCAGATTCTGTATCATACCTACAAAAAAAAAAATGTCCTTGGTTATACCAGTTCGCTCACCCAGTATTTCTGATGAGTAGTCTGCAGGGAATTAGTCTGCCAACTCCATTACACTCCCAAAAAATATGTTCCCATGGGTCTACATCAGTAGACCGAAATCCCACTTACCCGACTTTCACAAGATCTAGATGAAAAACCCGAAACTCCAGAAGGCAGTCCACTTGGACCACCAACAGATCACTACAGGCAAGTATCTGCTTAGCCAGCATGTTTACCTTTGTCCCATGTTCTTCGTGTTTCACTGTTGCAGTTATTACATTTGGGTAATCTGCTGGCAGGTTGCCCTCAGTCGGCCTGATTAACAAAGTCTTGGGTCCTGCGTCGGTTGCTGTCCCTTCTTCCATGATGTCAAGTCGTCGGGGGTATAAAACATGCAGCCGATGCCATTACATCAGTCTTTCTTGCCGCGCGGTGCCCGAAGCAGAAGCAGTTCTCTACCTTGGATGGGTCCAGAGCCACTGTGCAGGCACCAGCTTCTGAGGGTGTATTCAGGCCTACAGATCTGTATATTAAACTGACGCCATCTTCTATATTAAGGCCAAAATCTCAAACTATGTCTAAAAAACCGATGCCTAGGCCACATGTGCAGGCCCCTATGCCTAAAAAAACAAATGATCAACATGGCTGAAGATTTAATTACTCTAATCAGGGGTAGCCAACCCCCCCCCCCCCCAAAGAGGCCTAGGCAAGAAATTGACTATGAATCTTCTGAACTGGACTCTATTTCTTCTGACTCTTCTAATGAACAGGATTTGTCTATACCTACTTATGAGGACTCTGATGCAGAGGATTCCATTCCTTCTGTTTCTCCCCCTGAGGATTTTTCTTTTGGGGAACTTTTACATACCTTAAGGGAACATTTCCACTGGGAAAGTCAGGATTTTTCTGAATTTAAAAAGAGGCTTAGGGATTTTCTTCTTCTTCCTCCGCATAGGCCTTTGACTATACTTCCTGTTCTAGACATTAATGATGTGTTTTCAGAATCTAGTATGGCTCCTGATTCCCTGCCTCCGGCTCCTTGTAAGCCAGACATATACTACAGGGTTCGTGACTCCCACAAATTCCTTTTCAAAAATCCTGTTGCGGATCCTGAAACCATTTCTCAGGGCCCCAAGGGCATTAAGGCTTCTACCGCTAAAAATCCTACCCCTTCTGATTGAGATTCCAGGGCGCTGGATAGATGGGGTAAGAATGTCTACACTAATGCAACCTTGGCAATCGGGGCTTTAAACTATCAATTCCTTATGCTAAAATATCAGCAGCATATCATGGGACTGCTTAAACAGAAAATTATGTTGATTTCTGACTGTGTGGAAAATAAAGATTTACAGAATCTATTGCATTCAGCTGAACAAGTTGGAAAACTAACTTTGCAATGTGGTTTTGATTGTTTGGAAGCCTCTTGCAGGGCTGCTGTAACTGGGTCTGTGCTAAGAAGGCATGGTTGGCTCAAAGAGCAATCTCTGCCTGATCATGTTAAAGCAAAATTGTTGGATGCTCCTTTACAACAGGAGCGTCTCTTTGGTAATAAGGCTGAAGAAGTTCTAAAAGAGATGGAAGATGAAGCTAAATCTATGCAAACTGTGAAAGATTTCTTACAAGTGCAACCTCCAAGATTTAGTAGGCACTGGCCTGCTAAGAACTGGTCCTTTCCAGTTCCTTCGAGAGCCACTCAAGCCAAACCCAGACATTCCAAAGGCACCAGGCTTCAGTCCCAAGAGACTTTCAGAACTAAGCAATGGGGTGCCTCCTCTTCCAAGTCTGGAAGCAACAAGACATCTCCCTATGGTAAGCAGTATCAATGACTTCCCTCTAGACTTACCAAGCACTTAACTTTTAGCTGCCCCTTTGGGGGGAAAACTGGCAACTGATAACCCAGGACAAATGGGTTTTAAATATAGTATCCCAGGGATTCAGATTTCATTTCCACATGTTGCCAACTCCAAACGGATGGCCAGACCTGCCCGCAAATCAGTGGCAGAGGCCCAGAAGCAAGTACTTTCCCTCATGAGCATGGGGACTTTTCAACTAGTACCAGAAGAGGAAAAGGGACAAGGTTTCTATTAGACTTTTCCTTGTACCCAGAAAAGACAAATCATGGCGTCCAATTCTGGACTTATCTACTCTAAACACCTTTCTGGACAAATTTTGCACAAGAACTCCTCACAAAAACGCCTGGAAAGTGGATGCCCTGTCCTTCAGCTGGGAAAACCTATCAGTCTAGGCCTTTCCCCCACTGCCTCTGCTCTCCAAAGTTCTACTAAGTCAAACAGGACAAACCAAAAATGATTTTGATTGCTCCAGACTGGCCTCGCCAACACTGGTACCCACTCCTGCGCAGTGTGCCTCGCATTCCACCGTGGCACCTGCCTCAGACACCTCCCTTACTGTCTCAGCAGAACAACCAAACTCTGCACCCTCAGCTCCAAACTTTGAATCTTGCAGCGTGGCTAATCACCTAAATTCACCCTTAGCATCCCTCAGCAAACCTGTGATGGATGTCATTTTTGAGGCAAGAAAACCTAGTACTAGAAAATCTTATGCTGACAAATGGAAAGGATTCTGTGTCTGGAATCAGTTTCAAGGGATAAGCACAGAATTACCCAGCATTCCTCAGATTTTGCGATACTTAACTGAGATGCTTCACAAGGGCCTGTCTTTTTCTTCCATAAAAATCCATGCCTCAGCCATTTTAGCTTATTACAACACAGAACCTCCCCTCTTCTCTCATCTTCTGCTAAAGCAGTATCTCAAAGGGGCCAAAAACTTAAGACCACCTGGGAGAGCTCCAACCCCTGCTTGGGACCTTAATTTTGTATTGGAGAAACTCACTCTCCCTCCTTTCGAGCCAGCTGCTACTGCAGACTTAAAATTTCTTTCCTGGAAAACAGTCTTCCTTTTAGCAGTCACTTCGGCTAGAAGGATTTCTGAATTACAGGCTCTAATGGCAGTGGAGCCTTTCATAATTTTTCATGCAGATAAGGTATCTCTCAGGACCAACCCATCCTTCATGCCCAAGGTGGTATCCAGTGTGGCTCTTTATCAGACCATTCATTTGCCAACTTTCTTTCCCAATCCACAGAACAAGGGGGAGTGGATTCTGCGTTCATTGGATGTACACAGACAACTTGGATTTGACTTGAACAGGGCTAAATCTCAAAGAAAATCTGAACAACTGATGGTAGCATTTGCTACGGGGCAGAGGGAAAGGCTATTTCAAAGCAAACCATTTCCAAATGGATAAGCCATTGTATTAATTTCTGCTGTAAACATCATGGAAAAACTATCCCTCAGGGGATCAGATCCCATTCCACCAGGGCTGCATCTACTTCTACAGCCTTTCTCAGAGGTGTTCCTACCTGGAATATTCTAGAAGCTGCTACCCAGTTCATACTTTCACCAAACATTATCATTTACCAATTTTCTCTAAATCCAGAGCTGCTTTGCCACTGCTGTTCTGCAGGGCCTTATAGCCAGTCCTAATGCTGCATAAATCCATCCTCCCAACCTTAGCTTTGGGAATCTACCCAAATGTAATGACTGCAACAGTGAAACATGAAGAACATAGTACAGTTGTGTACACTTGCCATGAATGTAGATGTTCGAGTGTCTTCACTGTTGTAGTCCTGGTTACCCTCCCTCCAGCCCCCTGTTATTTCTATTACTATGCCACTACTTTCTTTTACTACACTTTTATAAGCCTTTTTGGTGTATTTGCTTTTGTTTGGAAGTATACTTTTGGTATTTTATATATTTATATATATATATATATATATATATATATATATATATATATATATATATATATATATATATATATATATATATATATATTTTTTGCTCCCTATTTGGGGGGCACCTGACATCTGGGGCAAGAAAAACTTGATGTAATGGCGTCAGTTGCATGTTTTATACCCCTGACTACCTGACTTCATGGGAAGAAGGGACAGCAACTGACACAGGACCCAAGACTTTGTTAATCAGGACTGAGGGCAACCTGCCAGCAGATTAACCAAATGTAATGACTGCAACAGTGAATACACTGTTTCATCTACATTTATGGTAAGTGTGCACAACTGTACTTTACCTCTGCGGTGGTGCGATCTCGTAGCTGGTATATTTAGTTTGGGGTGGGTGGGGGGTTCTTTGCTTCGGTTTTAGTGTGTTTGCTGGGTTGGTCAAGTGCTTACTTACCTGTAGTGGTCTGTTTGTGTTCCGAGCAGTCTGTCTTCTGGAGTTTCAGGTTTTTCTTCTCAGTCTTTTGAAAGTTGTGCAAGTGGGATTTCTGTCTACTGAAGGAGACCCATTCCCAGTTGCATCTTTCTCCCCCATCACACCTCCAACATTTGCTCTCTGCCTGAGGAAAAGGCTACTTTGGGTATAAAAATGCCTATGTAAACACTTTTAAGCAAAGATCCTGAATCTTCTAGACTTTGTTGAATATTTGGGAGTCATACATATATTCCCCCATTGTTGGTTTATCAATTGACTTGTGCGGTCTTTCTTCCCAATCCTTTCTAACTTTCTCTGAGTCTTTGTTATTACACATTATTTTATATGCTGTACTAATTGCCTCTTTTTTAACATCAGCTTCTGTTTTAGATTCTACTAAAAAAACTCCATCAGTGCTGGTCTTTTGCTTGGGAACCCCTGTTGTTGTCCTTATATTCCTATGTTGCAGTATTCTTGGTGTGATTTTTCTGCCTCAGGTGACCTGAACCTCCGCTCCTATGCAAAAGCTTCAGCTTGGCTGTTTTAGTTGTGTGAAAATTCACACGTAGGGCCATAAACCGGGGACCTTAAATGTGATGTCTGCGCGCACAGACCTCAGAAATTTTCAGCTGCAGACAGACGCATTGTGTGCTTCTCTCTTTCATTGTAAGACGTCTAAAAGCTAAGTACCTCGTTGAGGTTTTCTTTCTTTGCTAAAGCTTGGTTTGTTGTAGCACTAAAGGGTAAATGCCAGCCAGATACCCCATAAAGACATGCACGACCACTGTGTTTTTTGCTTAGGCCGGGAGCATGGCCACAACGCTTGCTCCATCTGCCAATCTTTCGTTGACCCTTCGCAGCCGTCTGGCCACTCTAAATCTCCGTCTGGAAAACAACGGCTTAGAAAAGTTAGCTCATAGGATCTCTAAGGCCTCAACTGAACCTCTGCAAAAGGCGGCCAAGTTTCCTAGGCCTTCTTCCTCTGCACTCTATCGGACGCCCCACCAGCTACCGATTTAGGAGTTATGGGATGTCCGACGGACCCATTGTCTTCTACGGTGACCTTGGAGGAAGCAGCTTCACAGTTGATGACCGGCACATCCCCGGAGCCAACCCAGACACCGGCTACTGCCGAGGTCGAGGAGGAACCAGACACAGCCGGGTTTTCAGCTGGGATCTCTCCACCAGATACTGCTGCTGTTAACCAGGCATCCGACTCCAGGCCTACTTCTATGTCTACCCTAGTCAAAAAAAAAACCAAGAAAGTAAAAATCTGGCTTCACCTGCACGAGGACTGCCAGATTGGCAGTCCTTCACCTTTTCCTTAATGCAGGTCTTTCTGGCCGTTGGGCCCTCAGCCTCTTCTCCAGCTACCCTTCCTTTGCTTAGCCCTAGGCCTGCTTCTGCCTCTTCCCTTCCACCACTTACCTCACAAGGGAGAGAAGAAGAGCAAGAGACTTGTTATTCCTCTTCTGAGGAATCCATTTCTTACACTTCCCAAATTGCCTCCCCTGAAGAGTACTCATCACCAGATGACTGTATTGAGGGAGACTTCTCCCCCAGAGGATATTACCTTTGGTGAAACCATCACCAAAATGAAAGAATATTTTAAATTGGATACCTCACAACTGTCTGACACTCAGAAGAGGTATTTTGAACTTTTACAAGTGGAATCTCCCTCCTCCTCTGCCATTTCACCTGTGTCATCCCTGCCTACTTAGATGCCTTTGCTTCTGCATCAAAGACACCAGATTCTCAGCCACTTGCCCCTAAGAGACCGTACTGCTTCTACAAGGTGCCTGATGACCAAAAATTCTTTCTCAAGCCTCTCTTGGCAAATCCTGCTGTGATTGCCATCTCACCAGATAATCCAGACTCATTCTGTCTGGTTGTCACTTACCTACGGACAAAGATAGTAAAATAATGGCTAGATTGGGAAAGATCTATGCCTGTTCCACTTTGGCTTTTAGAGCCATCAACTGTCAAACCCATATGACCAAATGTTCTTTGAACCTGGTCTCTCAAGCCACTACTCTGCTGGCTGCTACTCCTGACTGCCCCACAAAAGCTGACATCTCTTCCAAACTTTCTCTGGCTGCCCAAGTAGCCAGATTCTCAGTTAGATGCAGGTATGATGGTGCAGAGGCCTCTGCACACACTGCAGCATCTGCCTATGTTCTCAAGAGATGCTTCTGGCTTTGTCCACAACACTTACCCGAAGACTTCAAGTCTAAGATCTTAGATGCCCCTCTGGACCCTAATTTCCTGTTTGGCAAACATCAGTGGACCTATTTAAAAATCTACAGGAAAAGAGCAAGGAATTGCAAGGCATCAAGCATCTCTTGGTGTCCCCAATTCCAAAATACTACAGGAACTACCTTGCCAAGGCCACATTTGTCAGACGAAACCCACCCTCTGCTGGACCTACCTCTTCCAGACAAAGAAGACGAACCAGAAGGCAAACTTCTACCAGGCCTATTGCCTCTCAGCCTCCCTCTAGACAGTGTTTTCAAGACAGAGGAGGCCCCAACAATGCGTGACTGCTTTGCCCCTTCCCCTTTCCACCCACCTCTCCCACTGCCTCCCATTTGGAAAACCGTCACCACAGACAGATGAGTTCTAGCAATTATCCAAGAAGGATACTTCCTCTCCTGGAAAGAAAGGCCAACCTTAAGGGGGGTGTCCCCTTTCCCCCCCAAAAATCAGACGCCTATTCCCACAGTTTCTGACAGACCTTCTGAACTTGGGCACCATAGAAACCTGTTCCTCCAGGGCAGGAAGTAAAGGGCTTCTATTAAAGACTTTTCCTGGTCACCAAAAAGGATGGATCATGGAGACCTATTCTAGACCTTACTTCTTAAACCTATTCTTAAAAGTGCCCACCTTCAGAATGTTGTCCCTTCCAAGTTTACTCCCTCTCATTCCGGCCAAGGCTTTCATGGCCACATTGGACCTGAAAGAAGCCTACTTGCACATACCCATTCTACCCTCCAACAGAAAATGTTTACGTTTCTCTCATCCTCCTCTCATTTCTAATTTACTGCTTTGCCCTTTAGTTTGTCCACTGCCCCCAGAGTGTTCACAAAATGTCTGGCACCGGCCATTGCCTATTGCACAACACAGGGGCTTCAGATTTATCCTTACCTAGATGACATCCTGATCCTAACAGACTGCAAAGAAATCTGTTTAATCTGTCTAGAGTTCATCATGTGCCTACTACAAAATCTGGGGTTCAACCTCAATCTCCCAAAAATATCCTTGACACCAGAACAAGACAAAATATTTCTGGGTTGCAGAATCAAAACGGACATAATGAAAGCCTTCCTTCCCCAGGGCAAGATCAGCTCCCTGACCTCCTATTTCAAAGCCCTGCTGCAGACCCAAACGATAACTGCAAGGCAATTCCTAAGGACCCTGGGCCTAATGGCAGTCACCATCCCCATGCTTCCACTAGCCAGAATGCACATGTGAAAGCTACACTGATATCTAAAAAAAATTTTGGTTTCAACACCAACATCCTCTAGAGCAAGAAATCACTCTCCTGCCCTGCCTAAAGGCAGAAGTAACTTGGGGGATTCAGCAAGTCCAGCTCAACCCTGGCCTTCCTCTGCAGCCTCCCTTCCCAACCCAGGTTATGCATACAGATGCTTCAGACTCAGGATGGGGAGCCACAGTGGCATCCTACAGGGTCCAAGCAAAGTGGCGCCCTTCCTTAAGGAACAAACCCATCAATGTGAGGGAAATTACAGCAGTCCTAGCACTGCAAACCTTCAGCCCTCTTCTACTACCAGGTGTTCTCCAAATAATAACAGACAGTACCACAGTTATGTGGTACCTCAACAAGCAGGAGGGAACAAAAGCGTACCACCTGTGCAGACTAACTGTACTGATATGGGACCTAGTCTCTTGACACAACTTGTCCCTGCAGGCATCCTACATCCCCTTGCAGGACAACAAACAAGCATACCTAAGCAAGACATACTCTCCACGGCACGAAGGGATGTTGGACAGGAATGTTTTCCTAGACATTGCCCACTGCTGGGGCACTCTCCAAATAGACTTGTTTGCCTCCCACAGAACAGACAACTGCAGATCTTCTGCTCCAAGACCTACTCTCCACGAGGTTGGAGAGAGGACACTTTAAGCATTTCTTGGAAGGGAAGGTTTCTATATGTCTTTCATCCCTTCCCACTAATTCAGAAAGTTCTCCTGAAAATCAGGAGAGACAAACCAAAAATCTTGTTGGCGACTCCGTACTGGCCAAGGCAGCAATGGTTCCCTTTACTTCACAATCTAGCCAAGGGCAATCACCACAAATTACCGCACAAGGTGGACCTGACACAACAAAAGGGAACCCTCATCCACCCACACTTGCAGACATTGTCACTGACACTGTGGGTGATTAACTTCTAATTCCCTTCAGGCACCACTACTTGGAGGACGTGCTTTCAGTCCTGAGGGAGGCCAGGAAACCTGCTACAAGAAAATCATACTTGGCTAAATGGGAAAGATTTTCAAAATGGTGTCTGGACAAGGGCAGGGATCCATGCATAGCAGAACCCCCCCCCCCCAATTCTTGCTTGTGTGTGTCAGGTAGTAAAGGGTGGAGACTCTCTCTTCTGTGAAAGTTCACCTTTCAGCAATCTCAGCCTGCCTGCCACTAGACCCTCCCCTACTAGCCAGGCTCAACGTGAAGCTATTCTCAAAAGGGGTCTTGCACATCAGACCTCAAGAAATCCCATCCCACCACCCTGTGACCTTAACTTCATTCGGGAAAAACTAACCCAGTCTCCATTTGAACCTGCTAGTGCAGCTACTCTGCAGATGTGCACATGGAAGACAGTACTGCTAGTGGCCATAACTTCAGCCAGAAGGCTGTCTGAATTACAGGCCCTCATAGCCTGCCTTTCATACACTACCTTCCACAAGAACAGGGTAACACTAAGAACTAACCCTTCCTTCATGCCAAAGGTGGTCAACATTCTGTCCTTTAAACCAATCTATTCATCTTCCCACCTTCTACCCCTCTCCAACCAATGATGGTGAGGGAATACTCCCACTCCCTTGATGTACAGAGACAGCTAAGATTTTACCTAGACAAAACAAAATCCATTAGAAAATCCAGTCAACTATTTGATCTGAAGTAGTTAACTTCATTTATCTGCAACCTGTGTGTATTCGGATCCATATTGGATCCAAGCCGGCAACATTTTATCAAGCATTTGCTCCAAGCTCCTCCCCTTACCCATAATCCCTCACCTCTCCTATCTTCCCTCAGATCTCGTTTGCCACTTCATGTGTACGTATCGTGGTCTCTCTAGCTCCAAGTTGGGTATAGTAAGTGGAACTTTTGATTTATGAAGTTAGTGTGTGAGAGTAGTTGTTTGTGATAGCCCTTCCTCCCCTTCATCTTGTCGGTTTGTTTAAAAAAAAAAAGTAAGTAGTTAGAAAGTTATTGTTTCTTACTTGAAATAGAGTAGGCCTAGCCAACCCCTGAGTGTGTGTGTCTAGTTTAGCATTTGACTCAGTGGAGTGTGTTATGGCTGACCAGCCTAAACCAATGTTCAAGAAATGCACAGTGTGTCCACAAGCTTTCACCGGCTGATGGCCACACTCTTGTGTGTTATTTTCCTTGGTGTTCCCCTTCTTAGTTTGCCATGTGCTGTGTGTGCAGGGTTCAATCCCAGAGCCCTTTAAAGAGAGGAAGGTGAAACTGATAGCCAAGGGCCTGCTGCCAGTTTCTGCCTTAAAGACGACTGCCTCGACATCTGCTCCTGTAGCCAATCAACCCCCCCCTCAGGCTGGGACTCAACCTCCCTCTAAGCCTGCTGAGGCTGGGACAAAAGCTACAGATAAGGATAAAAAAGGGTAAAGAGGCACCGCAAGCGATCTGAGCGGGAGCCTTTTCCCAGTCCACCTGTGAAAGTTTTTAGGACCACTTCTCCTCGGCTCCATTCCCCAAGGTTCTCCCAGGAGCCGACGGAGCCCTTGGATCGGAGACCTTCTTCGAGGTAGTCTCACAGGGCCAGATCAGAGTCGGTCGCCTCCTCTGTCGACTCTGAGTCTGTCGGAGCTTGACGTGGACAGGATGATGCAGAGATTCATTCGGACCCAAATCCAAATGGGAGTCTTGCCAGGCCCCTCTCCGGCCAGAGAGGGGATCTCTATGCCCTTTTTCCATCCTCTCTCTCCTTCCCCGATCTGACAGTCGGTCTCTGAGTTTATGGATCCGAGGATCCTCTGAGATGTTCTTCGTCTTCCATTGCTGCAGTCCTGACTATTGGGTATAGTCCGCGTCCCAGTCGGCCCGGCCTCCAGAGAGAGATAGGGCTGACGTTTGTCAGGCGCGTTACGCGGACGCTCAGTCGCCAGGGTGATCACCGCATGACGCATGACTCAATCTCTTTCCTCTTTTTATGGATGAAGCAGATGCAGAAGCAGCAGTGCAGGTTTGGCTTCTTGAAAAACCGGAGTTTCAGACGGAAACAGAGTTGGCTAAGTACCTGGTGAGAACATTTTGGTTTTTCTTTTTTCAGTTTTTTTGCCTCAGTATTTAAAGTGAATAACTGTATTTCTTGTGAAACAGATGATTCATGTAGTTATTATCATACCTTTGTATATACCTTTGTTCTTTGTTTAGGGCTCCGTTGTTGCGCTGTTTGTTATAGGTTTAGCTCCGCTTTTATTAAGGAGGACCATGGTTTAGGTTGAGTGGGGTTAGTGTTTGGGAAGCGTTGCAATTAGATGGAATAAGCGGCGTAGCCGGCTTCTCCACGAAGATAAGGAAGGATAAGAGAGTGAAGCAGTGGGGTTGTCCGGTCGGGGAACGGTGTAGTACGCTGCTCAAACCGCGGTTTTGCCGAGGTTTTTCCAGGACCAGGTCAGGAGAAACCATGGAAACAGAGGATCCAACTTTACAGGGGCAGCAGGAGGGCTTCAGGGGCAGGGCCTTCCCTCTCTCTCTCTTAGGGCCTCTCTCTCCCCTTCCAGTAGGACTGCTCCTTCTCTCTTCAACTTGTCAGTAGGGGGTCCTACCACTTCAGCTATCTGTACTAGAAACATATCCCAAAGATGGCAGAAGATGATAAGAAACATTTTGGGTAAGATGATTAGGGTTCTATGCCCCCTGGGGGGGAACTGGCCCCGCTTGATAAGAGGCCTAGGGTGGGCTTTAGTTTGATTGTTTTGAACAGTGTCTACAGTGAGTCCACCCTTCTGGAAGATCTGTAGGAGGATTCCACATCTACCTGATTCTCCCTCTGGATTTTCTACCTTTAGCCTTTCTCTTGAGATAGGAGAGCTCATTTAAATGGACTTCCTTGTTACTCCTGACTCTAGGAAAGGCTTGAGGATTGGAAAACTCTAGAAACCTCTAGCCTTCTTCCTCTGCCCTTTAATGTGGCTGAAGATAGCTTTGTCCTATTCTGTGTAACCCGTGGCTGGCTCTGTCTCCTAGCTGCCCCCCTGTCTCCTGCCCTTTGCTGCCTGCTAGGTAGCTGTTTGTTATCTATTCTATTATATTGCTCCTCATAAGCTAGAATCTTTGAGGCCTACCTAGCGCGGCCAGAAAGCTTATGGCAAGGGTATCCCAATGATAAAAATAAAGAGGCGAGGGCTTTGGATAGGAAAGGAAAGAAAGGCCGGCTTCTTTGGATTTTACTTTAAAAGAATTGTTTGTTTCACTCACATTTCTAATCTAAATGTCAGTCTTTTTCACATTCAGAAATATGGGTGGATGCTTTGTCTTTAAGATTGGATAAAGAAAATGCTTTTTGCTGGCATTGAGGTATGTCTGGACAGAGTGGTAAGCATTCTTTTTGGTGTCTGAGGATGCTGTACAGGCATGTGGGGGGTGGCGTTGGTGGCTGCTACCAGCTCTGTTCTTCGTGAAGAGACATGTGTTCTTACGCAGGTATGCCTAAGACAAGGATTTTCAGATAGCTGAGCATGCTATTTACAGGATTTTTGGTTACTTTTATTTTCTGTAGCTGTTTTAAAGAAAATGCTGTGTAGCTGTTTTAAAAGAAAAATGGTTAAATTTTTTGTTGGTGCAAAACTGATTTAGTAAGTTTGGCCTGCTAAGGATTTAGTAGTTTCTGTACTGCTCTCAGCTGGGGGGTTTCCTGCTTAGCAGTGGTAGGGAACAGGCCTAGGGGTCTTTCTTCTCAGAGAGGGAGGTCAACCTTCAAAGTTCCTGGTGTGAGGGGAGCAGGGCTGGCACGACTTTCAATTTCCCTGTTCAGTCAGCTGCCCAACGTTGGTGCTGACCCCACCTCATGGGGTTGCCAGCAGCAGACAGTTCTTTTGCCTAGAAAAGGAGGGAATTAATTACTCTTCAAAGAAATAGATTTTTGAATTTTACCACAAATGGGGCCCTTTCATTTGCATGCACAAGGCGTTCCAGATCTTCCATCAGTGGGCCCTTTCCCCTTTCAAAGGCATGCCAGACGCAAGCAAAGAAAAAAAGTCCTATCACACAAAGGTTGCAGTTACATTACATAGGGGCCATTCTCCAGGGAACTGTCAGAGAGTTTATCTGGAAGGCGCTTGATCAGATTCTTCCTCCAGAAAAAGAACACTACCGCTGCAACTCCAATATCTCACTTTGGATTTGATTCCCCTATTCCCTATTTTGATCATAAAAGTGCTTTCATGTACCCTGGCAAGATGGAGCTGCTATCTGCGGTTTTTAGATCAAATTCTCATAGATCTCTGCCTCTTTATTGCCGCGGCTTATATAAAGCCTCTCAAGGTTATTCTTCTCGGTTCAATTCAGTCTGCTGCTCTGCTCATTTTCTCATTTCTGCTCCTATCACTTTTATTTACTGCAATATTCTGGCAAAAGAAACTTCTATTTCCAAGCTTCCATATGTGCTCCTTGAAAAGAAATCTACAGGTATTTCTTGAGCGAAATGAAAGCGGCTACTACTACCCTCTACTGAATAACAAAAGGAGCAGTGCTAAGAGGTGCCAGTTATTCTGTGAACTTTTTGTGAACGGAAGTCTAGAGGTTCTGTCACTTTACTGTAGTTAAATATGTAAGACATCAGTGCGGCTACAAGGACAGTCCTTCAGCACGACAGCGGTTCATAGCATCTTGTATTCACTTGCTTTCAAGCATTAGGGTTCAAGGGTTCAGCGCCGACGGTTCCTCCAACCTCGACGCTGGCCATTACCTTGAGTTCCTCATTCAGACTTGTTCGGATCTGAGCAACTCTTGGGGCCAAGAACAGGGAGCCGGATCCGAGGGAACGGAGATGTTTTCTGCTCCGACTTTGTCGGATCGGAGCCGTTCCTTCGGAACCCTGGCTACTTTGGCCTCGGCCCCGATCCACACGACAGAGCCAGGGAGAACTTCTTCCTTGTTGGTTGCCAAGGTGGTGCGCTCTCCTTTGGCTTTCGATGTGGTGGAGAGGGTTCTCTCCCAGGGATTGAGACCCCAGTCCATTGCCTTGGACTCCTCCCCAGACTGCGTTGGATTTGGTCACGACTCCCATCAGCTTGTCCCAGGGACAGCCCGTGCCAGAGGACCTCCAGGTGGATCCCATCATGGAATCCCCCATGACTTACGAGCCCTCTTCATAGAGTCTCGCTGAGGAGGCCCCATGTAAGCATTCGTGTAAGAGGAGGCACATGGACTCCCCAGAGTCCCTCACAGAAGATACTGACTTGAATGAAGGTGAGGGTTCCCCCAGGTCACCTCCCGAGGATGTCTCCTTTGGAGACATGATTGAAATTCTCCGCTAGAGGGGAGGTTGGTCAGCCCCAAAACCCTCAACAGACAAGTCAGTATTCTTGGTGGTCTTTGGCGTGGGCCCATCTACATCCTGGGTGTCCCCTCTTGCAGATCCATTAGTGGATCTTATCACGCGGGCATGGAAGGAGCCTGACACCATAGAGCCAATAACCAAACACCCAGACAGGATCCTTTCTCCTCCCACAGACAGGCTTGGTACAAGGGATCCCCTGTGAATGCTATGGTGGTGGCAGCTGCCAAGAGAGAACTGGCTCAGGAAAGTTCTTCGGTCCACCCTCTGGACAAAGAGTTTAAGGCGGTGGCTCGCTTTGGGAAGCGAGTTTTCTTCAGCGACGTTTTCCATACGAGCGCTGAATTATTTGGCACACGTTGTTAGACTCCAGCGAGACCTGGTCACGGAATTCGCTGTGTCACCCCCAGAGTCCTTGTCGCCAGAGGACAAGGGGCTGTTCTCGGCAAAAATGTCAACTCTGAAATCTGTTTCTAACACGTTCATGCATCTTCTTTCCCATGCCACGGAAGGAGCGGCTAGGGCGGCTGGGACTTGTGTAGATATGAGGCGGCACGCCTGGCTCAGACTGTCAATTCGCAGATCCCTTCAAGGCGTCTTTCATGAATGCTCCCTTTGACGGTTCCTCCTTTTTTGGGAAGACAGTTTGTGACATCTTAGTCCAGAGCGAGAAGGACAGGAAGACTGTCTGCCGTTGGAGTCCGCTTCTCTAACCCTCAAATATCCTTTTATAGGAATCCGAGAGGACAGAAGAAGTTCTGAAAATCTCAGTTTTCCCGCAACACTCAGGACAACTCATCCCCTAGAGGTAGAGAGGGTCCGAGGAACTTTGGGTCGAGGGAGACCTTCTCGAACCGACCCGTGCAGCAACTCTGAGGGGTTGCATGACTGTCCTACTCTGGAGACAGTCGGGGGAAGATTTTCATTGCACCGAACGGCTTGGGAGTCCATTACGATGAAACATTGGGTGCTCCAAATAATATCCAGAGGATACTCCATCCTGTTCATCACCCCACCTATACAATCAAAGCACCTCCCGGATGTCCCACCCACTCAGAGGGAGGCCGCAGTGCACAAAATTTCAAAGCTGCTTTACAATCAGGCCATCAAATCGGTCCCTCCAGATCAGTCCGGATTAGGCGTTTAATCCAGGTTCTTTTTAGTGCCAAAAAAGGCGGGAGACCTCAGACCCATATTGGACCTGTCTACCCTGAACCTGTCGATAACCAAGCAGAAATTCCGGATGGTCACCTTAGAGTCCATCCTACCTTATCTACGAGGATGTGACCTGGATGTGTTAGATAGACCTCCAGGACGCTTACTACCACATCAAGATTTGCAGAAGCTCCAGGAGATTTCTTCTCTTCTGGCTGGGAGCCAATCATTTCCAGTCGACATCTCCAAGTCCTGCCTAAATCCGACTCGGACCTTGGAATTCATAGGGGCACGGTTGGAGACACTACTATTGCAAGTTTCTCAGTCAGGACAGGATCCAGAACCTATGGGCCCATGTGTTGGTGATCCTCAGCTCCAGGACACCGATGACTAGCGACATTCTCTGCGCCCTAGGCTCCATGGCAGCAGCAATTTCAATTCTGCCATGTGCACACCTTCACATGAGGGTGCTTCAGTGGACCTTGGCAGTTCAGTGGTCTTGGTTAGACCTCCCCATGGACTACCCTATACGGATCAGCAAAGCCTGCAAGACTTCTGCCAAGATTTCCGGTGATTGGAGCCACCAAAGAAGAGGCCGCCCATTCTTAACATTCCCAGCCCAAGCCACAGTGACAACAGACGCCTCCCAGCTCGGGTGGGGGGGGTGCTTTTTGGGAAGGACAGTCCAAGGCACATGGTCCCAAACAGAGACCAGATTGCATATCAATGTTCTGGAGATGAGGGCAGCGCTTTTAGCGTTGCAAGCCTTTCACACTGTTCTCCCCCCGGGGACGACTGTAATTCAGTCAGACAACATGTCTCTTGTCTGGTACATAAACAAGGAGGGACCAGATCTTAGTCTCTGCCACGAGGCCATGAGAGTGGGCGATTTCCACCAGATGGTTTCTGATCGCAATGCACATCCTGGGGCGCTCCAACATTTTAGTGGACAGATTGAGTCGGGCTATTCTAATGCCATACGAGTGGTCTCTGAAACGGTCAGTAGCGGAGGAGATCTTCCTAGCGTAGGGTCACCCTTGCTGCGATCTCTTTGCATCTCCTTCCAACGCGAAGTGCAGCGAATTCTTTGCTCTAATCCCCTCCCCAGAGGACTCCCCCAGAGACGCTCTAGTCCAAGCTTGGCCTCCTGGGTTACTGTATGCCTATCCCCCGCTACCTCTAATTCCGAAGTTTCTTCAGAAAGCATACCGATTGGGGTGCAAAGTGATCCTCATTGCCCCATTCTGGCCTCGTCAAGTGTGGTTCCCCTTCCTCTGATCTCATGCTCTAACCCCTCCAAGGATTCTAGATCCCTGCCCGGATCTCATATCCCATCCCTCTGCCATCAGTCTGCCCGACCTGGACAGCCTCAAGTTGACAGCTTGGTTGCTCCAGTTCCCCTGATCGCTAGGACTCCCGGTTTAATATCTTGGGTATAGAGTATTCTGGTGGCATCCCTCAAAGCTTCCACTAGGAAGGTTTATCGCAGCAAATGGAAATGCTTCTCAGAGAAACATAGATCCATTTACTGCCCCAGTTCCTTCAATCTTGGAGGTTTTGTCATATATTTTTCAACAAGGGGCTAGTTCTTCCACAGTGAAAGTACAACTGGCAGCCATAACTAATTTTCATATTGGCAAAAATTTGAATGCTCTGGCCCCCTTAAGATTATGCAAGGCCTTTCTAAAAGGTATTTTTCTCTTGCGTCCCCCCTTAGGACCTAACTCTAGTTCTGCAGGCATTGGTAGCAGCCCCTTTTGAACCAGCAGCATCAGTAGACATAAAATGTCTGTCGTGGAAGACTGCCTTTTTAGTGGCCATTACTTCGGCTAAAAGGATTTCTGAGATCCAAGCTTTGTCTGCCGTGTCCCCCTACTTGATTTTTCATAAAGACAGGGTTTCGCTTCACACTAACCCTTCTTTCTTACTGAAAGTGGCTTCTTGAATCTAACATTAACCAGATGATTAATCTGCCTGTGTTCTTTCCAAATTTCCAGAACAAGGGTGAATATAAGCTGCACTTGCTAGATGTTAATAGACTGCTTCGTTTCTATCTACACAGGACTAAGCAATTTCGTAAGTCTGACCAATTATTTGTGTTCTTTTCTAGACCCTTTTTGGGCAAGGCCATTTCCAAGGTCTCCTTAGCCAGGTGGATTACACAGTGTATACTGCAAGTCTCTAGGGATAAAGGCCTATCCCCACCTGGTCCTATTAAAGCCCATTCCACCAGATCTACGGCAACTTCTGCTGCTTTTTGGTATAGAGTTTCTCTGGATGATATCTGTGCAGCAGCGACCTGGGCAAGGTCACATACATTCATCTCTCATAAGTTGGATTTGATGTCTAGAGGGAGAGCATCCTTTGGCTCGGCGGTGCTCAGGAATATCCTTCCATGAGGGCCTTCCAGGAGTTTTGGTAGCTGGGGACTCTGACCCACAGGTTGCAGATAAATGAAGTTAACTACTTCAGATAAAGAAGTCATGTACTCGCCATAACGTTCCATCTGAGTAGTTATACTTCATTTTCTGCAACCGTCCCTCCCCCCTTCCCCCGAACCTGTTCTAGGTTAATGTTATTGAGTTGCTAATAGTTTGGTTAGTGGCAAACTCTATCTGAGGGAAGGTAGGAAAGGTGAGGGATTTATGGGTAAGAGGAGGAGCTTGGAGCAGATGCTTCATAAAATGTTGCCGGCTTGGATCCGATATGGATCTGAATACCCACAGGCTGCAGAAAATTAAGTATAACTACTCGGAATGTTATGGTGAGTACATAACTTCTTTTTTCCTTCCACCCCAGGACTGTGGGCAAGGTGGTCTCCAAACAAACTGTCGTATTTTGGATTAGGAAAGCCATTTGCCTCTGCTACTCACACCATGGCAAAAAACTCCCACAGGGAATCAAAGCTCACTCCACCAGGGCAGTGGCAGCCTCCAAAGCCGCCTTAAAAGGCCTGGTCACCGCTTCCATACTGGATGCAGCCACATGGTCCACCATTCACACTTTCACCAAACACTACAAGTTACAGTGTCTCCAGAGCACGGGCAGGATTTGCCAGGGCAGTCCTGCAGGGCTTTGTGGAGTCAGCCTCTTCTACCTCCACCCTTACTTCCAACTAAGCTGTGGTACTCTCCCACACCAAGAATATTGCAACATAGGAATAGAAGGACATAGAATCTTTGTGTAAAATCTTACCATAACCATAGATGTCCTTCTCTTCCATGTTACAGTATTCCTTCCCACCCACCAAAACCCCCTTATCCTTTTCTCTCTCTCAATCTCTCGTAGCCTCAGGTCTATGTGGGTCTACACCCTCTCCTGTGACCTGTGTAACCACATAATGGTTCCTTGACCCTATGACTGACATCACTGGCTGCTACTCCTGCTGGCCCTTCCAAGTTTTGAGGTCTGTGCATGTAGACGTCACATTTAAGGTCCTTGGTTTTATGGCTACATGTGACATTCCATGCATCTACAACAGCCAAGCTGAAGCTTTTGTATAGGAGCTGACGTTTGGGTCGCCTCAAACCGAATGTCCCTCATGTTAGAATACTGCAACATGGAAGAGAAGGACATCTGTGATTATGGTCAGATTTTACACAACTTCTCTTTGTCTTCCGTTGTTATAAGCTCCCTAAGCTTGGTGACAACTGTTACTACTTTCTGTTGCCTGAGTCATTGTGCTAAAAGTTGTTGTGCTCTGGAGTTGGTATCAAAAACAGTTGCTTAGCAGTCTTTCTAAATTCATGCATATTGTTGAAGTAATCCCTTATTTTCAAAAATGCTTCTGCTTCGGACACCGCGCGGCAAGAAAGACTAAAGAAAATGGCATCGGCTGCATGTTTTATACCCCTGACGACCTGACGTCATGGAAGAGAAGACAGCAACTGACAAAGGACCCAAGACTTTGGAATTCAGGCCGACTGAGGGCAACCTGCCAGCAGATTACCCCAAATGTAATGACTGCAACAGTGAATACGCTCGAAGATCTACATTTATGGTAAGTGTACACAACTGTACTTTGCCCCCACCCCCAACATATCTTCCAATGCTCACCTCTGTTTTCTCACCATCTTGAGCTTCTCCACACCATGCACTTTACATTTTTCTTCCTTTTCTCACATTCTGCCTTACTCTTAAGCTTTTCCAAGAAGCCACAACTTTCTATTTACTCTGAAGTGCATTTTAAAGCTTTTTTTCTTTTTTACACAACCTTTTCCTTCAGTGATGGATGTTCTTCGTTCCACATTGCTGCAGTCCTTACTATTGGGTAGTCCGAATACCAGAGGGTACTAATGCGCATGGACCGACGCCATATCCTCAGTCTTTTTGCCGCATGGTCCGATGCAGAAGCAGTTTTGCGAAGTGCAGGTTGGCGTTCTGAAATATTTCCGAAACCGAGTTTCAGACCGAATCAGAGTTGGCTAAGTACCCGTTGGGGACATTTTGGTTTTTCTTGCCTCAGTATTTAACCGGATGTCAGAAAAAGTGAATAACTGTATTTCTTGTGAGAAACAGATACCTCCTGGGGATTACCATACCTTGTGTGTACCTGGTTTAGGGCCTGAGCACGACGTTGTTGGATGCGCCTTTGTGCTAGGTTTAACAAACGCACTATTAAGAGGAGGTTAGACTGTGCCAGGTTAGTGTTTGGGAAGCATTATATAATGCCGTCGGATGCTCCGGCGCCCGCTTCTCAAAGCAGAAGGACAAAAAAACAGCGCCCAAGGGTTGATGAACCGCAGTCCCGGACGCGGTTTTTTAGAAGGCTCAGTGGAGCCAGAGGTTTTGCCAGGAGTTTCTATGGAGTCTCAGGCAGAAACTTTACTGTTACAGGATGTGCCTTCTCAGGAGGTAGGCCAGGCTGAGGGGCTTCTCAGGTAACTGTTCTTCCTCTCTTCCCAAGGTAGTTAGAGCCTCTCCTGCTGTTGCCAAAACTTCTTTGAGAGGTAGGCCAAGTTCAGCTTCAGTGGGGGCTTCTCCTAGCATTTCAGGTTCTGTACCTAAGAAACATATGCTTAAAATGGCAGAAGATTTGATTACTATGATTAGAGGTTCTATGCCCCTCCTGATAAGAGGCCTAGGGTGGAACCGAGTTTGATAGTTTTGAACAGTGTTCAGAGGCTTCTGAGTCTTCTCTTGAAGATTTGCAGGAGTATCCTCCTTATTCTGATTCTGATGTGGATGATTCCACTCCTACAGCCTCCTGAGGATTTCTCATTTTCAGAGACTCTGCATTCCATGAGGGAGCATTTTAAATGGGAAGGCCAGGATTACTCTGATTCCAGGAAAAGGCTTAGGGAATTCTTGTTTACCCCAGCATAGGCCCTTAGCTATACCTCCTGTGTTGAATGTGGTGGAAGATGTTTTTGCAGAGGCTTCCTGAACCCTGACTCTTTGCCTCCTGCTCCTGTTAAACCTGATAGGTACTATAGGGTGCCCAAGCTCATAAGTATTTGTTTAAGAGTCCTAGGGCAGACCCAGAAACTGTTTCTCAGGGGCCTAAAGGTGTTAAGGCCTCTGTGGTTAAAAATCCTGTTCCCACTGATAAAGAGGCAAGGGCTTTGGATAGGTGGGGAAAGAAAGTGTATACTTCTTCCACTCTAGCCATGAGAGCGTTGAATTGTCAGTTTCACATGCTAAAATATCAAAATTATCTCCTTTCACAATTGAAATCTAAGGTGGATGCTTTGGTATTGAGTGTAAAGAGCTGCTGGATTTGGTTCATGTGTCTGAACAAGTGGGTAAGCATTCTTTGCAATGTGGTTTTGATGCTGTACAGGCCTCCTCGAGGTTGACTGCCACTAGTTCTGTTCTTCGCAGGCATGCCTGGTTGAGGGATCAGAATTTAGCTGAGCATGTTAAGACAAGGATTTTGGATGCTCCTTTACAGTCTGATGTGTTGTTTGGTTGTGGAAGCAGTTTTAAAGAAAATGGAGGACAAAGCTAAGTCTATGCAAACTGTTAAAGATTTTTGCAGGTGCAGCCACCAAGTTTAGTAGAAATTGGCCTGCTAAGGGGTGGACATATCCTGCTTATGATTCCCAGTCTAGGGGTAGGTCTAGACGTGGTAGGGGCAGAGCTCAAGGTTCTTTTAGGCCTAGAACAGGAGTTCACCTGCTCAGACTTCTGGTGAGGGCAGGGGTCAGTCCTTTCGTAAACAGACCCAATGACCTGTTTTCAGCTGCCAGTGGATTCTCGTCTGGCAGCTCCTTTGGGAGGAAGACTGTCTCTTTTCAAAGAAAATTGGGATTTAATTACTCAAGACAGATGGGTGTTGGATATCATTCACCACGGTTACAGGTTTTATTTCCATACATTGCCCCTTTCAAAGGCATGCCAGCCTCCTCCACAAAGAAAGAGGTTCACAAGCAAATTTCTCAGTTACTCCAGATGGGGCCATTCAGCCAGTCCCTGTATCAGAAAGGGGCCTAGGATTTTATTCTCGCCTGTTCCTAGTACCAAAGAAGGGGAACACGTGGAGACCAATTTTGGATTTATCTCTCCTCAACACTTATCTGGACATTCCCAAGTTCAAGATGTTGACGTTACAACAGCTTTTACCTCTGCTGGGCAAAGATCACTGGATGGTAACTTTAGATCTCAAGGAAGCTTACCTTCATGTGCCTATAAGGCTAAGTTGCAGTGATAGCTTACTTCAGGCTAAAAGGAATTCAAATCTATCCTTACTTGGACGACTGCCTGATTCTGGCTCAAGAAAAGGAAGACCTTCTACAGCATCTGGAATATGTTATAGCAGTGCTAAGATGCCTAGGGTATTCTGTGAAATAAAGTCCAGTCTAGTACCCTCTCAAGACATGTGCTTTCTGGGTGTGAGACTGAATACAGCAGCCCAGATGGCCTTTTTTAACCCCGGACAAACAAAAGAGTCTATCACTTTACTTCCATCAACTATCTCATCAGTCCGTGCTGACTGCAAGGACAGTCCTTCAAGCATTAGGGTTCATGGCATCTTGTATTCTGGTGCTTCCCAATGCCAAACTGCATATGAGGAAGCTACAATGGTATCTCAAAATGTATGGACACAGCACTGCCAGGATTTGGACACTGTCATTCAAATAATACCTTGCCTTCAAAAAGAATTTTTGTGGTGGGCTCAGGAATGTCACCTAAACAAGGGACTCTCTGTGACCCGCCTCAGATTTTAACGACAGATGCCTCGGACATTGCTTGGGAGCTCATCTAAATGGAAAGTGGATACAAGACAAGTGGCCTGCCAGACTACAGCATCTACATATCAACATGAAGGAGATGTTAGCAGTCCAGTTTGCATTAATGGCTTTCAAGGAGTTACTTCTTCCAGGGCAGGTGTTGATTCTAACAGACAACACAACTGTCATGTGGTACATCAACAAGCAAGGGGAACACATTCTTATCCTCTATGCAGGCAAGCAATGATTTTATGGGAGACTGCGCTAAGCTTGCAACTAACTCTTCAGGCAAGGTTTCTGCCGAGCACAGAACTCCTTAGCAGATGTGTTAAGCAGACAAATCATGGATCCCGAAACTGGATCTTCATGTATTTCAGACATTGACAGTGTCATGGGGAACTCCAGACATAGATCTGTTCGCTTTCCACTAAACCACCAGCTGCCAAAGTTTTGCACAAAGGGGTTTCATCACACAGCTTGAAAGTGGATGCTCTGTCTTTCAGTTGGAAAAACTTCATGTGTATGCCTTTCCACCTCTGCCTCTTCTTCCAAAGGTGCTATTAAAAGTCAGATAAGACAAGCCAAGGATGATTTTGATAGCTCCAGATTCACTGGTACCCACTACTAAGGAAGCCTCCATGGCCTTTACCTTTGATTCCTCATCTGTTATCTCAGAAGGACGGTCATCTGCTCAATGTCAAGCTTCACTCTCTTCATCTAACAGCCTGGCATATTCTGTGTTGAAACACAGCAGGTCTCAACTTCCTCAACAAGTTTTAAATGTGATTATGGAAGCTAGAAGACCTAGTACAAGGAAAGTGTAAAATGGAAGAGATTTTTATTTTTGGAGTACAGCAAAATTTGGAGATTTCTGAGCCTAATTTGAGTGTGGCTCTTCAATATCTTACTGAGTTATTGGACAAAGGTTTGTCCTTCTCTTCCATTAAGATTCATGCTGCAGCAATTTCAGCTCACTATGATTGTGACCCACCATTGTTTTCATCCTTTGTTCAAGCAGTTTCTTAGAGGGGCAAGAATATAAGACCCCCACGTAGAGCTCCTACTCCTGCTTGGGATCTCAATTTTGTGTTGGAAAAACTTACTCTACAACCTTTTGAGCACTGCTGAATTGAAATACTTGTCATGGAAGACTGCTTTTCTGTTGGCTATTACTTCTGCAAGAAGGGTGTCTGAGTTGCAGGCCCTTATGGCAGTAGAGCCCTTTTGATTTTCCATAAGGATAGAGTATCATTTTTATGCCTAAGGTGGTTTCTAGTGTGGCTTTAAACCAAACTATTCATTTGCCTACTTTTATGCAGACCCCAAAATAAAGGGGAAAAGATTTTGCACACTTTAGATGTACACAGGCAATTATTATTTAAGCAGGACTAAGGATTTTAGGCAGTCTCAACAGTTGTTTGTTTCTTTTGCTTTGAGTTCAGGGCAAGCCTGTGTCAAAACAAACTATTTCTAGGTGGATTGGTTTGCATTGCATTTTGTTATTCCCATCATGGCAAGGAGATTCCAGCTGGGATTAGGCCTCATTCCACTAGGGCTACTGCCACTTCAACAGCATTTCTAAGGGTGGCTACTAAGCAACTTTTGGAGGCAGCTACTTGGAGTTCAGTGCATACTTTCTCTAAGCATTATCACCTTCCTATCTACTCTAAGTCTAGGGCTGGTTTTGCCACAGCTGTTTTGCAAGGCATGTTGTCAGCTCCTACTTCTTTATGATTTGCCAGCCTCCCTTACCTCTGCTTTGGGATTCTAGGACTGCAGCAATGTGGAACGAAGAACATAGTACAGTTTTGTACCTACCATAAATGTAGATGTTCGAGGATCCATTTGCTGCAGTCCCACCCCTCTCTCCCTCCCCTCTGTGTTTAGGGGTGGTTGTGTAGGTGAGGTTATATGTTGATATTTTTGTATATATTTTTGTATATATTGTACATATTTTTGGTGCAGGTATTTTGGGCCTTGTCTTTTTAGGGTCTTCTGACATCTGGGGCAAGAAAAGATATGCTCTGGTATTCGGGCCGACTGGACAGCGGACTACCCAATAGTAAGGACTGCAGCAATGTGGATCCTCGAACATCTACATTTATGGTAGGTACAAAACTGTACTTTTGAACAGAAGTTAAGATTAAGGGAAGACATTGTGTTGCTGTTCAACTTTTTTCCTTGGATCCTTTCAAGGCACTTTTCCTGAGAGACAGCAGAGTAATGTCCATTTTGGAAATAACACAAGGAGGCCATAGAGTTATAGATGTCTGGGATGCATTTTAGAGCATTTTTCCAAACTTTTAATCCAGTGGCTATCCTGATCTAAAAATGTCAGGATTTCAAGGAAGAGATAAGTTATGCTTAATATTCATATCTGGCAAGAAAGTAGCTCACAGTGAAGTAACAACTGTTGTGAGGATACACAAAGCCTATCTGGGAATACTGCTTGCCCACCCCCCACCAAAAAAAAAAAAAAAAAAATGGTCACTGCCTGTGCATCCATTTGGTGTTATGTTTCAATAAAAGTGAAGGTTTAGATGGACAGTCACGTATTTCAAGTGACTGCTGTCATACATGTATATAGCATGCCTTTTCACCCATACTCTACAAAGGCAGCACCTGTATACATGCCCGATGTGTGGTTGAGGAAAATGAAAAAAAATGATTACAGTAATGTGTGTTCCACTCTGTTGTTCCTAAACAGTGCCCCCCTACACAAGCTATAGTGACCACTTTTATACACCTCTGAGGTTTTTGAGAAAAATAGTGGAAACAATGATGACACTTTCCCCAGCCCCATTTGCAACCTGCAGCATGCTTTGGGCACTCCTGTAAGCAAGGCTAGTTTTAGAGTGGTTGCAGTTGGAAGGCAGTGGCCACCACTAAGTCCATGTCTAAATCAATTTATACAGTTTGGGGTGCGTTTGATTCCTAGAAGCTCTAAATGTCTGAATGTTGTGTAATACATTTAATGCCTTACTTCTGAAATGTAATTACTTGTTAACTGCATTTTTGTTACTGCTACCTAGAAAAACTTCATATGTACCTGGCATTATTGTGTGGATGTGCAGAGATAAAAATTAGAAACATTTTGAACACATACCCTTCTCAGAAACTGGGGAAATTCTGTTTAACCTGCTGCATGTTTTTGAGGTGGTGGAGTTAACCACAGCACATGGATAGATAGATAAACCATCCCTGAAGATCAAAAGCATCAGCTCTTAAAATCCAAGATAAGTACTATGATTGGTCACTCTAGGATGCTGATCTCTAGCACTTGCCTTGCTCATGTTCATTCACAGATTACAGTCTGTCTGTCTCATCACCCCCCCCCCCAGCAGCAGTTTTATGGGGCCCCAACACAGTCAAGGGATGACTAAGGGGGTCCCCTGCAGCCATTGGTATTGTTGGTGACTAATGCCTGCTGTGATGATAGTTTTAGTGTTAGGAATATGCCAATCAGCAGGATTAATTAAGTCAAGGGGTCTGTCAGCAGTATTACAATTTTATGAAATTGTGAAGCCTGTTATTTGTCAGTGTTTATAGTAACGGTTTTGTTGTCTTTGAATTTTAAAGGAGATTATTGCCCGTCTAAGTACACAAGACTGCTGCATTAGATTTTGTTTGACAAACCTGTTACAAAATATCAAATTAAGTAGTTGGGGCCCCCAGCAACCACAGGCTTGACTGGTGCCTAAACTGGCTATGACTTTAACCTTTTGTCAGTCCCTCTAAACAGTTCTTGTTGCTTCTTAACCATGTCTTTCTTTTAGTTCCACCCTGTTTTTCAACTCCTCTTTAATTGTATCCCAAGCTGTATTTTCTGAAGACATTTCTGTCTTCCCTAATAATTCCCAAATTTTCACTGTCCATTCCTTGAATTTCTTTCTGTTCAGCAGATGGGTGGGAAAGTGCCAGCGTCTCATTTTTATTTTATTATCCTGCATTTTTATTTTTGTTATTGGCGTGTGATCCGAAATAGTTATTGGATGTGTATCAGAACTTTCAATTAAATGCATATGTTCCTGTGAAACAGTTTCTGTCCAGCTTAGCCCAGTTTTTGTACCTTGGGGAATAATCTATAAATTCACTCTGAACTCCTGCTACTGAATTCACATCTTCCATGCCAAGTATTTTCATAAATTTCTTGAAAAATCTACCCTATTTTCGTATGTATTAACACTTCTGCCCCCCCCCCCCTCCCCGATACAACGTCACTGCTGCAGATCAGATTACAGTCTCCCCCTATAAGTAATATCCTTTGCTGAAAGGTAATTATTTCTCCCAGAATTTTCTTAAGCCCCATTATATCAATTTTAGGTGGAACACAAGTATATGCCAGTGTAATCCTCCTGCCTTGCCAGTAGCCCCTTAGTACTACAGTCTACCATCATCTTTTTTTCCCTGTTCTATCACTGTTGGAGCTCCTCTTAAAATTTAAGTACTCTCCCTTTCCTTTGTCCCAGATATTCTGCTAAATAACCATTCTGAAAGCCTTTCTTTATTGAATTCACATATTCAACTCTTTCCAAACGAGTTTCCTGTAATATAGCTATTTGCACTCTGCATTTTTAATGTTGTTCATTACTCTCTCTTTTTTTTTTTTATCAATTATCTGTGAGACCATTTACATTTAATGATGATATAGAAAGTGTTCTATTAAGAAAGTATTCCCACCTGTTGTGTGTAACAGCAAATGTCTAGATGTTTTTCATGTTTCACTGTTGCAGTCATCACACTTTGGTTATCTGCCTGCAGGTAGCCCTCAGTCGGCCTGAATACCAGAGACTTAGTATTTCTGCGTCAGATGCTATCGCTTCAGGACTGTCAGGTCATCAGGGGTATAAAAGCAGGCATCCGACGCCTTTACACCAGTCTTTCTTGCCGAGGAGCCCCAAGCAGAAGCAGTTTGCAAGTGCCGGTCGGCCGCTATCGGAGTTTTCGTTTACGAATTGAATCATCCTGAAGTCTTCTAAAGCGAAGGACTCCGTTGGTGATCCTTTTTTCTTGCCCTAACTGATGTCAGAAAAAGTTAATAATTGTCTTGCCTATGGAAAGCAAATACCACACTGAGATTTTCATTCATACAGCGCCACCTGTCTAGGCCCAGACCACATAGTACATCGCTTTCGGTTTTGTGCCTTGTTCAATGCCCGACCCATTCTTCGTCGGGCCCTTGTTGTCGCTAAATACTTTTGTTCTCAGCCTCTGTATTCCAAAATGGCTTTGATAAGCCATCCGACTACCGATATTCCAAAAAAAGTAAGTATAAAGACAGAGACAGACCGCACAGGTTCAAAGCTGCAGACGACGCTTTTGTTAAGTTAGTCAACAGTTCGCCGGTACTCAGTGAGGCGCTTTCGCACCCCTAATGCCTGTTTCAATGGATTCTCAGGCTTCTACTGAGACCTGTTTAGAGTCGGGTATGCCACGAGACTCTTTCACTGTGGAACCGGCGGATGTCTTTACCTTTGCTGGGTCCAGAGCCGCTGAGCAGGCACCGGCTTCTGTGGAAGTTCTTCGTACTTCGGATGTCTGATGTTCGACACAGACTACTTCAGTTCTGTCTAAAACTATCAAATTTCTAAGGCCAAGAGTACGTGCCATGCCTAGAAAATGGATGACCAAAGCGCATACACCCTGGTCCCTTGCCACAAAATAAAATGCTTAGAATGGCAGAAGACCTTATTATGCTGATTAGGGGAAGTCTGCCTTTCCCTGCTAAGAGAAAAAGGGACCAGTCCCCAGCAGCTTCAACAGACCAAGAGTCGGACTCTGAGGTTTCTGATTATGAAGACATGCCCTTATCTGCTTATGAGGATTCTGATGCAGAGGAATCCATTCCCTCTGCCTCTTCTCCAGAGGATTTCTCTTTTGGTGAAACCTTACGTACTTTGAGAGCATTTCCACTGGGAATGCCAAGAACTGTCCTCTGTCCAAAAAGAGACTCAGAGAATTTCTAGACTTGCCACAACACAGGCCTTTAGCAATACTACCAGTCCTAGAAGTTGTTTGTCTTTATGGAATCCAGTCTTACTCCTGATGCTTTACCCCCTGCCCCTAGGAAACCAGACAGGTACTACAGAGTACCTGATTCTCTCACAAATTTCTTTTCAAAAATCCTACTACTGACCCAGAGATCATTTCCCAGAGGCCTAAAGGTATCAAGGCAACTATAGCTAAGAATCCCACCCCTTCGGACAGGGATTCCAGAGCTTTGGACAGATGGGGTAAGAAAGTTTATACCTCTGCAACTATTGTCATTAGGGCTTTGAATTGTCAGTTTCACATGCCGAAGTACCAACAACATATTATGGAACTTAAATAAAAAAATAGCTACCTTTACAGACTGTGCAGAAAATAAAGAATTGCAAGAGCTTATGCATTCTGCAAGCCAAGTCAGCAAGCATACATTGCAGTGTGGCTTTGATGCCCTAGAAACCTCTTGTAGGGCAGTAGTCACTGGTTCTGTACTGAGAAGGCATGTTTGGCTTAAGGAGCAGACCTTGCCAGATCATGTCAAATCTAGATGCTCCTTTGAACAAGGTCAATGTGTTTGGCACCAAAGCAGAAGAGGTTATTAAAAAGATGGAAGAAAAAGCTAAATCTATGCAGACAGTCAGAATTCTTAACAAGTACAGCTTCCTAGATTCAGTAGGCAATGCCCCTCGAAACATTGGTCTTTTCCAGCCCCCTCAAGGCAATCTCAAACTAGACATGAGAGAAACAGACCCCCCCCCCCCCAAACTACAGTCTCCGGGTATGCAGATCTAAGCATTGGAGTGCCTCCACCTCTAAAGCAGGGAGTGCTAAACCACCCCCGTATGGAAAGAATTCCCAATAACTTCTCAACTCCACCCCCCTCCTCTGCCCAACTGCTTGTGCCCCTAGGAGGTGAACTTGCCCTTCATGCAAAAAAAAAAAAAAAAAAAAAAAAAAAAAAATGGATTTCCATCACCAAAGACCGATGGGTCCTCAACATTGTATCCCAGGGGTACAAATTTTACTTCCACTCACTGCCATCCCCAAAAGGGATGTTCTTCTAGTTTCACTGTTGCAGTCATTACATTTGGGTAATCTGCTGGCAGGTTGCCCTCAGTCGGCCTGAATTCCAAAGTCTTGGGTCCTGCATCGGTTGCTGTCTCCTCTTCCATGATGTCAGGGGTATAAAACATGCAGCCGACGACATTTTCTTCAGTCTTTCTTGCCATGCGGTGCCCGAAGCAGAAGCATTTTGCAAGTGCCAGTCGGCCCACTACTGAAATATTCGAGTTTGAGTTTCAGAACCAAAGTCTTCACTAAAGTTAAGTACCCCATTGGGGAAACTTTTTTCTTGCTTTTTACCAATGTCGAAAAGTTAATAATTGTATTACTTGTGGGAAGCAAATACCTCATAAGGATTTTCATCTATACTGTATTCCTTGCCTAGGTCCTGATCACAACGTGCCTGGCTGTCTGTTCTGTGCTAGATTTAACCAACGCGCTATTAAGCGTTGGTATATTTTTGCATCAAAGTATTTTGGAAACGGATCTAACTACCCAGTAATGTCATTGGATAGCAATCCGACTACCGGAATACATAACGCAAGGAAAAGGACAGAGAAAGGCAGTCGAGATCCAAAATGGACGACGAAGCTTCTCCTAAGCCAGTCACTGGTTCGCCAGTGCTCAGTGAGGCGCATTTGCAGCCTCTGATACCAGCTACCTTCGAGTTGCAGGCCTCTACCCACACCCATGTTGAGTCCGGCATGCCGCAAGATACTCAAGGTATTGGACCGACGGATGTATCTCCCTCTGATGGGTCTGGAGCCGCTGAGCAGGCACCGGCGTCTGAGGTTGTATTCAGACCTCAACATTTGTATATCAAACCGACAGCTGCAAAACCAAAGACAAAAGCAACTTTTAAAACTAAAAAAAGATGCATGAGCCATGTGCACAGGCCTCTATGCCTAAAAATCAGATCAAAATGCCTGAAGACCTTATTACCTTGACCAGGGGTACCCATCCCCCTCCTGATAAGAGGCCTAGGCAAGGCACTGATTATGAATCTTCAGATCAGGTTTCTGTTTCTTCTGAATCCTGTTCTGATCAGAAATTATCTATACGTCCCTGTGAGGATTCTGATGCTGAGGAGTCTATTCCATCTGCATCTCCTCCTGAGAATTATTCATTTGGAGAAACCTTGCATACTTTGAGGGAGCATTTTCACTGGGAGAGTAGAGACTTCTCAGAATCAAAAAAAGAGGCTCAGGGATTTCCTTCTCCTTCAGCACAGGCCTTTAGCCATTCCCCCTGTTTTAGAGACATTGTGGATGATGTGTTTTCCAAGTCAAGCTTGTCCCTGACTCCTTACTTCCAGCTCCCAGTAAGCCCTGACAGATATTACAGGGTCCCTGACTCGCACACATTTTTATTTAGAAACCCTGCTGCTGATCCTGAAACTATTTCACAGGGTCCAAAGGGAGGTAAGGCCTCAACAGCAAAAAATCCTACTCCCTCTGAGAGAGATTCAAGGGCACTGGACAGATGGAACCTTGGCAATCGGGGCCTTAAACTGTCAGTTTCATATGCTTAAGTACCAACAACATGTTATGGGATTGCTGAAACAGAAAATTATTTCAGAATGTGCAGAAAATAAAGAATTGCAGGAATTATTGCATGCAGCTGAACAAGTTGGAAAGCATAGTTTGCAATGTGGTTTTGATTCCTTAGAGGCCTCCTGCAGGGCCTCAGTTACTGGATCTGTGATTAGGAGGCATGCCTGGTTAAAGGAACAAAATTTACCTGATCATGTTAAAGCTAAATTGCTAGATGCACCTTTACAGCATGATTCTCTGTTTGGTATTAAGGCAGAAGAGGTTTTAAAGAAAATGGAAGACAAAGCGAAGTCTATGCAAAATTCCCAAAAAGAAATAATTCCCAATAACTTTTCAACTCCACCCCCCTCCTCTGCCCAAATGCTTGTTGCCCCTAGGAGGAGAACTTGCCCTTCATGCAAAAAAAATTGATTTCCATCACCAAAGACCGATTGGTCCTCAACATTGTATCCCTGGGGTACAAATTTTACTTTCACTCACTGCCAACCCCAAAAGGGTTCCCAGACCTCCCTCTAAACCAGTGGGCAGAGGCTCAAAACCAAGTCCAGTCCCTGCTCTCTCTAAGGGCAATTCAGCCGGTTCCTGCAGAAAAGATAGGTCAAGGATTCTATTCAAACTTTTCCTGGTACCCAGAAAAGAGGGCAGTTATCGCCCAATCCTAGATCTTTCAATTCTCAACACCTTCCTGGTGGTACCAAAATTCATAATGCTCACCCTGCAGCAGCTTCTACCTATGCTAGCCAAAGATGCCTGGTTAGTCACACTAGACTTAAAAGAAGCCTATCCCAATAAGGGAGTCATGCAGAAAACATCTACGCCTCAGGGCAGGATCTGTGCATTATCAGTTCTCTGCACTTCACTTTGGCATATCCACTGCTCCCAGAGTATTCACAAAATGCCTGACTCCAGCCATTGCTTACTGAAGACAGAGAAGTATTCAAATTTACCCATACTTGGACGACTGCCTGATTCAGGCAGGCAGTCAAGATATGCTGTTGCAGCACTTGACATTTGTGAAAGAAAAACCTACTAACCTCCCTGGGATACACCATAAACAAAAAGAAATCAAAACTAGTCCCCATTCAAAATATTGTATTCCTGGGAGCAAGCTTGGACACGGTATCCCAGATGGCATTCCTCACTCCAGAAAAACAAGCCTAACAGGCTATTTTACTCAAAGGGCCACCAGAACCCAGCTATCCACAAGGCCTCATGTAGCCTACTAATTACATATGGCCAGACTGTATATGAGGAAACTTCAATGGTACTTAAGTCGTTGGTGCCAACTTTCTCAAGACCTGAAAACTGTCATTCCCATAATACCCTTTCTAAGGACAGAGTTTCCTTGGTGGGCAGCAACATGCAACCACAAGGGACTAACCTTTATCCAACCCCACGCCGCCCAGACCCTAACCACAGAATCATCAGACTATGCCTGGCGGGCGCACACATGGAAGGCAAGTGCATTCAGAGCCACTGGAGCCCAAGTCAAATGCATCTGCACATCAACCAGAAAGACATGCTAGCTGTGAAGCATGCTCTGACAGCTTTCAGATCCCTACTCTCACCAGGACAGCTGCTAATAAAAACAGACAACACTACAGTTATGTGGCATATCAACACGCAGGGAGGAACCCGCTCTGAAGGCTAGCCATGGGCCTATGGAACATGGCCTTGGACATGCAGGTACATCTGCAAGCTCAATTCCTGCCAGGCAAACAAAACTCACTGGCAGGCGATTTGAGCAGAAATCTCCTAGACCCACACGAGTGGCAATTAAAACCACACACCTTCAACCTTCTGATTCAGAAATGAGGGACACCAGAGGTGGATCTCTTTGCCTCCCCCTGCAATCACTAGCTCAGAAGATTCTGCACCAGGACACCTCATAGCAGGGCCTGGAAAGTGGATGCCCTATCCTTCCAGGGGGTAAATCAATTTTTGCCTTCCCCCTCTGCCCCTCCTCTTGAGTATTGCTCAAGATAAGACAGGATAGACCAAGGACAATTCTGATTGTCCCCGACTGGCCACGCCAACGCTGGCAACCACTGCTGCGAAGCCAGTCACTGGTGCCACCCTGGCACCTACACCCGAACCCAACCCTGCTCTCTCAGCAGGGGGGACAGATCTTGCATCCGCAACTATAAACCCTAAATCATGCAGCCTGGCTTATTCTTTAAATTCTCCCTCAGTAACCAGCCTAAGCAAGCAGGTGCTAGACGTCATCATTGACACCAGAAGACTCTGTACAAGGAAATCCTGTGCTGATAAGTAGAAAAGGTACTGCTCCTGGATTCAGTCTAAAGGAGAGGACACAACTCTGCCGTCCCTGCCTCTAATCCTAGATTACCTAGCAGATCTACTCCACAGAGGCCTATCTTTCTCCTCCGTTAAGATCCATGCCTCCGCCATTTTGGCTCTTTACAACACTGAGCCACCTCTCTTCTGTCACCCTCTTATCAAGCAGTTCCTGAGAGGGGCAAACAACTTAAGGCTGCCAAGGAGAGCACCCACCCCTGCTTGGGACCTTAACTTTGTACTGGAAAAACTCACGCTACCCCCCTTTGAGCCTGCAGCGTTAGCAGAGTTAAAATTCCTCTCTTGGAAAACAGCCTTGCTTCTGGCCATCACTTCAGTTAGTGTCTGAGCTACAAGCACTTATGGCTGTGGAACCCTTCATTATTTTCCATGCTGACAGGGTCTCCCTCAGGACTAACCCTTCCTTTAAGTCTAAAGTGTGGTGTCCAGTGTGGCTCTCAACCAATCTATCCATTTGCTTACCTTCTTCCCTAATCCTCAAAGTAAAGGGGAAAGGATCCTGCACTCCTTGGACGTGCACAGACAGGTCAGATTCTACCTTGATGGGACTAATCCCTTCAGAAAATTTGACCAGTTACTAGTCAGCTTTGCAACAGGAGCAGAGGGCAAGGCCATTTCAAAGTAAACAGTTTCCAAATGGATAGCACATTGCATCCATTTCTGCTACAAGCACCATGGGAAACCAACCCCTCAGGGGGTCAGAACACATTCCACTAGGGCAACCTCTATCTCTACAGCATTTGTCAGGAGAGTCCCTACCCAGGGACATCCTAGAAGCTGCTATTTGGAGTTCTGTACACACCTTCACCAAGCATTACCACCTGCCTATCTTTTCCAAATCCAGGGCAGGTTTTGCAGCAGCAGTCCTGCAAGGCATTCTAGCCAGCCCCAACTCTTCTTGACTGCCTCCACCCTTCTTCAGCTTTGGGAATCTACTCAAGTGTGATGACTGCAACAGTGAAACACGAAGAACATAGTACAGTTGTGTACACTTAAATAAATGTAGATGTTAGTGTATTCACTGTTGCAGTCCTGGTTTCCCTCCCTCCAGCCCCCTGGTTTTCTCTCTCTTTCTTTCTCTCTCTCTCTAAACCGTCTCTGCCTTTTACTACCCCCCCCCCGTTTCAGGGGTATTAATATTTACTTTTCACTGGTGGTGTTTTCTCCCACCATAACTTAGCTCCCTGTTGGGGGGCTCCTGACATTTGGGGCAAGAAAAACTGATGTAATGGCATTGGCTGCCTGTTTTTATACCCATGACGACCTGATGTCAGTCCTGGAGCGATAGCATCTGATGCAGAAATATTAAGTCTCTGGTATTCTGGCTGACTGAGGGCTACCTGCAGGCAGATAACCAAAGTGCAACAGTGAATACACTCCAATATCTACATTTATGGTAAACGTACACAACTGTACTTTTTAGCTTTTGTGTTACATGCATACACTAATGTTTGGCAGGGTTAGTCTTTTATACAATTTTCTTGTCCATTTGAACCTATGTTACAACTTAAACTCCTAAAAAAAAAAAAAAAAAAATACAGCCCCAGAACATCCCTAAAACTTATTAACTTAATACTAACTACTAACACAAACTGTATCATCTTCGAGTATTGAAGCTTAACCCTCCTAATAGGAAAAATTGTCAGAGACTGACAGCTACACTTGGACTTGGATTAACCTGTAAGGAAGGTTATCCTTGTTAAGTTGCATTGTGCAACCTGTGCTTCTACTTTCACTAAGTGCTGTCTGTTTTTGTCATCTTTTTATTCTTCTCCCAGATTAGAAAATCACTTAAATGTTATCTGAAAACATTCATCTCTTATCCATTGAAGGAAAGCCATTGAAGGAATGAAGTGTTTTGTTTTCATTGCCCCTTATCAGATTATCTCCATAGAGATGTGAGAACCAAACCGTTACCTGTACTACAGGCTTTCATTTATATGCTAGAGGAGCATTTAATGTCAAGTTGTCTATCTCGCCTTCATTCTTGCTGGATGGGTTCGGAGCCGATCCTCAGCTACGACTCTGCCTTTTACTAAAGCTCGAGAGCTATTTACCGGCTCGAGGCCTCCCCTTATCCCACAATGCTAGGCATCAGATATCCAGATCTCGTTTGCCGCTTCAGCTATGAGGTTGTGTTTTTTACCGGCTCCAGGTCGTATAATTCTTTATTGTATTTTTTGCTACCTGTATTGTGTAATATTTAGTTATTCTTCCCTATTAGTTTAATTAGATTGTGTACCCCTTTAGATCCCACTTAGAAACTCTTTTTTTTTCAGTTAGAGTTTTCTTCACCCCCCCCCCCCCTTTAGGGTAGTTAGCTGCCTTTTTCCAGTCATCTTGTATAATATATATATAGATATTTTTTTTGTTGGTGATAACTGTTGTGGTTTTAGTGGTATTATTACTGTTAGTTTTACCGTGTGTGTGTGTGTGTGTGTGTGTGTGTGTGTGTGTGTGTGTATTGTTTTAAGCACTAGTTAACTTTCCTTGGTATCTCTTCTGCAGTATGTCTAAAGATACCAAGGTCTCAGGTTTCAAGAAGTGTGACTCGTGCTGTCAGAAGATGTCTCTGACAGACGGTCACACTTCTTGTGTTTATTTCTTGAGTCCCCTACACCTGCAGGACTCCTGTTCGGTCTGTCATGCCTTCAGTCCGAGAGTCCTGCAGGAGCGTAGGAATAAGCTCATTTTGAGGGGCTTAAAGCCAGAAGGATCCCCGGCCAAGCCTTTGTCAGGGAAATCCTTAAAGCCCGCCAAACCGTTTTTAAGCTTTAAGCCCCTCAAAATGAGCTTATTCCTACGCTCCTGCAGGACTCTCGGACTGAAGGCATGACAGACCGAACAGGAGTCCTGCAGGTGAGACCCAAGAATAACAGAAGTGTGACAGTCTGTCAGAGACATCATCTGACAGCACGAGTCACACTTCTTGAAACCTGAGACCTTGATATCTTTAGACATATTACAGAAGAGATACCAAGGAAAGTTAACTAGTGCTTAAAACAATACACACACACACACACACACACACACACACACACACACACACACACACACACACACACACACACACACACACACACACGCACTAAAACTAACAGTAACAATACCACTAAAACCACAACAGTTATCACCAACAAAAAAATATCTATATATATATTATACAAGATGACTGGAAAAAGGCAGCTAACTAGGCCTAACACTACTCTAAAGGGTGGGGGGGGGGGTGAAGAAAACTCTAACAACTGAAAAAAAAAAGAGTTTCTAAGTGGGATCTAAAGGGGTACACAATCTAATTAAACTAATAGGGAAGAATAACTAAATATTACACAATACAGGTAGCAAAAAATACAATAAAGAATTATACGACCTGGAGCAGGTAAACACAACCTCGTAGCTGAAGCGGCAAACGAGATCTGGATATCTGACGCCTAGCATTGTGGGATAAGGGGAGGCCATGAGCCGGTAAATAGCTCTCGAGCTTTAGTAAAAGGCCGAGTCGGAGCCGAGGATCGGCTCCGAACCCATCCAGCAAGAAAGAAGGCGAGATGAAGACAACTAACATGGAATGTTATGGTAGGTACATAACTTCTTATTATACTCAGTGGTTCCCCTAAAAACTTAATCCAGTTATTCCCCTGTGCAACAGTAAGAAAAAGCATGTCATTTTTGTCTGGTATCTTGCTTTTTTGTTCAGACTTTTCCTCTTTTTTTTTTACATTGCAGTAACCACAACTCTTAAAACTGAACAAAGAGAAAGAAGGAAAGAAAAAAAGGGCACCTGTTTACTTTAGTATTCCTGTCGCACTCGAAAATTGAAATATCTTTACTTTTTAGCAAGCGGGTTCTGTTATGCATTATAAAAACATTAATGTTAAGAACAAAGTTTTGTTTTGCTTACAGTTAAACCCCCCCCCCCCCAAACGTTCTTCCAAAAGTTAAGGACATGAAGTAGGCATATGCTTAGGAGTCCCCTTCAAGTTTAACAAAGTCAAAAGAAATTCAGTATTTCCAGGTTTTCTTGTCCTGCCATGTTTCACAGATATAATTAATGCTTTGTAACCCCATATTTGTCAATTTCTGAGTTGCTGGTTTTCTTCTTGTTGATGTCCATCTCCCAGATCCATTCTCTGCTTCATTTCCAGCGTTCCCCCAGTTGTTCTAGTCAACTATTGTTTTTTTTTTCTCTCTCTCAAGTATTTTGCTTTGAAACATTGGAAACTGTTTCACTGCCACAGGCTGTATGTGGGCATTTTTACCAGAAGAACAAGAAGCAAAACCTTCCGTTTGATAGCTCACTTTTTGCTCGACAAACTTTTGTATTTCCTCTTAGCATGTACTGCATCAGAAATGATCTTGACCCTCCAGGAAAGAATATTCTGAAAATAGCTGGATACAGCTGCTTGAATCTCACGGCTGCTTCTCAACATTCACTGGAATGAATTTACTCCTCTGTTAGGTGTACAGTGAGTAATCATTTTCCACAAGCATTCTGCTCTCTCCCAATTATAGTACTTTGTCCTTCTGCCACAGTTTTGTCAGAATAAACTCTTTTTCTGCTGGTAAGATTGCATATTTGCTATTAAAGGTTTAAGTTGCTTTGTCATGGCCAGGTTTGGAGCATACACACAAAATGTGTCCTTTCAATTACAACTCCTGCTGTGTGCTTGTATAAATTTAATGCAGTCTTTCCTTCCAACTTCTCTGGTGCAGCAGAAAATCTCAGGTTTTCCCTATGTGCTCTGTTCTCTAATTCTATTTTGTGAAACATCTTTTCTTGACCAGTCTCCTACTCAGCTAGCCTTTTTCATTTCCACCTCTGATTTTTGCAGTTTTATCACTTCATCTGAATATCTGTTTAAATCTACTTCTATTTTTGCTAGTCTTTTGTTGTTCGAGTTGATGTACTTAAGTTTTTCATCAGCTCTAAACATATTTGACATATTTTTCCTCTAGAGTACTGGAAATCAGGTCTTGCACCAAAGCTGGACCTTGCACTGCTTTTTGCTGAACAGCTGCAGAATTCTTCCTAATTTGTGATGTTCTTTGTGTTTCACTGTTGCAGTCATTACATTTGGGTAATCTGCTGGCAGGTTGCCCTCAGTCGGCCTGAATTCCAAAGTCTTGGGTCCTGCGTCAGTTGCTGTCTTCTCTTCCATGACGTCAGGTCGTCAGGGGTATAAAACATGCAGCTGACGCCATTTTCTTTAGTCTTCCTTGCTGTGCGGTGCCCAAAGCAGAAACATTTCGCAAGTGCCGGTCGGCCGACTACCGAAATATTCGAGTTTGAGTTTCAGAACCGAAGTCTTCACTAAAGCTAAATACCCCATTGGGGAAACTTTTTTTCTTGCTTTTTTACCGATGTCAGAAAGTTAGTAATTGTATTACTTGTGGGAAGCAAATATCTCATAAGGATTTCCATTTATGCTGTATTCCTTGCCTAGACCCTGATCACAATGTACCTGGCTGTCGGTTTTGTGCTAGATTTAATCAACGCACTATTAAGCGTCTGTATATTTTTGTATCTAAATATTTTGGAAACAGATTTAACTACCCAGAAATGTCGTCGGATAGCAGTCCGACTACTGGAGTACATAAAAATGCAAAGAAAAGGACAGAGAAAGGCAGTCGAGATCCAAAACCGATGACGAAGCTTCTCCTAAGCCAGTCGCCGGTTCGCTGGTACTCGGGAGCTTTCGCAGCCCCGGATACCTGCTACCTTCGAGTCGCAGGCCTCTACCGACACCCATGTGGAGTCTGGCATGCTGCAAGATACTCAAGGTATTGGGCCGATGGATGTATCTCCCTCGGATGGTTCCGGTGCCGCTGAGCAGGCACCAGCTTCTGACGGTGTATTCAGACCTCAACATTTTTATATCCGACCGAAAGCTGCAAAACCAAAGGCAAAGACACCTTCTAAAACTAAAAAAAAAACAATGCCTGAGCCACGTGCACAGGCCTCTATGCCTAAAAAACAGATGATCAAAATGGCTGAAGACCTTTATTACCTTGATCAGGGGTACCTATCCCCCTCCAGATAAGAGGGCTAGGCAAGACGCTGACTATGAATCTTCAGATCAGGTTTCTATTTCTTCTGATTCCTCTTCTGATCAGGAATTATCTTTACCTCCCTATGAGGATTCTGATGCTGAGGAGTCTATTCCATCTGCATCTCCTCCTGAGGATTATTCATTTGGAGAAATCTTGCATACTTTTAGGGAGCATTTATACTGGGAGAGTCGAGACTTCTCAGAATCAAAAAAGAGGCTCGGGGATTTCCTTTTCCTCCCTCAGCACAAGCCTTTAGCCATTCCCCCTGTTTAAGACATTGTGGATGATGTGTTTTCGGAGTCCAGCCTGACCCCTGACTCCTTACCTCCGGCTACCAGTATGCCTGACAGGTATTACAGGGTCCCTGACTCTCATAAATTTTTATTTAGTAACCTTGCTGCTGATCCTGAAACTATTTCACAGGATCCAAAGGGAGTTAAGGCCTCAACAGCAAAAAACCCTACCCCCTCCGACAGATTCAAGGGCACTGGATAGATGCGGAAAAAAGGTTTATACATCCGCAACCTTGGCAATCGGGGCCTTAAACTATCAATTTCATATGCTTAAGTACTAGCAACATGTTATGGGATTGCTGAAACAGAAAATGATGTTGATTTCAGAATGTGCTGAAAATAAGGAATTGCAGGAATTATTGCATGCAGCTGAACAAGTTGGAAAGCATACTTTGCAATGTGGTTTTGATTCTTTAGAGGCCTCCTGCAAGGCCACAGTTACTGGATTTGTGATTAGGAGGCATGCCTGGTTAAAGGAACAAAATTTGCCTGATCATGTTAAAGCTAAATTGCTAGATGCACCTTTACAGCATGATTCTCTGTTTGGAATTAAGGCAGAAGAGTTTTTAAAGAAAATGGAAGACAAAGCTAAGCCTATGCAAACTGTTAAAGATTTCTTACAAGTGCAGCTACCTAGATTTAGTAGACACTGGCCTAGAAAAAAATTGGTCCTTTCCTGTGTCAGACAGAGCTCAAAGGGGCAAATCCAGACGCCCTACGGGTTCCAGGTACCAGGCTCAAGACTCCTACAGGTCAAAGCAAATGGGGCGCATCCACTCCAAATCTGGAGGAAATAAAGCGCAAACCTACAGAAAGCAATTCCAATTACTTCCCTCTGCCTACACCAAGCACTTGTGTGTTGGCAGCACCCATAGGGGGAAAATTAGCACTTTTTGCTCAGAATTGGCAGTTAATAACCCAGGACAAGTGGGGACTAAACATCATATCACAGGGATACAAATTCCATTTCCACACTCTGCCAATGACAAAGGGTTGGCCAGATCTGCCAAAAAAAAACAATGGGCAGAGGCACAGAAACAGGTTACGTCCCTCATGGATATGGGGGTCATTCAGACAGTACCAGAACAGGAAAAAGGACAAGGTTTTTACTCAAGACTGTTGTTGGTACCCAGAAAGGACAAGGCCTGACAGCCAATACTGGATTTATCGATTTGGAACGCATACCTGGACATTCCAAAATTCAAAATGCTCAGTTTGCAACAGCTTCTGCCCATGCTGGGCAAGAATGCTTGGCTGGTGACTTTAGACCTAAGAGGCATACCTGCATGTCCCAATAAGACAGTTGTGCAGAAGATACCTCAGATTCAAGGCTGGCTTAATGCATTACCAATTCTCTGCACTGCCCTTTGGCTTATCTACTGCACCCAGGGTCTTTACAAAGTGTCTGGCACCAGTAATTGCATTTTGCAGACAAAGTAGTATTCAATTATATCCTTACTTGGACGACTGTCTCATTCAAGCAGAGAACAAGGACACTCTTCTACGACACCTGGCGTTTGTGAAAAGGCTTCTAACATGCCTAGGGTACACAATAAACGAAAAGAAATCACAACTGGTACCCTCTCAAAAGATAACATTCCTGGGTGCAAGCTTGAATACAACTGCCCAGATGGCTTACCTCATGCCAGTCAAACAAAGGCAACTGACTACTTACTTCAAACTGATGGCAACAAAAACCCAGTCTTCTGCAAGACAAATCTGCAGGCTCTGGGCTTCATGGCATCCTGCATCCTACTAATTCCATATGCAAGACTGCATATGAGGAAACTTCAATGGTACCTAAAAAGTTTATGGAGTCAACATTCACACAGTCTGGAAACAATGATTCCTCTCATCCCCTGCCTGCAACAGGAGTTTCTATGGTGGGCAAAGGCCTGTCACCAAAACATGGAACGGCCCTTCACTCTATCCCCTGCCAGCCAAACTTTAACAACAGATGAATCAGATTATGCCTGGGGGGCCCACATGGCAGGAAGATTCATTCAGGGCATATGAGCACCAAATCAAATGCATCTACATATCAACCAGAAAGAGATGCTAGCTGTTCAAAATGCCCTAACAGCCTTCAAGGACTTACTTCATCCAGGACAGTTACTGATAAAGATGAACACCACCACAGTCGTGGTATATAAACAAGCAAGGGGGCACTCAATCTTACCCCCTTTGCAGATTAGCCATGGCACTGTGGGACACAGCTTTGACCAACCAAATAAATCTTCAAGCTCAATTCCTGCCAGGAAAACAAAACTGTGGCAGACTATTTAAGCAGAAACCTTATGGATCCTCATGAGTGGAAACTAAATCCACTCGTCTTCAGCAGGATAACAGGTCTATGTCTGGGCTCCCCCATTTCTCTATTTGCCTCTCCTCAAAATTATCAACTGAAAAGATTCTGCACAAGGACTTATCACGGACAAGCATGGAAAGTGGATGCCCTATCCTTCAGTTGGAAAAACCTATCCGTTTATGCCTTTCCTCCTCTGCCTCTTCTACCCAAGGTCCTCCTAAAAGTCGGACAAGAGAAGCCAAAGATGATATTAATTGCCCCAGACTGGCCCCACCAATACTGGTACCCAATCCTAAGGAACTTGTCTCGATACCCAGCTTGGACCTTGCCTCAAAAACCACAACTACTGTCCCAGCAAAAACAGTCAGATCCTGCACAATCAACTACAGACTCTGAACCTGGCAGCATGGCTAATCCTGTGATCATAAAGACGACACCTCTCAGTAAAGCTGTGATGGATGCCATTTTGGAAGCCAGAAGGCCTAGTACTAGAAAATCTTATGCTGACAAATGGAAGAGATTCTATGCTTGGAATCGAGCACAAGGAACTGATACAGCAGAACTGCATATTCCTCAGATATTACAGTACTTAACTGAGATGCTTGACAAAGGCCCATCTTTTTCATCAATGAAAATCCATGCCTCTGCCATTTCGGCTCATTACAATACAGAGCCACCAATCTTTTCTCATCCTTTACTAAAGCAGTATCTTAGAGGAGACAAAAATTTAAGGCCTCCTAGAAGATCACCATTACCTGCATGGGACCTCAATTATGTGTTGGAAAAGCTCACCCTGCCTCCATTTGAACCAACTGCTACCGCTGAAATAAAGTTCTTATCATGGAAGACAGCTCTGCTACTAGCAATTACTTCAGCAAGAAGAGTTTCAGAGCTACAGGCCTGCATGGCTGTAGAGCCTTTTATCATATTTTACCCAGACAGGGTGTCTCTGAGGACAAATCCTACTTTTATGCCAAGGCAGTTTCCAGTGTGGCTCTTAACCAAACAATTCATCTGCCAACCTTTTATCCAAATCCCCAGAACAAAGGGGGGAGAATTCTGCATTCCTTGGACGTACACAGACAGCTAAGATTCTACTTGAGCAGGACTAAGAAAAACTGAGCAATTACTAGTGTCATATGCTGCAGGATCAGAAGGAAAGACTATTTCAAAGTCGACTATTTCTAAGTGGATAAGCCATTGCATACGTTTCTGCTACTTACACCATGGCAAACCTGTGCCCAAGGGCATTAGGTCTCACTCCACCAGGGCTGCAGCTACTTCAGCAGCCATTCTCAGAAGACTACCAACCAAGGACATTCTAGAGGCTGCTACTTGGAGTTCTGTTCACACCTTTACAAAGCATTACCATTTGCCTCTCTACTCTTAAGTCCAGGGCAGGCTTTGCCACTGCAGTGCTGCAGGGCCTTATAGCCTCACCTAATGCTGTTTAGCTCCAGCCTCCCAACCATAGCTTTGGGATTCTACCCAAATGTAATGACTGCAACAGTGAAACACGAAGAATATAGTACAGTTGTGTGCACTTACCGTAGATGTTCAAGTGTATTCACTGTTGCAGTCCAGGTTTCCCTCCCGCCATCCCCTATCATTCTACAGTTTATCTTTCCTTCTCTATCTTCTACAACCTATGTGGTGTATTTGCTTGTAGATAAAGGTAAAGTTTATATTGACGCATGTATATATATTTAAATATTTAGAATATTGCTACCTTTTTGGGGGCACCTGACATCGGGGGCAAGAAAAAACAAAGAAAATGCTGTCTGCTGCATATTTTGTACCCCTGACGACCTGACGTCATGGAAGAGAAGACGGCAGCCGACGCAGGACCCAAGACTTTGGAATTCAGGCCGACTGAGGGCAACCTGCCAGCAGATTACCCAAATGTAATGACTGCAACAGTGAATACACTCTAACATCTACATTTATGATAAGTGTACACAACTGTACTTTTTCTCCTCACCGTTTGTGATTGATCTTTTGATGTTCTCTGAATTTATTTTTTGCTGGCATCCAGACAGTGCACTTGCTAGCTATTTGCTGAAATTTACCCGAGAAGACAAGTTCATTGCCTCTCTCTTCTGAGTTTTTCACACTGAGTGAAATTAAGCTGTTAGAGTGCAGCAATCTTGGAAGTCCCTCCATCCCCCTTTTTGTTATTTGAATTTGCCTGTGTGTGTCTATATATAAATTTCTGTATGTGAAGTTGTTAAATCTCGCCGTTTATTCTCAGTGATGATTTCGGAGTTGATCCTCGGCTCCGACACGGCCAATAGCAAAGCTCAGGGTTTGCCAGTAGCTCAAGACCAAGCCCCTTATCCCATGATGCACTGCTGGAATTACCCGAGATCTAGTTTGCCGCGGCACAGATCTCGGTGATGTTCATCGTGTTACACTGCTGCAGTCATCACACTGGTTATCTGCCGTCAGGGTCCCGCAGTCGGCCCGAGTTCCAAAGTCTTGGTCCGGCGTCGGTTGCTATCGCTTCTTCCCTGACGTCAGTGCGACAGGAGTATAAAAGAGGCAGCCAACGCCATTTTCTTCAGTCTTTCTTGCTGCGCGGTGCCCGAAGCAGAAGCAGTTCGCAAGTGCTGGTCGGCAGACTCCTGAGATTTTCAAATCAAATTTCAGACCGAAGTCTTCAATAAAGCCAAGTACCCCGTTGGGTAACCTTTTCTTGCCTCAGTCCGATGTCAGAAAAAGTTAATTGCATTTCTTGTGGGAAGCAAATACCTCATAAGGATTTTCATTCTTATTGTATCCCTTGCCTAGGCCCAGACCACGACATCACAGGTTGTCGGTTTTGTGCTAGGTTTAACAAACTGACTATTAAACGTTGGTTTGATTTCACCCGACATTATTTTGGTAGATAATTTAATTATACCATGCCATCAGAGCAACAGACGACCGGGATGCATAAAAAGCGCAAAGATAAGGACAGGTAGCAGAGACCCAAACCAGACACCGAGGCCTCTGCTAGGCCAGTCGTCGGTTCTCCGGTTTTCAGTGAGGCGCCTACACAGCCCCTGACGACCGCTGATTTAGAACCCCAGCCTGTGTCTGACTCCCAAGAGGAGATTGCAGGGCCTCCAGAGCCTTTATCTTTAGGCCCTTCCGACTTCATGGCTGATGGGGATTCCGGTGTGGTTGAACGGCCGTCAGTTGCTGAAGGTGTCTTCAGACCGACTACACATACTATTAAATCCTTTGCAAAACTGAAAACTCCATTAAAAGTAAGGAAGCCTGTACAGCAGTCTCCAGTGCAAGGCCCCATGCCTAAGAAACAGATGCTTAAGATGGCCGAAGACTTAATTACCCTAATCAGGGGTTCCCATCCCCCACCTGACAAAAGGCCTAGACAGGAGGAGGACTACGCTTCCTCTGACCAGGTTTCCATTACCTCAGATTCTTCTGAGGAACAGGAGTACTCTTTTCTCCCTTATGAAGACTCTGATGCTGAGTCTTTTCCTTCAGCATCTCCCCCAGAAGACTACTCTTTTGGTGAAACTTTACATACCATGAGGGAACATTTCCACTGGGAAGGCCAGGATTACTCTGATTCTAAGAAAAGGCTCAGAGAGTTCCTCTTACTACCCCAGCACAGACCCCTTGCTGTTCCACCTGTGTTAGACATTGTGGATGATGTTTATTCAGAATCTAGCCTTAACCCAGATTCATTACCTCCTGCACCAGCCAAACCAGACAGATACTGCAGAGTCCCTGACTCACATAAATTCCTATATAAAGCCCTGTTGCTGACCCAGAAACCATTTCCCAGGGTCCCAAAGGGGTTAAGGCCTCTATTGCTAAAAATCCTGTACCGTCTGAAAGGGATTCTAGAGCACTAGACAGATGGGGAAAGAAAGTATATACCTCAGCTACTCTAGCTATGAGGGCCTTAAATTGCCAGTTTCACATGCTGAAATATCAACAATATTTGATGTCTCAAGACAAAAAATGAGCACACATACAGAGCAGCCTGATTACAAGGAAATGCAAGATTTGTTGCATTCAGCAGAGCAAGTGGGAAAACATACTTTGCAATGTGGATTTGATAGGTTCATAGGTTCGTACTAGGCTATCTGCCCTAGGGCATTTATAAGCCTAGCCTGAGTGTGTGTGGCTTTCACCACCCCTTAGGATGAGAATACTACACCCTTTTAGGGTTTAGTTTACTGTGCCTCTGTCTAGTAGTGACACAGAGATGACCCCCGGGGTAAACCTACGATCTCCCATCCACTCGTCAAGATTTCTCTTGAATAGAGTTAGTGAGGGGCTCTGCCTAACATGGATTGGGATTCTGTTCCAGAGTGTAGGGAGCCTCTGGGTTATGAATCTGTCCCTCCAGCACGTCCTATTTATTTCTGTGTTGAGGTTTAAGTCTCTTGCTCTCGTGGCTCTGATGGATTTGGATTTTCTGAGGTGGAGCATGTCCATTAATTCCGGATTGGACATGGCCTTGTACGTCGGGCACAGATCACCTCTGAGTAGGCGGTATGCGACTGAATAGAGCTGGAGTTTTTTCAGTCGGGCAGCATATGACATATGTTTAAGACCCTTTATCCTCTTGGTGAGGAACATTTGGGGTCTTTCCAACTGTTGCAGGTGTCGGGTAAGATACAACCCAAATGGGGCATTGTACTCAATCATTGGCCTGATAAGAGAAGAGTACAGGGGCGCAATGACCTCTCTTGATCTAGATGTGAAACCCTTCATGATAAGGTGGGCAATATAGAAGGTCTTCCTAACCACTTTGGCAATGTGAGTGTCAAATGAGAGGTTACTGTCAACCTGGTTCCCTAGGTCCCTGATTACCTCTTCCATTAATGGATTACCACCTATGTGGTAATTTGTGGGTACCTTGTTTTTCCCAAAGGGTATGACTATACATTTTTTGGCGTTCAGCTTTAGGCCATGGCTCTGGCACCAATTATCCGTTTCTATGAGGCCTCTCTGAAGGATGTTTGTGTCCGCTGGGTTCTGTCCTTGAGCCAGTTTGCAACCCATCTTGTGACATATGGGTTTACATTTAAGCTGGTGAGTTTGTCTATGATGCCCGAGTGGGGTATTGTGTCAAAGGCTTTTGCAAGGTCAAGGTAGGCTGTGTGAACTGCCTTACCCTCATCAATGGCCTTAGTGACCGTTTCAAAAAAGTCGACCAAGTTCAAAAGGCAGGATCTGCCCTTGACAAAGCCAAATTGGGTAGGATCCAATGTCTGTAGGTCCCCAATGTCTTTGTTTGAGTTCCATAATGATCCTCTCCATAGCTTTGCAGACCAGGCTCGTCAGGCTTATGGGGCGGTAATTTCCAGGGTCCGTAGAAGCACCGCCTTTGTGAAGTGGGACCACTGTTACTGTACGCCACTCTTTGGGTACGTATCCTGTAGTAAGGCTAAGATTAAACAGCAGCCTTGTGTGTGGGTTTAGTTCCTCTTGGAAGCTTCTTGCAGAGCAGCTGTAACAGGATCTGCCATTCGTAGGCATGCTTGGTTAAAAGAACAGACTTTACCTGATCATGTTAAAGCAAAGTTATTGGATGCACCCTTACAGCAGGATGTTTTATTTGGTGTGAAAGCAGAAGAGGTTTTAAAGAAAATGGAGGATAAGGCAAAATCTATGCAGACGGTCAAGGATTTTTTACAGGTCCAACCCTCTCATTTCAGCAGAAATTGGCTAACCAAAAACTGGACATTTCCAACTTCTGACAGACCACAGAGGGGCAAATACAGACGTCCAAGGGGCAGAGGTCAGCCACAAGACTTTTACAAGCCACGACAATGGGGTGCCACAGCCCAGAAAGGTGGAGAAGACAGGTCTCAAACTATCAGAAGACAATCACAATGACTTGCCCCTCAGACTGCCAAGCAAATCACTCTTGACAGCTCCCTTGGGAGGAAAACTTGCACTTTTTGCAGACAATTGGCACATCATCACAAAAGACAAATGGGTCCTAAATATTGTAACTCAAGGATAACAGGTTCCACTTTCACACTTTTACCAAGGATAAAAGGAATGCCAAACCTGTCATCAAGTCAATGGGCAGAGGCTCAAAGACAAATTACAGCACTCATGGACATGAGAGCCATTCAGTAGGTTCCTACACAGGAGCAAGGACAAGGATTTTACTCAACTCTCTGGTTCTCCGAAAGGGCAAAGCCTGGAGACCCATTCTGGACCTTTCAATTCTAAACACATACCTGGAAGTACCCAAACTCAAGATGCTCACACTACAGCAACTTCCCATGCTGGGCAAGAAGGCTTGGCTAGTAACATTGGACCTCAAGGAGGCATACCTGCATGTCCCTATCAGACAAAATTGCAGAAGATACCTCCGATTTATAGCATGTACAACTCATTACCAATTCACTGCACTGCCCTTTGGCTTATCTACTGCGCCCAGGGTCTTCACAAAATGCCTGGCACCAGTAATTGCATACTGCAGACAAAGAGGAATCCAAATATATCCATACCTGGATGACTGCCTTATTCAAGCAGACAGCAAGGACATTCTTTTAAAACATCTGGCATTTGTAAAAAACCTACTAAGTTGCCTAGGGTACACAGTAAACGAAAAGAAGTCAAAACTAGTGCCCTCACAAGACATAATATTCCTGGGTGCCAGCTTAAATACAATGGCCCAGATGGCTTATCTCACGCCAGACAATCAAGGACAACTGACTCAATACTTCAAAATGATGGCAACAAATACCAAACTCCCTGCAAGAAAAATTCTTCAGGCCTTGGGATTCATGGCATCTTGCATACTACTAATACCATATGCCAAACTGCATATGAGGAAATTACAATGGTACCTGAAAAGCGTATGGACTCAACACAGCCACAGCTTGGAAACAGTAATACCACTAATTCCCTGCCTTCAACAGGAGTTTCTATGGTGGGCTCGGGCATGTCACCTCAACAAGGGTCAGCCTTTCACCTTGCCCACAGCCAGGCAAACAATGACAACAGATGCACCGGATTACGCCTGGGGAGCACACATGGCAGGACATTGTATTCAGGGCAAATGGTCTGCAGATCAAATGAATCTCCACATCAATCAAAAAGAGATGCTAGCTGTTCAAAATGTCCTAACAGCTTTTAAGGACCTCCTACATCCAGGGCAACTTCTAATAAAGGCGGACAACACCACAGTGATGTGGTACATAAACAAGGGGGCACACATTCCTACCCCCCATGCAGGCAAGTAATGGCCTTGTGGAACACAGCACTGACCTACCAAGTTCAACTACAAGCACAATTCCTGCCAGGAAAGAAAAATACATTGGCAGACAAACTAAGCAGAAATATCATGGATCCTCACGAGTGGAAACTAGACCCGCAAGTATTCACAATGATAACTCAAAAATGGGGGAGCCCAGACATAGATCTGTTTGCCTCCCCCCAAAACTACCAACTGCGAAAGTTTTGCACAAGGACATACCACACACTAGCTGGGAAGGTGGACGCCCTCTCATTCAGTTGGAAAACACTAACAGTGTATGCCTTTCCTCCACTGCCTCTTCTGGCAAAGGTGCTGCTAAAAGCCAGATTAGAGAGGCCACAAATGATACTCATTGCTCCAGACTGGCCACGCCAACACTGGTATCCAATATTAAGGAACATGGCTCAAGGCCCACCATGGATTTTACCTCAAATTCCTCACCTGCTGACTCAGCAAAACAATCAGATTCTACACAGCCAGCTCAAGACTTTAAATCTGGCTGTATAATAGATTATCTAAACAACCAGTCAACACTTCTCTCTACAGCTGTTATGGATGTCATGCTGGAGGCCAGGAGACCCAGCACCAGGAAAACCTACTCAGACAAATGGTAAAGATTCTTCGCCTGGAACCAGGCTAAAGGCCAAAATCCTCTTGTCCCAAATATTCCTCAGATTCTGCAATATTTAACTGAGATGTTGCACAAAGGCCTTTCCTTTGGATCTATAAAGATCCACACTTCAGCTGTTTCAGCTCATTACAACACGGATCCTCCTATTTTTTCACTTCCATTATTAAGACAGTGCCTCAGAGGGGCTAAGAACATAAGGCCCCCCGAAGAGCACCAACTCCAACTTGGGACCTCAATTTTGTTTTGGAAAAACTTACACTACCGCCCTTCGAGCCAGCTTTTTCAGATGATTTACAATTTTTATCATGGAAAACTGCCCTGCTGCTAGCAATAACTTCAGCACGAAGAGTCTGAGCTGCAGGCTCTAATGGCAGTGGAGCCTTTCATCATTTTTCATCAAGACAGAGTCTCTTTACGAACTAACCCTTCCTTTATGCCAAAGGTAGTATCCAGTGTGTCTCTAAACCAAGCCATTCATTTACCCACCTTTTATCCAAGCCCCCAGAATAAAGGGGAAAGGGTCCTACACTCTTTGGACATTCACAGGCAATTATTTTTCTACTTGGATAAAACAAAGGTTTTCAGAAAATCTGATCAGCTCTTTGTATCCTACGCTGCAGGATCTCAAGGAAAGCCTATATCAAAACAGACCATTTCAAAATGGATAGGACATTGTGTCCGTTTCTGCTACACACACCATGGGAAACGTGTACCTGGTAACATTAGGCCTCATTCCACCAGGGCTACAGCAACATCAGCAGCCTTCCTCAGAGGGGTACCAACCAAGGATATTTTGGAAGCTGCAACTTGGAGTTCAGTGCACACCTTCACCAAGCACTACCACTTACCACTATACTCAAAAACCACAGCTGGCTTTGCCACTGCAGTTTTGCATGGCCTGCTAGCTTCTCCAAACCCTGTTTAGTACCAACCACCCAGCCTTAGCTTTGAGATTCAACCCAAGGGGATGACTGCAGCAGTGTGACACTTTGAACATAGTACAGTTTTGTACCTACCATAAATGTAGATGTTCGAGTGTTCACACTGCTGCAGTCCAGGTTACCCTCCCACCTTCCCCTCTTCTTACCTGGGTTTTATCTATAGCTCCCTGTTTATACAATCTCTAAGATGTATTTCTATATGGTGTATTTGCTTACAGCTGTAGCTGTTGTTTTCTACTTATGTAATTTACTTAGGATTATGTATTGCCTTCCTATTTGGGGGCATCTGACATCTGGGGCAAGAAAAACTGAAGAAAATGGCATCAGCTGCCTCTTTTATACCCCTGTCGCACTGACGTCAGGGAAGAAGCGACAGCAACCGACGCCAGACCAAGACTTTGGAACTCGGGCCGACCTGCGGGACCGCTTGATGGCAGATAACCCAAGTGTGATGACTGCAGCAGTGTGAACACTCTAACATCTACATTTATGGTAGGTACAAAACTGTACTTTCCAGATAGCTAGAGATGTCGGATGAGAAAGAGAAGCCACATCCTAAATCTGGCTTAAAAAAATGTACAGATTGTGGACAAAAAAATGTCAGTCACTGACTGGCACGTTCAGTGTGTTTATTGTCTAGGGGCATTACACCTCCAAGACCCTTGTAGCATCTGTCACTCCTCTTCCAGGGTACTTTTAGAGAGGAGAAGGAAATTGGTGGCTATGGGTTTACTTCAGCACCCCTTCTCGTAAGCACTGGGTGACCAGGATGGTGCTAGTGAATCCTCAGTCATCCAAGTCTTCAGGTGACAACAAAGTATCGAAAAAGGCTGAAAAAAATGGAGGGTGTAGGGCCATCGGTTCCACTGCCCTCTGAACTGAGTGTCCCTTCTGTTCGGAGCCAGATCCCAGCTTTGGAGCCGGTTTCTGAAATTCCCTCATCTCCTCTGCTCCAGTCAGCACCCTTGGTGCCCTCCTCGAAGTCTTCTGTCAGCCTCTCAGATCTGGATATGGACCGGTTGGTGCAGAAGCTTTTACGGGCACCAGGCCTTGTCAAATTGTTGGCTCCGCAGGAAGGCAAGACTCTGTTTGCCATTGGAGTCCATTTTTCTACCCCTACTCTGCCCTATCCCAAGGGCCCTAAGGGCGGAAAGATGTGGTTCCGAAAAGCACAGGGAGCCTTTCTGGACACATGTGGAGAAACCCCCTCTAGACGCAGAGAAGGGGGGGTTATAATGGAAAACTCTGCCTGCGCGGCAGGGGGGGGGGGTCCGCAACAGCAGGGTGACAGAGGCCAGTTCTCTGGCCAGCCCTACCAGCGCTTCTGAAAGGAGACCTGGCTATCCGGCTCTGGAGGCAGTCGCGGGTCGCTTATCTTTTTCCCCAGAAGCCTGGCTAAGCATAACATCCGATACCTGGGTACAAGGCATCATTTCCAGAGGGTATTTCATACCGTTCTCTTCCCCTCCCACTCCTGTCAACAGAATCCCGGATTTTCCACCCTGTCTCAGGGAACAAGCAGCTATAGAGGTCCGCAGGTTGCTAGAAAGAGTCCATCCAGCCAGTCCCAGCAGACCAAACAGGATTCGGAACTTACTCAAGATTCTTTTTGGTTCCAAAGAAAACAGGGGTCTGGAGACTTACCTTGGAACTCAGCAAACTCAACCAATTTGTAAAAAAAAGATAAGTTCAGAATGGTCACGCTTCAGACCATTCTTCCCTTTCTAGGGAAAGGCGATTGGATGTGTTCCATCGATCTCAAGGACGCGCACTACCACATAAAGATGGACAGACACTCCAGAGATCACCTGCATTTCCAGCTGGGAGCCAATCGCTATGAGTTTCAAGCCCTGCCCTTTGGTCTCACTACAGCCCCCATAGTGTTAACCAAATGCATGGCAGTAGTCACGCCTCACCTGAGGCGTCTAGGATTCTAGGTGTTTCCAAATCTAGACGATTGGCTCCTTACTGCCACCACCAGGCATCAATTGATTCAGGCAACGCAATCTACTCTGACACCACTTGGGCATTACAGTCAACTTCGAAAAGTCTGCCTTGTTGCCATCACAGCATACCGTCTTTAAAGGAGCAGAGTTAGATACCTCAACCACCACTCTACGTCTTCCAGTTGAAAGGGTCTCAATTCTTCACCAACACTTCAACGCATTGGTGTTGAATAACAGAGCTACAGCCGGAGACGTCTTGAAGGTACTAGGTTTGATGGCGGCAGCAATTCTAGCCATTCCACTCGCAAGGATGCATATGCGAATTCTTTAATGGCTCCTGTTCGCTCAGTGATCTTACCAGAAATTGCCAATGAGCCATATGATTCTCATCAGAAACTCTTGCAAGAGGGACCTTTGGTGGTGGTTGATGTCTCTTCATGTCACAATAGGAAGACCCTTTGTGCCCCCCCCCAGTAACTACTGTGACCACGGACGCTTCTCAGATAGGGTGTTTGGGGGGGGGGGGCATTTTCAGGGAAAGACTGCCCAAGGCACATGGACGGATTAAGAGGGTGTCCTAATGGTTAAGGTGTTTGCCTTACAAACACAAGGTGCAGGGTTTGAGCCTCACAAGGGATAATTGGCTAGGCTTACAATGGCTCGCAAGGGCAGTTAGCTTAGTACTAAACTATGAACTATCTGCATGTCAATGTCCTGGAGTTGAGGGCAGTACTTGTGGCGTTGCAGTACTTTCAGGGCTCTCTTCCTCTAGGGACAATTGCAATTCAGACAGACATGTCAGTGGTCTGGTACTTGAACAAACAGGGCGGAACCAAGTCTTATCCCCTTTGTCGAGAAGCCCTCAGGGTATGGCAATGGGCTGTGTCATCCCAGCGTTTTCTGTTAGCAACGCACATCCCGGGAAAATCCATTGTGATAGCGAACAAGTTGAGCAAGGCAATCCTGTTGCCTCACGAGTGGTCTCTCAACCAACATGTTGCGGACATGATTTTCCGCAAATGGGGCCATCCTTGCTGCGACCTCTCTGCCAGTCACATCAATACCAAATGCAGAAGCTACTTTGCCCTATTACCACCTCTGGGACATCCCCCAAGAGACACACTTGTACACGATTGGCTTCCAGGTCTCCTATATGCATTCCCTCCAATTCCATTGATACCCATGTTTTTACAGAAAGCAAAGTCCCTGGGAAGGACTGTTATCCTTATATCCCCTTATTGGCCTCGACAGATTTGGTTCCCTTTTCTTCATCATCTGCTGGCGGATCCATGGATCCTGGACCCAGTTCCAGACGACCTGACACACCCGTCAGGGGACCTCCATCCTTCATTGCAGTCTCTAAAGCTGACTGCTTGGCTGATCCACTTCCCCAAATAGCCAGGCTTCATTCACTCTCAGATGACAGAAGTCAAATTCTATTGTCTTCTCATAAGCCATCCACCAGAAAACTATATCGCAGTAAGTGGGGAAAGGTTCGCCATTTGGGCCAGTATACAAAAAATTAACCCTTTCCGAGCTCCTTTGTCATCCATTTTAGAGTTTTTGACACTGATTTTTAAGGAAGGAGCAGCAGCTGGCACAGTTTGGGTTCAATTAGCCGCTATATCTAATTTCCACCTTGGATTGGATGGGTTAAATATTATGGGCCCATAAGTTATCTAAGGTTTTTCTCAAAGGTGTTTTTCAAATGAGGCCTCCTCCTGTCAAAATCCCTTATTCTCCCTGGAATTTGAATTTTATGCTATCTCAAATAATTCTTCACCCCCTCCGAACCAGCATCATCTTGTGATCTCAAATTCTTGTCCTGGAGAGCTATTTTTCTAGTGGCCATTACTTCTGTCCGCAGAGTGTCAGAACTTCAAGCATTATCTATCAGACCTCCTTATATGATTTTCCATGCTGATCGAGTATCTCTCAGAACAAACCCCTCCTTTTTGCCTAAAGTCTGTTCTGAGTCTAATGTCAATCAGATCATTGAGTTGCCAGTCTTTTTTCCCAACCATTCCAACAAATTAGAATACATGCTGCACAAACTTGACGTGTACAGACTGCTCAGATTTTATCTTGTCTAAGGATATTAGAAAATCGGATCAACTTTTTGTATCCTTTTCGGAGGCCAGAAGAGGTAGACCAGTGGCTAAAACAACCCTTTCAAAATGGTTATCTGACTGTTTCTCATTTGTTCATGCAATTGCTAACATACTTTTGCCACACAAAGTAAAGGCTCATTCAACCAGAGCAGTTTCTACGTCTTCTGCTTTTCAAGCTAAATTGCTCCTTGATAACATTTGTGCTGCAGCCACTTAGTCCAAGCTTCATACTGTTGTCACTCATTACAAAGTGGATAAGGCTTCCAGGGACAGGTCGTCTTTTGGTTCTATGGTCCTGAAAAATGTACTCCAGTGAGCCACCCAGGATTGCGGGTGCTAGTGACACTACCCATCAGTGAGAATAAACTGCGAGATTTAACAACTTCACATAAAGATGTTATGTACTCACCATAACGTTCCATGTGAGTTGTTTATCTCGCCTTTATTCTCACGTCCCTCCCTCCATCCGCCTCCTGGCTGATAGTTGACCTAGAGGCTAGTATCATCCTGTTTGTTCAATACTTCTTCCTTCTTGGGGAGTGCACCCCTTACAGGAGTATATATATACATGCAGCAAACAAGATCTGAGGTAATTCCAGCAATGCATCGTGGGATAAGGGGCTTGGTCTCGAGCTACTGGCAAACTTTGAGCTTTGCTATCGGCCGTGTCGGAGCCGAGGATCGGCTCCGAACCCATCCGTGAGAATAAAGACGAGATAAACAACTCACATGGAACGTTATGGTGAGTACATAACTTCTTTTTCTATCATATCTATATCTTTATGCATATCTATATGTAATGTGTGTGTGTGTGTGTGTGTGTTTGTGTGTGTAGGTAGGTATATATTTTTTTCTTTTACTTTCAGGGCTCAGCCTCCCACTCTATTGGCATGAAAGCTCTGAAGGGCTTGATCCGTTCTCTGTTTTAGGCCGCTCTGCTTGGGCTGCCTAATGGTTTGAGCCCATTGAAGCTGCCTTGAAACTTTGGATGCTGGCTGGCTGTTGCATCCTTGGCAGGATTTAACCCCATATAGCTAACGCTACTGCAGCACTGATTATTCAGAGGTCTGCTGTTAAGTTTACTTACACAGGTGTACTACCTAGGTTGTCTTTCAGGCTGCAGTGGTCAGAGGAATGTCCCCATAAAGGAGGCCATCTGGGAGGCTGAAAGTTTTGCTGTTGGTGAGGATGCATCTCTTACAGGATACGAAAGCTATGTACTTCACATAGTGATAGGCTTTGAGTAAATGAACAAGAAATTACCCATTCATCCGTCTTCTGTCTTTGTTGTTGACATGTTCTAGAGTTTACAAATTACTTTTTATGCTTAGTTTTACATGTATTATCTGAAATTTGGAGAGGAAGGTTTTCGCATAGGCAATTATGGATAAAAGTAGAGGGGCTAGTTATCCTGGCAAAGTTTCAGATACCATCTTGTGTGCCGTTTAAATGGATGGACCTGCTCATCCAGTCCAAGCTATATTGCAAGTGTATGACTTTTGTTTACCCTAAGTTTTGCATTTCACTTTGTTATAGTTATAGCTGCCCTTTTTTGGCATGTAGTTTGACTTTTGAATGAACATTTTAAAAAAGTAGCAGATGCATATAAAAATCACTAGAAATACTCTGGCAAAATGCAGACATGTACAAAAATATTTGCATATCTCTGTTGGCGTCCTGTAGCTCCAGTTTGTATGCAGAGATTAACTGAGTTGGGAGTATCATAGAAGCAGGAAGATGACAGAATATTGCCATCTATGTTAGCTGGAAATGTGGTGCTGATGAGTAAGACTGTAGTTATATGAGCGGTGATGGATATTAAAAGGTACATTTACTTAACCACATCCCCTGAAAATGTCATTGCTTGTTTGTAATGACATAGAGGAGCACGTGAGAGTAAGTTTAGCTTTGAAGAATGTTAAAATACAAATGAATTGTGTAACCAAGAGAGTAAATTTCCTTAAGGAGAAGGGGGAAAGGCATTTGAAAGTCAGAGGATGCAGCAGGATGGCATTTGTCATAGAGTGCAGAAGTGGTGAGTCAGTTGGAGGAGTATCACTGAAGCCCTGTAACAATTGTACAGTCTTATGGAGGAAGATGCAGTGTGCCCCTTCTCAGTGGGAAATCACTTGAGAAGTGATCTGGAGGCTGTTGAGGCTAGCCAAGATATATTTCTGAGAGAAAGCAAAAAATGTCTTTCTTAATCTTAAATCTTTATTGTTCTGTATGTAAATTGCATGCATGTTTATGTTCAGCTAGAGTTATAATTAAAACAGTTATAAAAGCAAGTGTATTTTATTATTACTGTCCTATTATTTTGGTGTTTCTGGTAATTGTTTCTTTTCATTTCAGGGACAAGTTATTCCCCACAAGAAAATCATAATCACAGCACTCATCACAGCACCAATTCACACACTGCTAATGCTACCAGCAATCCAAGTAAAACTTCAGATCTAGTAAGTAGTCCATTATGGGTTCAGGTATATTTTAAAAACTTGCCTTGTTCCTTTTTGTTTATATTACTGGTGGCTGCCCATATCTAGAGACAAAATATAATCACTCTTAAATTTCTTTCTGTTATATGTAGATGAGCAGAATGCCATAGAAGGATAACATTTAATGCTGCTACCCTGAAGGGAAGCAACACTTTTGATGTACCTTTAAGTTCTTAATTTTATTGTGGTTAGCACTTAGTGTATAGTTGCTATAGTTAATGGTTTAAGATTCGGTGACTTAAGTAATAATAAAATATAATCTCTTTTTGTGCTTTGGTATCTTGACACATATATCACTTGCAATATTCATTTGCATCTACTTAGAAATGCATAGCGTGGTGACTTCCTTTTTTAAACTTCCTTGCTCTATCACACAAGTAAGCATACTCTGCATATTGTTGATTGCTTGGGTATGGTTCTTGGGTGTTAGGATTGGTCTGCACATAATCCATTCCTAGGCTGCTAACCCCTTCTAACATATTCCTTGAGGCTATACTTTTTTCCTCTTGTAGTTCCAAGTAAAAGGAAGCAGGAGGATGGTGGCTGGCATACACCTGCAGCTGGATCTCTTCTTAGGGACCCAGTATTGTGGTGAACTTTCATATCCTGTGCCATACAGCTTTAGCTGAAAAATCCAGTATGACAGAGTTTAACAGCAGCCAAATTTGGGGGGGGTTAAGTTAGAGAGTATAATCTTGTAATCTTGAGAATGGTGGCTCCAAAGGAAGCCTTGTCTAAAGACCATATCATTTTTGCAATGCTTTGCAAAGGTGCTGTTTAGGGAAGACAACATTTCAAGTTTCTCAGATGTTATACATTTAGGAAAGCATTGGCTAGTAATGTTACCTTTACATTTATTTTGTGAAGACATCTAAGTACCTTTAGTTGATTTGTAAGAGGGTCTTCCTCCAGAGATCTTTGGCTGTGCACATTGTCTATCAGATGAAAATGGCAGTGTTTTCAGCAAGCTCCTGCTTTTAGGAATATTTTTACTCCTGTAGAAATATACTCCATGAAGTAATGCACTTGTCACTTGGTTATGTATGCGTCGTCCTTATACGGTCATTTCTCCAGAGGCTGCCATTTTGCCCCCACACCACTAGTTGGCCCCTTCTGCAAATCAAGTAGCAGCACAGGTCAGGCATTACATTAGAATTGAAAGTAATAAGTGTCTGGTTAACTGTTAAAAGAGAACTCCAGCGGCTGCTGAGACTGTTTCCAGGATGAGCTATTGTTTTCAGTGGGAGAACACTTTGGATGTTCTTCGTGTTTCACTGTTGCAGTCATTACATTTGGGTTATCTGCTTGCAGGTTGCCCTCAGTCGGCCTGATTAACAAAGCCTTGGGTCCTGTGTCGGTTGCTGTCCCTTCTTCCATGACGTCAGGTCGTCAGGGGTATAAAACATGCAGCAGACGCCATTGTCCCAGTCTTTCTTGCCGTGCGGTGCCCGAAGCAGAAGCAGTTCGCAAGTGCTGGTCGGCCGACTCCTGAAATGTTCGTTTTCGAGTTTCAGAACCTAAGTCCTCAACTAAAGCTAAGTACCCCGTTGGGGAAATTTTTTCTTGGTCCTTACCAATGTCAGTAAAAGTTAATAATTGCATTACTTGTGGAAAGCAAATACCTCATTCATTCGTACTGTATTCGTTGCCTAGGCCCTGACCACGACGTACCTTGCTGTCGTTTTTGTGCTTTATTTAATCAGCACACTATCCATTGTAGGTATATTTTCGCCTCTAAATATTTCGGTTCTCTGTTTAATTATCCAGAAATGTTGTCGATTAGCCATCCGACTACCGGGATTCTGAAAAAATGCAAAGATAAAGACAGGGACAGGCTGCTGAGGTCCAAAGCTGCCGGTGTAGCTTCTCCTAAGCCAGTCGCCAGTTCGCTCGTACTCAGTGAGGCGCTTTCGCAGCCCCTGATACCCACTACTCCTGATTCGCAGGCCTCTACTGAGACCCATTCAGAGTCTGGTATGCCGCGAGATGCTTTAGCTATGGAACCCACAGATGTCTCTACCTTGTATGGGTCCGGAGCTGCTGTGCAGGCACCGGCTTCTGAGGATGTATTCAGGCCTACGGGCTTGTCTCCTTCATTACTTAGGCCTAAATCTCGATCCATGTGTAAAAAAACGATGCCCAGGCCACATGCTCAGGCCTCTCTTCCTTAAAAACCAATGATGAGAATGGCTGAAGATCTAATAACTCTAATCAGGGGTAGCCAACCCCCCTCTTCTAAGAGGCCTAGGACTGAGGTTGATTATGAATCTTCTGATCAGGATTCTGTTTTTTCTGACTCTTCTGATGATCTGGATTTGCCCTTACCTACTTATGAGGATTCTGATGTAGAGGACTGTATTGCCTCTGCTTTCCCTCTTGAAGATTTTTCTTTTGTGGAAACCTTACATTCTCTCTTCCCACTGGGAAATCAGGATTTTTCTGATTAAAAAAAGAGGCTTAGGGATTTCCTTCTCCTACCTCAGCATAGGCCTTTAGCTATTCCTCCTGTACTAGACATTGTTGATGATGCTTTCTCGGAATCTAGTTTGGCCTGTGATTCCCTGCCTCCTGCTCCCAGAAAACCTGACTGGTACTACAGGGTCCCTGAGTACCACAAGTTCCTTTTCAAAAATCCTATTGCAGATCCAGGGACTATTTCACAGGGGCCCAAGGGCATTAAGGCTTCTACTGCTAAAAATCCTGCCCCTTCTGATAGAGACTCCAGGGCGCTGGATAGATTGGGTAATAAGGTTTACACTTCTGCAACCTTGGCCATTAGGGCTTTAAACTGCCAGTTTCATATGTTAAAATATCAGCAACATGTTATTGGACTGCTTAAACAGAAAATAATGTTGATTTCTGACTGTGTGAAAATAAAGAATTACAGGATTTAATGCATTCTGCTGAACATGTTGGAAAACGTACTTTGCAGTGTGGTTTTGATTTATTAGAAGCCTCTTGCAGGGCTGCTGTTATTGGGTCTGTGCTCAGAAGGCATGCTTGGCTTAAGGAGCAAACTTTGCCTGATCATGTTAAGGCTAAATTGTTGGATGCTCCTTTAAATCAGGAACGCCTGTTTGGCAACAAGGCTGAGGAAGTTCTTAAAAAGATGGAAGATAAAGCTAAATCTATGCAAACTGTTAAATATTTTTTACAAGTTCAACCTCCTAGGCACTGACCCTCTAAGAATTGGTCCTTTCCAGCCCCTTCCAGGTCTTCTCAAGCCAAACCCAGACACAGCAAAAACCCCAGGTTTCAGTCCCAGGGGACTCGCAGAACTAAGCAGTGGGGGGCCTCCACTTCCAAGTCTGGGAATAATAAGACTCCCCCATATGGTAAACTGTCTCAATGACTTCCTTTTAAAATTTCCAAGCACTTATCAACTGACTGCCCCTTTGGACAGAAAGATTGCTCTTCATGCAAAGAATAGGGAACTCATTACCCAGGACAAATGGGTTTTAAATAGTGTCCCAGGATACAGATTTCACTTCCACACGTTGCCAACACCAAGTGGGTGGCCGGACCTACCCCCAAATCAGTGGGCAGAGGCCTAAAAACAAGTACTTCCTCTCAAGCATGGGGGCTATTCAACTGGTACCAGAAGAAGAAAAGGGACAAGGTTTCTACTTGAGACTTTTCCTAGTACCCAGAAAGGACAATTCATGGCATCCTATCCTGGACCTGTCTACTTAAACACCTTTTTGGAGATTCCAAAATTCAAGATGCTGTCTCTTCACCAATTACTTCCTATGCTAGACAAAGATGCCTGGTTGGCAACACTAGATTTAAAAGAAGCATACCTGCACATGCCAATCAGGGAATCTTGCAGAAGATACCTATGCTTCAAAGCACTATCAGTTCTCTGCACTACCCTTTGGCTTGTCTACTGCGCCCAGGATATTCACAAAGTGCCTAGCTCCAGTTATTGCATTTTGCAAGCAAAGAAATATACTCATACCTGGACGATTGTCTAATTCAGGCAGAAAGCCAGGACATACTTTTGAATCATCTGGCCTTTGTAAAAAGGGTTCTAACTTGTCTGGGGTACACCATAAACGAAAAGAAATGACACCTGGTGCCCTGTCAACAAGTTATATTCCTGGGAGCAAGCTTGAATACAACATCCCAGATGGCTTACCTCACGCCAGAAAAGCAAATTCATTTGACAACCTACTTTAAACAAATGGCCACAAAAACCCTGCCATCTGCAAGACAAATACTGCAAGCCTTGGGGTTCATGGCCTCCTGCATTCTTCTAATTCCATATGCAAGACTGCATGTGAGGAAACTACAGTATCATCTAAAAAGCCTATGGTGTCAACATTCTCAAGACCTAGAAACAATGATTCCTGTCTTACTTTGCATACGTCTAGAGTTCCTTTGGTGAGCAGAGGCCTGCCAACAAAACAAGCAACTACCTTTCACACCACCCCCTGCCGCCCATACCCTAACAGATGCATCAGACTATGCATGGGGGGCTCACCTGGCAGGGAAGTGCATTTGGGGCAAATGGAACTCAAGTCAAATGCACCTGCATATCAATTAAAAAGAAATGAAGGCTGTCAGAACATTCTATACAGCTAACAAGGACCACATTCTTCTAGGACAACTAATGGTAAAGACGGACAGCACCACTGTTATTTGGTACATAAACAAGCAGGAGGATACACATTCTTACCCCCTCTTCAGACTAGCCATGGCATTGTGGAACACAGCCTTGAGCTAACAAGTGAACCTACAAGCTCAATTCCTGCCAGGAACATTAAATACACTGGCAGACGGACTAAGCAGAAACTTCATGGACCCACACGAGTGGAAACTGGAACCAAGGATTTTCAACATGTTGATAAGCAAATGGGGGAGCCCAGATGTAGACCTGTTTGCTTCTCCCGAGAACTACCAATTGGACAAATGTTGCACAAGGACTCCCCACAAACAAGCCTAGAAAGTGGATGCTTTGTCCTTCAGCTGAACAAAAACCTATCAGTCTATGCCTTCCCCTCTCTGCTCTCCAAAGTACTACTAAAGATCAAACAGGACAAACCAAGGATGATTTTGATTGCTCCAGACTGGCCGCGCCAACACTGGTAACCCCTCCTGCGCAGTGTGTCACTGTTATCTCTATGGCACCTGCCTCAGACTCCTTCCTTGCTGTCTCAGCAGGAGAACCAGATTCTGCACCCTCAGCTTCCAACACTGAATCTTGCAGCCTGGCTAATTACTTAATCTCTCCTTTACCACATCCCTCAGCAAACCTGTGATGGATATCATTTTAGAGGCAAGGAGGCCTAGTACTAGAAAATCCTATGCTGAAAAATGGAAATGATTCTGTGCCTGGAACCAATCTCAAGGGATGAGCACAGCAGCACCCAATTTACCTCAGATTTTACAGTACTTAACTGAGATGCTTCACAAGGGCCTGTCTTTTTCCTCCATTAAAATCCACGCCTCAGCCATTTCAGCTCATTATAACACAGAACCCCTCCCCTCTTCTCTCGTCCTCTGCTCAAGCAGTTCCTCAGAGGGGCCAAAAATTTGAGACCACCCAGGAGAGTTCCAACCCCAGCCTGGGACCTTAACTTTGTATTGGAGAAACTCTCTACCTCCTTTCGAGCCAGCTGCTACTGCAGACTTAAAATTTCTTTCTTGGAAAACAGCTTTCCTTTTAGCAATCACTTTAGCTAGAAGGGTATCTGAATTACAGGCCCTTATGGCAGTGGAGCCTTTCATCATCTTTCATGCGGGCAGGGTGTCCCTCAGAACCAATCCATCCTTCATGCCCAAGGTGGTATCCAGTGTGGCTCTTAATCAGTCCATTCATTTGCCAACCTTCTTTCCCAGCCCACAGAATAAAGGGGAACGGATACTGCATTCCTTAGATGTGCACAGACAACTTAGATTCTACTTGGACAGGACTAAACCTCAAAGGAAATCTGAACAACTGCTGGTGGCATTTGCTTCAGGGTCAGAGGGGAAGGCTATTTCAAAGCAAACCATTTCTAAATGGATAAGTCATTGCATTAATTTCTGCTATAAGCACCATGGAAAACCTATCCCCCAGGGGATCAGACCTCACTCCACCAGAGCTGTATCTACCTCTACAGCCTTTCTCAGAGGTGTCCCTACTAGGGACATCCTAGAAGCTGCTACCTGGAGTTCTATACATACATACTTTCACCAAGCATTATCATTTGCCAATTTTCTCTAAATCCAGCACTGGCTTTGCCACTGCAGTCTTGCAGGGCCTTATAGCTGGCCCTAATGCTATCTAAATTCCTCCTCCCAACCATAGCTTTGGGAATCTACCCAAATGTAATGACTGCAGCAATGAATACACTCTAACATTTACATTTATGTTAAGTGTACACAACTGTACTTTTCTCAGTCCCTTAGAAAATACTATGATTTACTACAGCTGAAATATCCAGAACCCTCATCCACCACCAGTGATGTCAGCATTGGAGGGTGTGTTGGTCACAGCCAGTTGTTTCCCTTGCAACCATCCTGTTGCCTCTAAGAAAGCAGGTAGAATGTGTAATGTTCTCATTCTTTTATGTTTTTTATAAAATGTATGAAGTTCCTTATTCTTTTTAAAGTGTTTATACACTGATCCTAGAACTGACACAGCAGTTACAGCTTTAGTTAGTGTGTCTGCTGCAAAGTATTTTGTTAAGTTTAATCTGTGATAAGAATATTAAAGCTGTCAATAAGTTTGGGAAAGTGGCATATGCTTCTGCAGCTTTTAATTTTTTTGAATCCTGAATTGTCAGGCTCGTATGTTAAACTTTTTACTGACGAATTGTGGAAGTATGAGGAATGTTTCGGCTGCAGTTTCCTCTTGTGGGGAAAATTTTGTAGTTTGTGCTTTTAGTTTCTTGTATTTCTTGGGTCACTGCCCATTGAAGTGAGTTTGACTCTAAGTATAGATTCCAGTGTTGTTGCCACTGATAATGTTTTGAGGTTTGCTTGCATGCGTTCTCAGAACCTCTCAGATGTCAAAAATTATTTTGAAGTTTTCTTTGGAGAGAGGTTTAGTTTTTGGACCCTTTGCTATAGAGATTATCAGAATGATGAGGGAGGTTAGCTGATTCAGGGAATCTTTAAAATTTTCAGCCCTTTTTTAAATTCTTAGGATTTAATTTTTTTGTTTTGCTCCCTTGTGCAGAAAGAAACCGTCACAGCAGAGTGTTGGTGAGCAGAAGTAATGGCTGGAGGTCTCAAAAAGAAAGAACCTTCCAGAACAAAGGATAATCAAACAAGGCAGAGTGTCTGTATAAGGGACCTTGTCCCCACTTCTCACACTGGCAGTCCCTTACCCCTTTCATAATGTCTGAATCTCTGTTTCTGTCTTTGATAGTATAGTGTTTCAGATAAATGGTTCCTGAATGTGATCCATCTAAGATACAAATGGCTGCGGGATGAAAATCTGCCAGACCGAACACTTTTTTTTCTGCTGTCCTGCAATATATGATGATCATCGTGTTACACCACTGCAGTCATTACACTTGGGTTATCTTGCTGTCAGGCGGTCCCGCAGTCGGCCAGAGTTCCAAAGTCTTGGTCCGGCATCGGTTGCGGTCGCTTCTTCCCTGACGTCAGGGCACCAGGGGTATATAAGATGCATCCGACGCCATTTTCTTCAGTCTTTCTTGCTGCGCGGTGCCCGAAGCAGAAGCAGTTCGCAAGTGCCGGTCGGCCGACTCCTGAGATTTTCAAAGTCGAATTTCAGATCCGAAGTCTTCAGTAAAGCTAAGTACCCCGTTGGGGAAACTTTTTTCTTGCCTCAGACCGATGTCAGAAGAAGTTAATAATTGTATTTCTTGTGGGAAGCAAATAAGGACTTCCACTCTTACTGTATTCCATGCCTAGGCCCTGATCACGACGTCATTAGTTGTCGGTTTTGTGCTAGATTTAACAAACACACTATAAAAAGACGTTTTGATTTTGCTTTGCATTACTTTGGCCCGAAGGTTCAATTATACTATGCCGTCGGATCAACTGACGACCGCAATACCGAAAAAACACAAGGACAAGGATAAAGACAGGTATCTGAGGTCCAAAACCGACGACGAAACCTCTTCTAGGCCAGTCGCTGGTTCTCAGTGAGGCGCTTTCGTAGCCCCTGACACTCGCTATCTCAGAGCCACAGGCCGCCTCAGACTCCCACGTGGAGACAACTATGCCTCTGGAAACTCAAGGTATTGGGCCTACAGAAACTAATCCCTCAGATGGGTCCTGAGCCGCTGAGCAGGCATCGGCTTCTGAGGGTGTGTTCAGCCCTTCACAACTTACCATTAAAACAACAGCCAAGACAAAAGTACCATTAAAGACAAAGAAACAAGTACAGCATTCTCCTGGACAGTCCTCCATGCCTAAAAAGCAGATGCTTAAAATGGCCGAAGACCTCTTTACTCTAATCAGGGGTTCCCATCCCCCTCCTGAGAAAAGGCCTAGGGCAGGATACAGACTGTGATTCCTTTGATCAGGTTTTCCATTTCCTCTGATTCCTCTTCAGACCGGGGATACTCTCTACCCCCCTATGAGGACTCTGATGTTGAAGAATCTATCCCTTCAGCCTCTCCTCCTGAGGATTATTCTTTTGGGGAAACTTTACATACCATGAGGGAGCATTTCCATTGGGAAAGTCAGGATTACTCAGAATACAAGAAAAGGCTCAGGGATTTCCTTTTATTGCCTCAGCACAGGCCCTTGGCTATTCTGCCTGTGCTTGATATTGTGGATGATGTGTTCTCTGAATCCAGCTGATCTGATTCCTTGCCCCCTGCACCAGCCAAGCCAGATAGATATTAGAGTCCCAGAGACTCACAAGTTTCTTTATAAAAACCTTTCTGCTGATCCAGAAACTGTTTCCCAGGTTCCAAAAGGGGTTAAGGCTTCCATTGCAAAAAATCCAGTACCCTCTGACAGACTCCAGAGCTTTGGATAGATGAGGGAAGAAAGTGTACACTTCTGCAACTTAAGCAGTAAGAGCTTTAAATTGCCAATTTTACATGCTTAAGTACAAACAATATTTAATGGCTCAGTTAAAACAGAAAATGCTTGCAAGCTCAGAAGCTCCTGATTGTAAGGAAATGCACGATTTATTACATGCAGTTGAACAGGTGGGAAAACATGCCCTACAATGTGGTTTTGATTCTTTAGAGGCCTCTAGTAGGGCCGCAGTTACAGGTTCTGTGATTCGAAGACATGCTTGGTTAAAAGAACAGAGTTTACCTGATCATGTTAAGGCAAAGTTATTGGATGCTACTTTACAGCATGATACCTTGTTTGGTGTTGAGGCAGAAGAGGTGTTAAAGAAAATGGAGGATAAAGCTAAATCTATGCAAACAGTCAAGGATTTGTTACAGGTACAGCCACCTCGATTTAGCAGAAATTGGCCAACAAAGAATTGGTTCTTTCCAGTGTCAGACAGGCCACAGAGAGGCAGATACAGACGCCCAAGAGGCAGATCTCAACCCCAAGGCTCAAACAGACAATGACAGTGGGGGCAGCTCAACCCCAAAATGAGGTGAGGACAAGTCTCAACCTTACAGGAAACAGTCACAATGACCTTCCCCTTCGTACGCCAAGCACTTCCCTTTTGGAAGCCACCTTAGGGGGAAAACTAGCACTTTTTTCTCAAAACTGGCAAACAATCACCCAAAACAAATGGGATGTTCATCGTGCATACAGCTGCAGTCATTACAGATGGGTTATCCTGCCGTCAGCTGGGTCCTCGGTCAGCCGAATTCCAAAGTGTAGGTCCGGCGTCGGTTGTCGCTTCTTCCCTGACGTCAGTGCGGCAGGGGTATAAAAGAGGCAGCCGATGCCATCTTCAGTCTTTCTTGCCACGCGGTGCCCGAAGCAGAAGCAGTTCGCAAGTGCTGGTCGGCCAGCTCCTGAGATTTACGAAAATATTTCAGCCGAAGTCTTCTTGAAAGCTAAGTACCCCATTGGGGAAACATTTCTTGCCTCAGACCGATGTCAGACAAAGTTAATAATTGCATTTCATGTGGGAAGCCAATACCGCATAAGGATTTCCACTCTTTCTGTATACCTTGCTTGGGCCCAGACCACGATGTCTCGGCCTGCCGTTTTTGTGCTAGATTCAACAAGCGCACTATTAAGCGCCGGGCGGAGATCGCCCTTCACTATTTTGGCAAAAAATTCAATTATATTATGTCGTCGGATACTCCGACTCCTGTTTTGAGTAAAAGATGCAAAGATAAGGACCGACATACGAGGTCCGCACCGACTATTGAGACCACGCTAAGGCCGACTACCGGTTCTCCGGTGCTCAGCGAGGCGCCTATGCAGCTCCTGAGTTCCGATGACACTACATTACCGGTGTCTTCAGTACCTGAGGTCGCAGGCTCCTCTGTCCCCATTCCTATTGCAGATACCGACGCCACTCTTGGTGGGGGAACTCAGAGTTTAGACAGGCCTGCCATTTCTCAAGGTGTCTTCAGGCCTTCCTCCTTCTCTATTAAAGCTTTCACAAAATCTAAAGCAGCCATGAAAACCAAAAAACAGGGTCCTCAGACCCCCTCTCAAGGCCCCATGCCTGAAAAACAGATGCTCAAAATGGCTAAGGATTTGATTACTCTTATCAAGGGGATGTCCTTCAAAGATGCATCTGCAATCCTTACAAATGGGTTGTCCTGTCGTCAGGCAGCCCCTCGGTCGGCCGGATTCCAAAGTCTGGGTCTGGCCTCGGCTGGTGTCGCACTTCACCCGACGTCATAGCTGCAGTTATTCGGGTATAAAGGCATCAGCCAGCGCCATTTTCCTCAGTCTTTCTTGCGCGTGGCGAAGCAGAAGCTGTTCGCAAGTGCCGGTCGGTCAGATCCAGAGATTACTACTACCGAATACTATTTCGAAGACTTCTAAAAAGCTAAGTACCCCGTTGGGGACTCTTTCTTGCCTCAGCCGATGTCAGAGAAAGTGAATAACTGTTTATCTTGTGGGAAACCAATACCTCATAAAGATTTCCACTCCTACTGTATACATTGCTTAGGCCCAGACCACGACATAGCAGCTTGTCTAGCCTGCGCTTCTTTTAACCGACGGACGCTTAGACGTCAGTCGGAGTTTGCCGAACAAATTTTCGGTTCTGTTTTTGCCTACATTATGCCGCGGATCCTCCGACTACGCAAATTTCCAAAAAACGAAAAGAAAAGGACCGACACTCGCGGTCCGCGGTCTCTGCCGAAACCGCGATTAAGCAAACCGCGAGTGTTTCTGTTTCGGCCGAAACCGAGCAAGCGGATGTCCTTCATGGATGCATCTGCAGTCATAACAACTGGGTTGTCCTGTCGTCAGGCAGCCCTTCAGTCGACCGGATTCCAAAGTCCGGGTCCGGCTTCGGCTGATGTCGCACTTCACCCGACGTCATCTCTGTTGGTCTTCGGGTATAAAGGCATCAGCCGACGCCATTTTCCTCAGTCTTTCTTGCCGTGGCGCCAAGCAGAAGCTGTTCGCAAGTGCCGGTCGGTCGGATCCAGAGATTACTTCTACCGAATACTACTTCAAAGACTTCTAAAGCTAAGTACCCCGTTGGGGACTCTTTCTTGCCTCAGCCGATGTCAGAAAAGTTAATAATTGTTTAACCTGTGGGAAACAAATACCTCATAAGGATTTCCACTCTTACTGTCTGCCTTGTTTAGGCCCAGCCCACGGCGTAGCAGCCTGTTCGGCCTGTGCTTCTTTCAACCGAACGCTTAGGCGTCGGTCGGAGTTTGCTGAACAGTTTTTCGGTTCTGATTTTGCGTATATTATGCCGTCAGATCCTCCGACTACCCAAACTGCTAAAAAACGCAAAGATAAAGACCGACACTCGCGGTCCGCGGTTTCGGCGAAACCATGGTTAAGCAAACCGCGAGTGTCTCGGTTTCGGCCGAAACCGAGAAAACTGATCAAAATACAGCAGAATCTATCACTACCACTGAGGCCCCTGCTACTTCTCTTGAATCGGCCTCAGAAATTTTATCCACTACGGTGGTTGCCACTGACTTATCAGACACCATTCCCTTGGATGTGTCTACCCCAGCACGTGGTGCTGCTAGGCCTCCAGCAGCCATGTCCATTAAGGCCTTTGCCAGGGCCAAAGCAGCCAAAACTACTAGAACAGTGCCTGCTACACCTCCTACAACCCGGCCCTCTTCTAGTGCACAAATGCTTACTCTGGCACAAGATTTAATTTCATTAATTAGGGGATCTCAATCTCACCCAGACAGGGCCTCTCAGCCCCCAGAGAAGAGACCTAGGGCAGAGCCCCCCGAGCCTGTGTCCTCTGATGATTCTGCTGATGAATCAGACATAACAGACCAGCCAGAGGCTCCTTTCTCCAATTTTGAAGACTCAGATGCTGAAGAATCCATTCCAGCTGCCTCCCCACCAGAAGAATTTTCCTTTGGGGAAACTTTACATGCCATGCAAGAGCAGTTCCAATGGCAGCAGCAGGATTTCTCAGACTCCAGAAAAAGACTGAGAACCTTTCTGCACCTTCCACAACACAGGCCCTTAGCTATACCTCCTGTGCTCTCTGTAGTGGATGATGCCTTCAACGATGTCTGCTCTGCACCAGATTCTTTACCTCCAGCCCCTGCCAAACCAGACAGATTTTACAGGGTACCAGACACTCATCACCACCTGTACAAGGCCCCACTTGCAGACCCCGAAACTATATCCCAGGGTCCCAAGGCAGTAGCAGACCACAGCTAAAACCCTATTCCTTCTGAAAGGGAAGCCAGGTCTCTAGACAGATGGGGCAAAAAGGTTTACACTTCAGCTACTCTCTCAGCTAGAGCTTTAAACTGTCAGTTCCACATGATACAATACCAAGAGTTTATGCTTGATCAGTTAACAAAAAAGCTATCCTCTGATGAATCAATTGATAAGAAATATGTATTAGAAATGGTAAATAACATACAACAGGTTAGTAACCATTCCTTAAAATGTGGCTATGATGCACTGGAGGCTTCATTTAGATCAGCTATGACTGGCACAGTAATAAGAAGGCATGCATGGCTAAAGGAACAAGCTTTACCGGATCATGTTAAAGCTAAGTTATTAGATGCTCCTATGGATAAGACCAGCTTGTTTGGTACACCTGCCCAGCAGGTAATGAAGAAAATGGAAGAAAAGGCAAAATCTGTTCAAACGGTTAAAGATTTCTTGCAGGTCCAACCCCCAAGGTTTAGCAGGAACTGGCCTGCCAAAAATTGGTCCTTTCCTGACTCCACAAGATCCCAAAGGGGCAGGAATAGACGTTCCAGAGGCAGAAATCAATCCAGAGGAGGTGCCTACAGAGGACGACAGTGGCAAGGTAACAACAGAGGCACAGACACAACCTCTGCCACTACAACAACACAGCCACAGTGACTTAACCCTAAATCCGCCTACCAGGGAACAAATAGCAGCTCCATTAGGCGGCAAATTAACCTTATTTTCAAAGAACTGGCACTATATCACAAAAGACAAGTGGATTTTACAAACCATAGATCAAGGTTACCGGTTTCACTTCCACACTTTACCAGTCAAAAGAGGAATGCCAAATCTACCTCCAAATCAAAAAACAGAGGCTCTACAACAGATAATGCAGTTAGCAAACATGAGAGCTGTGGAAAGAGTGCCAATAACAGAACAAGGAAAGGGATTCTACTCAAGACTATTCCTAGTTCCAAGAAAGGAAAAAAGTTGGAGACCTATTCTCGACCTGTCCTCCTTAAATACATACATCATTGTCCCAAAATTCAAAATGCTGACCCTACAGCAACTTCTTCCCATGCTGGGCAAGGAGTGTTGGCTGGTAACTCTAGATCTCAAGGAGGCATACCTGCACGTCCCCATTCGACTAATCTGCAGAAGATACCTCAGATTTCTTGCAGGATCAGAGCATTATCAATTCTCAGCATTGCCTTTTGGCTTATCTACTGCCCAGAGTATTCACAAAATGCCTGGCATCAGTAATCGCCCACTGCAGACTACAGGGAATTCAAATTTACCCATACCTGGACGACTGCCTACTACAAGGGGACAACAAAAGCAAGCTGACAACAGATTTACAAAGGGTCATTTACTTGCTACAAGCACTGGGATACACAGTCAATTTACAAAGATCAAGGCTGATGCCATCCCAGACAAGGACATTCTTGGCTGAATTGGACACAGTAAAACAAATGGCTTTCCTAACTGCAGAAAAACAAAGAGAACTCCCTCTTTACTTCTTGGCACTAACAAAACAGAACAAGTTAACAGCAAGAAAAGTACTGCAGGCCTTGGGCTTCATGGCATCATGCATAATCTTGGTTCCACTTGCCAGACTACATATGAGAAAAATACAGTGGTACCTAAAGAATTTATGGTCCCAACACAGGCACAGCCTAGAAACAAAAATACCACTAATTCCATGCTTAAAACAGGAGTTCCTATGGTGGGCTCAAGCATGCCAGTCAAACCCAGGGCTACCCTTTCGCAGATGTCAAGCAAGCCAGACCATCACAACAGACGCTTCAGACCTAGGATGGGGGGCCCACATGCTGGACAAATGCGTGCAAGGATTGTGGACGCAGGATCAACTGCACCTGCACATCAACCTAAAAGAAATGCTGGCAGTAAAGCTGGCAATCCAAAACTTCAGACCATTTCTCAAAGAAGGCCAGTTGATAAGGACAGACAACACCACAGTCATGTGGTACATCAACAAACAGGGAGGCACTCATTCATACCCCCTATGCAGAATGACTTTGGAGCTGTGGAACCTGGCACTCAGCTACAACATCCAGTTACAGGCAATATTTGTACCGGGAAAAGAAAATACTCTAGCAGACATATTAAGCAGAACCACATCGGATGCCCACGAATGGATGCTACACCCAGACATCTTCAAGACCATCTCAAAGAAATGGGGAATGCCTCAGATAGATTTGTTTGCTTCCCCTCTCAATCACCAGCTCAAAAAGTTCTGCACAAGGACATTCCACCCACTAGCATGGAAAGTGGATTCGCTCTCCTTCAGCTGGAAAGGCCTAACAGCATATGCATTCCCACCTCTTCCCTTGATACACAAGGTATTACTAAAAATCAAGGAGGAACGTCCAAGGATAATCCTAATAGCTCCAAACTGGCCAAGACAACACTGGTACCCACTGCTGAGGAGCATGTCTCAGAACAATATGTGGCCAATACCCTGATGCCTTTGATGTTAACTCAGAACAACTCCAGCATCATGAATCGAAACCAAAACACGTTTCAACTGACTGCATGGAAGATTACATAGCAGCAGCTAATCCAGAACTTTCCCAAAGAGTTAAAGACATTATTCTTGAAGCTCGCAGACCTTCAACAAGAAGGAACTATGCAGGAAAATGGAAAAGGTTTGTCATTTGGAGTACTGAAAGAGGAAAAGATGTGTCAAACATAGATATGCCTAACATTCTGGAGTATCTGGCAGAACTTCTACATTCAGGCCTGTCCTACTCCTCCATCAAGATACATGCATCAGCTATATCAGCAGAATACAGCTTTGATCCACCTGTTTTTTCACACCCATTACTCAGACAGTTCCTCAGAGGAATCAAGAATGTAAAACCTCCAAGGAAACCACCATTACCAGCTTGGGACTTGAACTTTGTGCTAGAAAAGTTGACACTATCACCCTTTGAGCCAGCAGCAACAGCAGACCTACAGCATCTATCGTGGAAAACCGCCTTCTTACTGGCAATAACCTCAGCCAGGAGGGTTTCTGAACTCCAGGCCCTAATGGCAGTACAACCCTTCCTAATCTTCCATCCAGATAGTGTCCATGAGGACTAATCCTACATTTATGCCTAAGGTGGTATCCAGAGTGTCTTTAAACCAGGCAATCCACCTACCTACCTTCTTTCCCAACCCACAAAACAGAGGAGAAAGAATACTGCATACCTTGGATGTACATAGACAGCTACGCTACTACCTGGACAGAACAAAAAGTAGCAGAAAAACTGATCAGCTTTTTGTAGCTTATGCAACAGGAAGGGAAGGAAAAGCTATTTCCAAACAGACAATCTCCAAATGGATAGGAAATTGCATACGATTCTGTTACTCCTTCCATGGAAAACCAATTCCACAGAACATAAGACCTCATTCTACAAGGGCAACAGCCACTACCACAGCCTTTTTACGAGGAGTGGCAACCAAAGACATTATTGAGGCGGTTACTTGGACCTCCGTGCATACATTTGCCAAGCATTATAATTTACCTCTATATTCCAGATCCCGAGCAGGGTTTGCCACTGCTGTACTGCAAGGGATCCTAAACACACCATAATCTAGTTTCTTCCTCCTCCCCTAGTTGGCTATGGTATTCTACCCAGTTGTTATGACTGCAGATGCATCCATGAAGGACATAGTACAGTTTTGTACCTACCATAAATGTAGATGTCCGAACTGGATAGCATCTGCAGTCAGGATTACCCTCCCTCCTTCCCCTCTGTGGTACTCCTAGGGTGTTTACCCTCCTAATAGCTAGCTGGTGGGGGGAGTCTCTTATGGTGTATTTGTTGTATATATGTACATACATGCTTACTTTTTGTGTTTACCACTATCTTTTTGGGAAACATTGGCATTTATCCAAATTTTTAGCCTACAAGAGGGCTACTGGCATCTGGGGCAAGAAACACTGAGGAAAATGGCGTCGGCTGATGCCTTTATACCCGAAGACCAACAGAGATGACGTCGGGTGAAGTGCGACATCAGCGAAGCGGACCGACTTTGGAATCCGGCCGACTGAAGGGCTGCCTGACGACAGGACAACCCAGTTGTTATGACTGCAGATGCTATCCAGTTCGGACATCTACATTTATGGTAGGTACAAAACTGTACTTTTTCTCCAGCCGAAACCATGCCTTCTACCGAGGCCTCCTCTAACCTGGCAGAATCTGCTTCTGAAATCCAGCCTTCTGTTGCGGTTTCTCAGGAATTATCAGACACAATTCCCCTGGATGTTTCAACCCCTGCACGTGGAGCTGCTAGGCCTCCTGCAGCCATGTCTATTAAGGCCTTTGCCAGGGCTAAAGCAGCCAAAGCTTCAAAATCTGTGCCTGCCAAACTCCCCTCACACAGGCCCAGCACTAGCTCTCATATGCTATCTTTGGCTGAGGATTTAATTTCTTTAATTCGTAGATCCCAGCCTCATCCAGACAGGTCCTCTCTCCCTCCTCCAGAAAAGAGGCCTAGAGCAGAGCCCCCTGAACCAGTATCCACTGATGGTTCCTCTGATGTCAGAACATACAGATCTTCCTGAGGCTTCTTATTCTCCTTACGAAGACTCTGATGCTGAAGAGTCCATTCCTTCAGCCTCTCCACCTGAGGAATTTTCCTTTGGGGAAACCTTGCATGCTATGAGGGAACAATTTCAGTGGCAGGGCCAAGATTTCTCAGACTCCAGAAAGAGGCTTAGAACCTTTCTACATTTACCACAACATAGGCCTTTAGCTATACCTCCAGTTCTTTCTGTTGTAGATGATGCATTTAATGATGCTTGCACTGCTCCTGATTCATTACCTCCGGCTCCTGCTAAGCCCGATAGGTTCTACAGGGTCCCGGACACTCATCACCATTTATACAAGGCTCCTTTAGCAGATCCAGAGACCATCGCCCAGGGCCCTAAAGCTGTAGCTGCTACTTCTACTAAAAACCCTCTCCCCTCTGAAAGGGAATCCAGGTCCTTAGAGAGATGGGGTAAAAAAGTTTACACTTTTGCTACCTTGTCAGCTAGGGCTTTGAACTGCCAATTTCATATGATTCAATATCAAGAGTTTATGCTTGACCAGTTAACTAAAAAGCTTTCCTCTGAAGAATCTTTAGATAAAAAATATGTTCAGGAAATGGTACATAACATACAGCAGGTTAGTAACCATTCTTTAAAATGTGGCTATGATGCACTGGAGGCTTCCTTTAGATCAGCCATGACTGGCACAGTTATCAGGAGACATGCATGGTTGAAAGAACAGGCATTACCAGACCATGTCAAATCAAAGCTTGAAGGCAAAATCTGTACAAACGGTGAAAGATTTCTTACAGGTTCAACCTCCAAGGTTTAGCAGGAACTGGCCATCCAAAAATTGGTCCTTTCCGGACTCCTCTAAGGCTCAGAGAGGCAGGAATAGGCGTTCAAGAGGCAGAAACCAATCCAGGGGTGCCTACAGGGGACGCCTATGGCAAGGTAACAACCAGCGAGGCACAGACGCAGCCACCACCACTACAACAACTCAATCACAGTGACTTGACAGTGGCACCGCCTACCAGGGAACAACTAGAAGCACCCTTAGGCGGAAAACTAACCTTATTCTCAAAAAACTGGCATTGCATCACAAGGGAAAAATGGATTTTGCAAACTATAGACCAAGGTTACAGGTTCCATTTCCATACTCTACCAGGGAAGAGAGGAATGCCAAACCTACCACCTACTCAAAGGACAGAAGCTCTAAAACAAATATCTCAGCTATTAAGAATGAGAGCTGTGGAAAGGTACCATCTATGGAGCAAGGAAAGGATTTTACTCCAGACTCTTCCTGGTACCAAGAAAAGAAAACAAATGGAGACCCATTCTAGACCTGTCCGCTTTAAACACATTCCTTATTGTTCCAAAATTCAAAATGCTGACCCTACAGCAGCTTCTTCCCATGCTGGGCAAGGAGTCTTGGCTGGTAACTTTAGATCTCAAGGAGGCATACCTGCACGTCCCCATAAGACCAATTTGCAGAAGATACCTCAGATTTCTTGCAGGATCAGAGCATTATCAATTTTCAGCATTGCCCTTTGGCTTATCTACTGCGCCCAGAGTGTTCACGAAATGCCTGGCATCAGTAATTGCTCATTGCAGACTTCAGGGAATCCAAATTTATCCCTACCTGGATGACTGCCTGATACAAGCGGACAACAAAAGCAAGCTAGCAGAAGACTTACTAAGAGTCATTTACCTGCTGCAAGCCTTGGGATATACAGTCAATATAAAAAAGTCAAGGCTGATTCCATCCCAAAGAATAATCTTTCTGGGTGCAGAGCTGGACACATCGAAACAAATGGCATTCCTAACTGCAGAAAAGAAAGAGCAACTACCTCTCTACTTCTTGGCATTAACAAAGCAGAACCACCTAACTGCAAGAAAAGTACTGCAAGCTCTAGGCTTCATGGCATCCTGCATAATTCTGGTCCCTCATGCCAGACTGCATATGAGAAAGCTACAGTGGTACCTAAGGAATTTGTGGTCCCAACACAAGCACAGCCTAGAAACCAAAATCCCAATAATTCCATGCCTGAAACAAGAGTTCCTATGGTGGGCTCAGGCCTGTCAATCAAACACAGGCTTTCCCTTCTGCAACAGCCAACCAAGCCAAACCATCACGACAGATGCCTCAGACCTCGGTTGGGGAGCACACATGCAGGGCAAGTGCATACAAGGCTTATGGACTCAAGACCAGCTGCGCCTACACATAAATCTAAAGGAAATGCTGGCAGTAAAATTGGCAATCCAGTCATTCAGACCATTTCTCCAAGAAGGTCAGTTGATGATAAGGACAGACAACACCACAGTTATGTGGTACATCAACAAACAGGGGGGGCACCCATTCATATCCTCTATGCCGGCTGGCACTGGACCTATGGGATGTGGCCCTGAGCTACAACATTCAGTTACAAGCAATTTTTGTACCGGGAAAAGAAAACATTCTAGCAGACATATTAAGCAGAACAACACAGATGCCCACGAATGGATGCTTCATCCGGACATCTTCAAAGCCATCACAAGGGAATGGGGATTACCACAAATAGACTTGTTTGCATCCCCATGCAATCACCAGCTAAAGAAATTCTGCACAAGGACGTACCACCCACTTGCTTGGAAGGTGGACTCCCTATCTTTCAGTTGGAAAAACCTGACAGCATACGCACTTCCACCACTTCCTTTGATGCACAAGGTGCTTCTGAAGATCAAAGAGGACCATCCAAGGATCATTCTGATAGCTCCAGACTGGCCAAGACAACATTGGTACCCATTGCTGAGGAGCATGTCTCGGGAACAAATATGGACACTACCCCTGATCCCATTACTGTTAACACAGAACAACTACAACATCCTGCATCCAAACCTGAAAACTCTGCAGCTAGCTGCCTGGAACATTACATGACAGCAATTAACCCAAACTTATCCCAAAGGGTTAAAGACATAATCCTGGAGGCGCGCAGACCTTCAACAAGAAAGAATTATGCAGCAAAATGGAAAAGATATCTCATTTGGAGTACTGCAAAGGGAGAAGATGTGACTCTGGTAAACATGGCCAACATCCTGGAGTACTTGGCAGAGCTCTTCCACACAGGCCTGTCCTATTCTTCCATCAAGATACATGCATCAGCTATTTCAGCTCAGTATAGCTTGGATCCTCCTGTCTTCTCTCATCCCCTGCTCAGACAGTTTCTGAGAGGAATTAAAAATGTAAAACCTCCCAGGAAACCACCATTGCCAGCATGGGACTTGAACTTTGTGCTAGAAAATTGACACTTCCTCCTTTGAACCAGCAGCAACAGCAGAATTACAATACTTATCCTGGAAGACTGCTTTCCTGCTGGCAATAACTTCAGCAAGAAGGGTCTCTGAACTACAGGCATTAATGGCAGTACAACCCTTCCTGATCTTCCATCAAGATAGAGTGTCCATGAGAACAAATCCTACATTTATGCCTAAGGTGGTAGCCAGAGTGTCATTAAATCAGGCTATCCACCTACCTACATTCTTCCCAAACCCACAGAACAGGGAGAAAGACTTTGCATACCTTGGATGTACACAGGCAGTTACGCTACTACCTGGACAGGACTAAGTCCAATAGAAAAACTGACCAGCTTCTGGTAGCATATGCCACAGGAAAGGAAGGAAAACCAATTTCAAAACAGACAATCTCCAAATGGATAGGAAATTGCATTAGATTTTGTTACTCCTACCATGGAAAGAAAACTCCAGAGAACATCAGGCCTCACTCCACAAGGGCTACAGCCACTACCACAGCTTTCCTCGAGGAGTGGCTACCAAGGACATTATAGAGGCTGCTACTTGGACCTCCGTGCATACATTTGCCAAGCATTACAATTTACCTTTATACTCTAGATCCCGAGCAGGTTTTGCCACTGCTGTTTTGCAAGGGATCCTAGCTACACCATAATCACTACTCTTTCCTCCTCCCCTTGTTTAGCTATGGTATTCTACCCATTTGTAAGGACTGCAGATGCATCCTTGAAGGACATAGTACAGTTTTGTACCTACCATAAATGTAGATGTCCGATAGGAATGCATCTGCAGTCAGGATTACCCACCCACCTTCCCCTCTGAGGTACTCCTAGGGTATTTGCCAGCCTTCAGCTAGCTTGGGGGGGATCTATTATGGTGTATTTGTTTGTATATATGTACATACGTGCTTATTTTTTGTGTTTGCTCTCTACTATTTGGAATCATTGGCATTTATCCAAATTTAGCCTTCCAAGAGGGCACCTGGCATCTGGGGCAAGAAACACTGAGGAAAATGGCGTCGGCTGATGCCTTTATACCCGAATAACTGCAGCTATGACGTCGGGTGAAGTGTGACACCAGCCGAGGCCAGACCCAGACTTTGGAATCCGGCCGACCGAGGGGCTGCCTGACGACAGGACAACCCATTTGTAAGGACTGCAGATGCATTCCTATCGGACATCTACATTTATGGTAGGTACAAAACTGTACTTTCTCAACCCCCCCTCTGACAAAAGGCCCAGATTAGAGGAAGACTACCCTTCCTCAGATCAAGCCTCTATTACCTCAGAACATTCTGAGGACCAGGATTATGCCTATTCTCCTTTCAAAGACTCTGATGCAGAGGAGTCTATTCCCTCGGTCTCCCCCCCCCTGAGGACTACTCTTTTGGGGAAACCCTACATACATTGAGGGAACACTTTCACTGGGAAGGCCAAGATTACTCATATTCCAAGAAAAGGCTCAGGGAATTTCTTTTGCTCCCCCAGCATAGGCCCCTGGCTATCCCTCCTGTTTTAGATATATTGGATGATGTGTACACAGAAGCCAGCCTTAATCCAGATTCTTTGCCTCCAGCTCCTGTTAAACCAGACCGGTATTACCGGGTTCCTGATTCTCACCAGTTCCTATACAAAAGCCATACTGCTGACCCAGAAACTATTTCACAGGGTCCCAAGGGAATTAAGGCCTCTACTGCTAAAAACCCATTACCTTCAGAGAGAGATTCCAGAGCTTTAGAAAGGTGGGGGGAAAAGGTGTACACCTCGGCCACTTTAACCATGAGGGTATTAAACTGTCAGTTCCATATGTTAAAGTATCAACAATTTTTGTTATCTCAGTTGAAAAGCAAAATGACACAACCAGAACAACCAGATTTAAGAGTTGCAGGATTTGTTGCATGGTGCAGAGCAAGTGGGTAAACATACCTTGCAGTGTGGTTTTGATGCTTTAGATGCCTCATGTAGAGCTGCTGTTACGGGGTCTGTTATACGTAGGCATGCTTGGCTCAAAGAGCAAACCTTACCAGATCATGTCAAAGCTAAACTATTAGATGCACCTCTTCAAAAAGATGTATTGTTTGGTGTTAAAGTTGAGGAGGTACTAAAGAAAATGGAGAAAAAAGCAAAATCAATCACAGTGAAAGATTTCCTGCAGGTACAACCTCCACGTTTCAGCAGAAACTGGCCTTCAAAAAATTGGTCTTTTCCAGCCACGGACAGACCTCAAAGGGGCAGATACAGACACCCAAGGGGGTAGAGGGCAACCTCAAGGATCTTTCAGAGCCAGACAGTGGCAAGCACCAACCCCAAGAGGTGGAGAAGATAGATCGCAGTCATTTAGAAAACGGACACAATGACTTCCCCCTATACCTGCCAAGCAAAGCTTTAATGGCAGCACCTTTGGGCGGAAAACTGGCATTATTCTCAAAAAATTGGCATATTGTTACAAAAGACAAATGGATTCTGGACATTATAGACAGAGGCTACAGGTTCCACTTTCACACCCTTCCAAAAATGAGAGGCATGCCAAACCTACCACAAAATCAAAGGGCAGAGGCACAAAAACAAATTTCAGCTCTCATGAACATGAAAGCGATTCAAGAGGTACCTGCAAAAGAACAAGGTCAAGGGTTTTATTCCAGACTATTCCTGGTACCAAGGAAAGACAAAGATTGGAGACCTATCTTAGATCTATCCATCCTAAACACATATCTACAGGTACCAAAATTCAAGATGCTCACATTACAGCAGCTTCTTCCCATGCTGGGCAAGGAGTCTTGGCTGGTAACATTGGACCTCAAGGAGGCATACCTGCATGTCCCTATCAGACAAGATTGCAGAAGATACCTCAGATTTCTTGCAGGTTAAACCCATTATCAATTCTCTGCATTGCCCTTTGGCTTATCTACTGCACCCAGAGTGTTTACGAAATGCCTGGCATCAGTAATCGCCTTCTGCAGACTACAAGGAATACAAATCTACCCATATCTGGACGACTGCCTGATCCAAGCGGACAGCAAGGACATACTACTACAACACCTGGCGTTTGTAATAAAACTGTTGAACTTCCTGGGATACACAGTCAACAAAAAGAAATCAAAACTAATACCCTCTCAACAAATAATTTTCCTGGGTGCCAGCTTGAATACAACCACCCAGATGGCATACCTCACGCCAGACAAACAAGGGCAACTGTCTCAATACTTCAGCAAAATGGCAACTTTTACCAGGCTGACTTCAAGGAAAGTCCTGCAAGCTCTGGGATTCATGGCATCTTGCATCCTACTAATCCCATGTGCAAAGCTGCATATGAGGAAACTTCAATGGTACCTAAAAAACTTATGGTCTCAACACAGCCACAGCTTGGAATATACCACTCATTCCATGCCTTCAAAAGGAATTTCTGTGGTGGGCTCAAGCATGCCAAAGAAACACAGGTCTCCCTTTGTGTACCTCAAGCAACTCAAATCATCACAGCAGACGCCTCAGACTACACCTGGGGAGCACACATGACAGATCAGTGCATTCAGGGAAAATGGTCCCAAAAAGAGAAGCTCCTACACATCAACCAAAAGGAAATGCTAGCCGTGCAAAATGCTATTATGACCTTCAAGGACCTACTGCATCCAGGCCAGCTATTGATAAGGACAGACAACACCACAGTGATGTGGTACATAAACAAACAGGGGGGAACTCATTCATACCCCCTGTGCAGGCAAGCCATGACCCTATAGAACACAGCACTGGAATTGCAAATTCAACTACAGGCACAATTCCTGCCAGGGAAGGAAAACACACTGGCAGACAACCTAAGCAGAAATATGACAGATCCACACGAATGGAAGTTGGATCCTCAAGTTTTCACAAAGATAACTCGGGCATGGGGACAGCCAGACATAGATTTCTTTGCTACCCACAGAAATTACCAGTTGAAAAAATTTTGTTCAAGGACCTATCATCCACAGGCCTGGAAAGTGGACGCACTTTCTTTCAATTGGACAACTTTGACAGTCTATGCCTTCCCGCCTCTTCCTCTGCTGCCCAAAGTTCTATTGGCTTACTGGTTAACTGCTGTGACTATAGTGTACAGGGTCCTGGGTTCAATACCTGCAATGGATGTTTATTTTGGGGTTGGGAGGGTGGCCTAATGGTTAAGGTGTTTGCCTTACAAACACAAGGTGCAGGGTTTGAGTCTCACAAGGGATAATTGGCTAAGCTTAAAATGGCTCGCAAGGGCAACTAGCTTAGTAAGAATCTATGAATCTATGAATCTAAAAGCCAGAGCAGAGAGGCCGAAAATGATTCTCATTGCTCCAGACTGGCCAAGACAACACTGGTATCCACTCCTGAAGAGCCTGACACATTCCCCACCATGGATCCCTACCTCTAGTCCCTCTTCTGTTGTCCCAGCACAACTACAAAACCCTTCACAGCCAGCTCAAAACCCTAAATCTAGCTGCATGGAGAATTCCTTGATTTCCCAACAGACCCTCCTCTCCAAGGAGGTGCAGGATGTCATCTTGTAGGCCAGAAGACCTTCTACTAGAAAAGCCTACTCCGCCAAATGGAAACGATTTTGTGCTTGGAATCAAGAAAAGGGCCAGAATCCTTGGGTAATTTACCTCAAATTTTACAGTACCTAGCTGAGATGTTAAACAGTGGACTTTCTGCACAATACAACACAGATCCTCCTTTATTCTCTCATCCTCTCTTAAGGCAGTTCCTCAGAGGGGCAAAGAATATAAAACCCCCAAGGAAACCACCAGTCCCTGCTTGGGACCTCAACTTCGTATTGGAAAAGTTGACCCTTCCTCCCTTCGAGCCAGCTTCTTCAACAGAACTACAATACTTGTCATGGAAAACGGCCTTCCTTCTGGCTATCACCTCAGCACGCCAGGTTTCAGAGCTACAGGCCCTCATGGCTGTGCAACCTTTCATCATTTTCCATCAGGACAGAGTTTCCTTACGAACCAACCCTACCTTTTATGCCAGAGGTAGTATCCAGTGTAGCTTTGAATCAGACTATCCACCTTCCTACATTTTATCCTAATCCACAAAACAAAGGGGAAAAGACTACTACATTCCTTGGACATTCACAGACAACTGCGTTATTATTTGGACAGGACAAAGCCATTCAGGAAATCCGAGCAACTCTTTGTGTCCTATGCTACAGGTGCTCAAGGAAAGGCCATTTCCAAACAGACAATCTCTAAATGGATAGCCCACTGCATACGCTTTTGTTACTCATTTCATGGAAAAACTGTGCCTACATGCATCAGATCCCACTCCACCAGGGCCACAGCTACCTCTGCAGCTTTCCTCAGGGGGGTCCCTGCCAAGGACATTTTGGAAGCAGCCACTTGGAGTTCAGTGCACACTTTCTCCAAGCACCATCACCTTCCACTATACTCTAAATCTAGAGTGGGTTTTACCACAGCAGTCTTGCAGGGCATCCTCGCCCCTCCTAGTTCCACTTAGTGCCTGCCACCCCTACTTAGCTTTGGGATTCTTCCCATCTGTAATGACTGCAGCTGTATGCACGATGAACATAGTACAGTTTTGTACCTACCATAAATGTAGATGTTAGAGTGCTCATACAGCTCCAGTCCAGGTTACCCCCCCTCCGTCCCCTCTTAGGACAGGCCTTATGACAAACACCTTCTCATACAACCTATTTGGAGTATTCTTTTATGGTGTATTTGCTTGCAACTAATGTTTTTTGATTATTCTATATTGCATGATTACATAAATTTGTTTTGCCTTCCTTCTGGGGGCACCCGACATCTGGGGCAAGAAAAACTGAAGATGGCGTCGGCTGCCTCTTTTATACCCCTGCCGCACTGACGTCGGGGAAGAAGCGACAACCGACGCCGGACCTAGACTTTGGAATTTGGCCGACCGAGGACCCGCCTGACATCAGGATAACCCATCTGTAATGACTGCAGCTGTATGAGCACTCGAACATCTACATTTATGGTAGGTACAAAACTGTACTTTCTGAATATTGTGTCTCAAGGTTACAGGTTCCACTTTCGTACTTTACCAAGGCTAAAAGGAATGCCAGACCTGCCACAAAATCAATGGGCAGAGGCACAAAAACAAATTTCAACCCTCATGGACATGAGAGCTATTCAAAAAGTACCACAACAGGAACAAGGACAAGGATTTTACTCAAGACTCTTCCTGGTCCTCAGAAAGGACAAGGCCTGGAGGCCCATACTAGACCTTTCAATTCTAAATACTTACCTGGATATTCCGAAATTCAAAATGTTGACATTACAGCAGCTTCTACCCATGCTGGGCAAGAAGGCTTGGCTTGTTACTCTGGACCTCAGAGGCATACCTGCATGTCCCTATCAGACAAAATTGCAGAAGATACCTCAGATTCAAAGCTGGTACAATGCACTACCAATTCTATGCACTGCCCTTTGGCTTATCTACTGCTCCCAGGGTCTTCACAAAGTGCCTGGCACCAGTAATTGCATTTTGCAGACAAAAAGGAATTCAAATATATCCATACCTGGACTGCCTCATTCAAGCAGAGACAAAGGACATTCTTCTACAGCATCTGGCGTTTGTAAAAAGGTTGTTAATTTCTCTAGGGTACACAGTAAACGAAAAGAAGTCAAAACTAGTGCCCTCACAACAGATTAAATTCTTGGGTGCCAGCTTAAATACAACGGCCCAGATGGCTTACCTCACACCAGACAAGCAAGTTCAACTAACTCATTATTTTCAGCTACTGGCAAAAAAGTCCCATCTCCCTGCAAGAAATATTCTGCAGGCCCTGGGATTCATGACATCCTGCATACTGCTAATACCATATGCCAGACTGCATATGAGGAAATTACAATGGTACCTAAAAAGTGTTTGGACTCAACACACTCACAGTTTAGAAGCAGTAAAACCAATGATTCCCTGCCTACAACAGGAGTTTCAACGGTGGGCACAGGCATGTCACCTAAACAAGGGTCAGCCTTTTACCCTACCCAGAGCCAGGCAGACTCTAACAGATGCTTCGGATTACACCTGGGGAGCACACATGACAGGAAAATGCATTCAGGGCAAGTGGACCACAGACCAGATGCATCTTCACATCAATCAAAAAGAGATGTTGGCTGTTCAAAATGCCCTAACAGCTTTCAAGGACCTTCTGCATCCAGGACAATTATTATTAAAGACAGACAACACCACAGTAATGCGGTACATAAACAAGCAAGGCGGCACTCATCCTTATCCCCTATGCAGGCAAGCCATGACCTTTGGAACACAGCTCTAACATATCATGTTCACCTGCAAGCACAATTCCTGCCAGGAAGGAAAAATACTCTGGCAGACTATCTAAGCAGAAATATCATGGACGAATGGAATTGAATCCACAAATCTTCAGCATGGTAACGCAAAAATGGGGATGCCCAGACATAGATCTTTTTGCCTCCCCACTGAATTACCAACTACAAAAATTCTGCACAAGGACTTATCACAAACAAGCATGGAAAGTGGTTGCTCTCTTGTTCAGCTGGAGATACCTAAAAGTTTATGCCTTCCCGCCACTGCCTCTCCTTTCAAAGGTACTCCTAAAAGCCAGACAAGAAAAACCACAGATGATCCTGATTGCTCCAGACTGGCCACGCCAGCACTGGTACCCTATCTTAAGTAACTTAGCTCAAGGCCCACCATGGATTTTGCCTCAAATTCCACACCTTCTGACACAACAAAACAATCTGATCCTGCATGGTCAGCTCAAAACCCTAAACCTGGCTGCATGGCAGACTCATTAGTCAAACAGGCAACACCTCTCTCTAAAGCTGTTATGGATGTCATTTTGGAGGCCAGGAGGCCTAGCACTAGGAAAGCTTAACTCAGAAAAATGGAAGGGATTCTGCGCCTGGAACCAGGCTCAAAACCTTGACCCTCTTGTTCCAAACCTTCCTCAGATTTTACAATACTTAACTGAGATGCTGGATAGAGGCCTATCCTTCTCATCAATTAAGATCCACGCCTCTGCCATTTCAGCACATTACAACACTGATCCTCCTTTATTCTCTCATCACTTGCTAAAACAGTACCTCAGAGGGGCTAAAAACATAAGACCGCCCCGGAGAGCACCAACACCAACTTGGGACCTCAATTTCGTTTTGGAAAAACTAACCCTGCCACCTTTTGAGCCAGCCAATACAGCCGATCTAAACATTTTTTCATGGAAAACAGCTCTGCTCCTGGCAGTAACTTCAGCACTAAGAGTCTCAGAGCTACAGGCATTAATGGCAGTGGAACCTTTTATAATTTTTCATCAGGACAGGGTTTCTTTAAGGACAAACCCTACCTTTATGCCAAAGGTGGTATCTAGTGTGGCTCTTAACCAAACCATCCATTTGCCAACTTTGTATCCAAACCCCCAGAATAAAGGGGAGAAACGTCTATATTCTTTGGACATACACAGGCAGCTGCGCTTCTACTTGGACAAAACAAAAGCTTTCAGGAAAACTGAGCAACTGTTTGTAGCATATGCTGCAGGATCACAGGGCAAGGCTATCTCAAAGCAAACTATATCCAAATGGATAGGACACTGTATACGTTACTGTTAGACACAGCATGGAAAATCAGTCCCAAATTAACAATAGGCCACATTCCACCAGGGCAGCAGCCACTTCCACAGCCTTTCTCAGAGGAGTACCTACCAAGGAAATTTTGGAGGCTGCAACTTGGAGTTCAGTGCACACCTTTACCAAGCATTACCACCTGCCTCTTTACTCTAAATCCAGAGCAGGATTTGCCACTGCAGTTCTGCAGGGCCTCATAGCCAATCCTAACTCTTTATAGACCAGCCACCCAATCTTAGCTTTGGGATTCTACCCAAGTGCAATGACTGCAGCAGTGTAACACGAACATAGTACAGTTTTGTACCTACCATAAATGTAGATGTTAGTGTTCACATTGCTGCAGTCCAGGTTACCCTCCCTCCATCCCCACTGAACTAGCTGGACTTATCTATACCTTTCTATCCTATACAACATTTGTGGTGTATTTGCTTGTAACTGAAGGTATTGTTATTTTTATATGTATATTTTTTATTAGCAATATGTATTGCCTACCTACTTGGGGGCACCTGACATCTGGGGCAAGGAAAACTGAAGAAATTGGCGTCTGATGCATCTTGTATACCCCTGGCACACTGACGTCAGGGAAGAAGCGACAGCAACTGACGCCGGACCAAGACTTTGGAACTCTGGCCGACTGCGGGACCGCCTGATGGCAGGATAACCCAAGTGTAATGACTGCAGCAGTGTGAACACTCGAACATCTTCATTTATGGTAGGTACAAAACAGTACTATCTGTAGCCCTATCTCGCCTTCATTCTTACACTTGGGTTTGGAGCCGAACCTTGGCTCCGACTCGGCAGTTCTTTCTCAAAATCTTTTGGTTGGCTGGTGGCAAGGAGATATCCCACAATGCACTGCTAACGTATCCCAGATCTCGTTTGCCGCTCATTGAGCTCAGACGTGCTTCTTGGCCATGGCTAAGTGAAAATGTTTCTACTCGTTTTTCATTTTATTGCTGCCTAAATATCTGTATTAACTGATTTAGTGATCATTCATAATCTCTGTCTGTTTTAGACATTTTGTGGCATTGTTTGCATTGTTTGCACTGTTGTTGATTGGCCGTCCTTACATTGGCCTTTTGTGAGTATCCCTGCATCGCCGTTGTCTCTCCTTTGCTGTTCGGATTTCTTAATTGTTGTTTCTTTCTCTTTTCACCAAGGGTTAGGCCTGTTTAAGGTAGAGGACCTAGTCCTCCGTTCTGTTGCTAGTGTCTTCTTCCAGGGCTAGGCCTGTTTAAGTTAGAGGGACCTAGTCCTCTGTCCGTTATTTCCTCCTCCTCTTAGGGCTCGGCCCGTTTAATTTAGAGGACCTAGTCCTCTGTCTGTCTTTTCCACAGGACTAACCATTTATTTAGAGGTAGTCCTTGTTTGGTCTTTACTTGTTTTTCTGGCATTGGTGTTTATTAGTGTACAGATGTGTCTGAGGATGCTAAGGACCACAAGCCTTCGGGCTTTAAAAAAAATGTACTGTGTGTGCCCAGAAAATGTCTGACAGATGGGCATAATATTTGTCTCTACTGCTTAGGTGCTATCCACCTTCAAGAGTCTTGCTCATTTTGTCCTGCTTTCAGTCCCCGTGCTCTTCAAGAGAGAAAGAGCAAACTCATTTTAAAAGGCCTGTTAAAGCATTCTTTTGAGGATGAGTTGGCTTCTTAGTCATCCAGTTCTAAGTCACTATCTTCCAAAAAGGACAAAGCCAAATTCACTGTCAGTCTCCCACTCGCTTGGTGTCGTCGGAGCCACCAGACAAGATTGCCAAATTGACTACATCCTCTTCGGCTCCACTGGTTTTGGTGCCGACAGAGGTTTCTGATGTGGAACAATTAGTTTCGGTTCCAGAAGTTTCGGAGCCGATAACGGAGTCTGTGTCTCTGAGCCGGTCCGCTGAACTGTGCCCGCTCTCTGACACTCAGATCACCTGTCTTTCAGCGGTCTAGTTCCCCCACTTTGTCCTCCAGGTCCTCTTAGGTTCATAGGTAGGTACTAGGCTATCGGCCCTGGGGCCTATACAAGCCCAGCCAAAAAGGTACCCTGGCTTTTGCCACCCAAGAAAATTATTTTCCTGTGCTTCTGTCGAACAGAGCCACAGAAGTGATCCCGGGGTGAATTTCCTATTTCCCATCCAGTCAAGATTTTTCTTGAAGAGTGCTAATGAGGAGCTTTGTTTGATAGATAGAATAGGAGCCTTTCTGATGATGACGTTGAGAGAGTGGTGTGCCGACTCCTCAAGACCTCGGTGCTGGCAAATTTGCTTTTGGGTCTAGAGCCTAATGCGCCCGTACACCCTGTCGATGTTCTTCCTCCGAACCGCTCCCGCGCATCGGAGCCAGAGGTGTCTGTGCCACCTTCTATGGAAAGGTCGGTTCCAGCTACCTCTGTTGGTCTCTCAGTTCCGATATCCGCTCTGACCCCTTCGGTGCTGTCCGTGGAGTCTAGGGTCCTAAGCTCTCTGGTCGGGCCCGAGATGGACGCTTGGACTCTTGGTTCTGAGCCTACCTCTTGGTTCTTTGGCTCGGGTGAGTTTGGACCCCACTTCTGCCTTGGGCCTGTCTCCCCGGTACTGAGGACTGCCTCTGCACCTTTGGAGCGGGGGGCAATCTTGCAGCCGGGAGGGTCGGCTTTCGAGGTGATGAGGAGTGTTCTGTCAGTCTTCAGTTCCAACCAGGGGTACCGACACTCTTCCCCTTAAAGTGCCGACTTCAGTCTCAGTGCCCTCTCTCTTCCAACACAGAAGAGGCTTGCAGCCTCAGGAAACCACCATGAGTGATCCCCCAGTCTTCCGAGGTCTTCCCAGAATATCCTTCTGAGGAGCCTCCTCGGAAGAAAACTTGTAAGAGGAAACATGTTGACTCCCCCGATGAGTCCATTACATCAGACCCTGACCTCGAGGAGTCAGAAGGGTCCCCCAAGTCCGTCCTCTGATATCTCCTTGAGATCCTGAAACAGAGAGGCGGCTGGCCCACCACCTCCCCTTCTGATGAGTCCGTGTACCTGAAGGCTTTCCGGTTTCAACCCTCCGCCTCTTGGATGTCTCCAGCTTTTGACGAGCTGCTGTATCTAGTGAGCTGAAAGGTGTGGGAATCTACCACTAATGTGGAACCGGTTCCTAGAAGACCTAATAAATTTTTGTCAGCACCTCAGGACAAAGATTTTCTTACTAAAGGCGTGCCAGTAGATGCCATGGTGGTGGCAGCAGCCACCAAAAAGAAACTTGCTGAAACTTCCTCCACTGTCCATCCACCGATCAAGGAGTCACGAAAGATGGATAGGTATGGGAAGCGTATCTTTACTTAAGCGGCTTTTACACTCAGATCGCTGAACTACCTGTCTCACTTCACTAGGCTCCAGAGAGATCTCCTGAATGAACTGGGAGAAACTGTACAACATACATATGAGGCAGTATCTGATAAGTTTAACGCACCGATGTCTACCTTAAATTCTGTCGTAAACTCCTCCATGCGGCTGACATCTTATGCAGCGGATGGAGCGAGTAGGGCAGCGGGTTCAGGAGTTTCTCTTAGAAGGCACTCCTGGATGCTCTTGTGTAACTTTGCAGAGGCCTTTGTCTACATTTACCATTGCTCCCTTTGATGGGTCCTTGTTGTTTGGACCCAAGGTAAACACTCACCAGGTAAAACCCTGTCTGCCATGGGAGTCCATTTTTCTGTTCCTTCTAGACCCTATCTTAATGGGCAGAAGGGTGGTAAAATGTGGTTCAAGAAGTCGCAGAGGTTTTTCCAGGACGCACAGGGTGATTCCTTCTCCAGAGGCAGAGGAGGAGGAAATAACGGTAGACGCTGCCCTAGAAGCAGGGGAGGCCCGCAGAACCAGGGAGACCGTGATTCCTTTTGTAGTCGTTCCTACCAGCGCTCCTGAAAAGTGGCCCGACTGCGCATCTCTGGAGCCAGTCGGGGTGCGTATATCCTTATACCCAGAAGCCTGGCGCGATATCACTCAAGACAAGTGTTTACTAAAGAAAATTACCAGAGGATACTGTATTCCCTTCATTTTTCCCCTTCCTCGGATCAGATGAATCCCAGATGTTCCACCCAGTCACAGGGATTCAGCAACTCTAGAAATCCAAAAGTTGCTCGTAAAGAGAGTCATCCATCCTCTCCCTGCAGACCAAGTAGGATTAGGGACTTGCTCCAGATTACTTTTGGTGCCGAAAATAACAGGGGACTTGAGACCCATCTTTGATCTCATTAAATTGAATGAATCTGTACAGAAGTCCAAGTTCCTAATGGTCAGTTTACAGTTCATACTCCCATTGTTAGGGAAAGACGTTTGGATGTGCTCCATAGATCTCCAAGATGCATGCTACCACATCAAAATGGACAGAGCATCAAGGAGTCACTTGCGCTTCCGGCTGGAGGCCAGTCATCAGTTTCGCACCCTGCCCTTTGGCTTCACCACAGCCCCCAGGGTGTTATCCAAATGCATGGCAGTGGTAATGGCTCATTTGAGACGCCTTGGATTCCAAGTGTTTTCCGTCCCTGGACAACTGGCTCCTGATGGCCACCACCAGGCATTTACTATTACAGGCCAGGGACGCCACCATTTCTACTTGCCTGCAGCTAGGGATTACAATAAACTGGCAAAAATCTGCATTATCGCTCTCAGTGCATGTGAATTTTATTGGCACCGAAGTAAATACCTTCACAATGAGGGCGTACGTCCATGTAGAGAGAATTCAGAATCTCAGGCAACAAATTTGGAGTCTGCTTCCTCAGCGAAAGGCAAAAGCAAAGACTGTGCTCAAATTGTTAGGGACAATGGCCTCTACAATAACATATTAGTTCCATTAGCCAGACTGCACATGAGGGTTCTGCAGTGGTTACTTCTTGCCTAATGGTCACTACAGCATCTACCTCTTTCTCACCCCATTCTGATAACAGAATCGTGCAAATGGGTTCTTCGCTGGTGGACCCAGTCAAGTCATCTTACCACAGGCAGACCTTTTGTTTAGTCTCCCTCTGTCACCACCGTGACCACGGATGCCTCTCTGATAAGGTTCAGGGGGCATTATCTAGGGAGAACAGTCCAAGGCATGTGGCAGGAACACGAGGCTCATTTGCATATCAACGTCTTCGAGATGAGAGCAGTGCTTTTGGCTTTGCAAGCACTTCACAGCTTTCTCCCTCTAGGGACGATTGCGATCCACTCGGACAATGTCACTGGGGGTCTATATTAGATGAACAAAAGTTCATCTTAGCGAACGCTCACATGAGCGAATATCCAGGTACTTGAAACTGCAATTGTGGGGGGCTGCGCCCCCCACACCTCCCCCCTAAATATATATTCCAACTCCGAGATCACACTACAGTGAGGAAAGGGCAAATATTCCCATCTTCACTGTACCACGATCTCGCAATTGTGGTTTCGAGTTCTGCAATATTCGCTCATGTGAGCGTTCGCTAAGATGAACTTTCGTTCATCTAATACAGACCCCCCCCTACTGGTATGGTACATAAACAAGGAGGGACCAGATCTTGTCCCCTTTGCAGAGAGGCCCTTCAAGTGTGGGAGTGGGCAGTGTCTTCCCACCACACATTCTGGGGAAAACCAACTTGATAGCCGACAGGCTCAACAGGGCTATTCTGATGCCTCACAAGTGGTCTCTGAATCCACACATTGCGGAACAGATTTTTTGCAGATGGGGTCAGCCTTGCTGCGATCTTTTTGCCATCCCTCTAGATGCCAAATGTAGCAGCTACTTCACCCTGATCCCCCCAGAAGGGGGAGGCATCCAGTTATGCACTCGTTCACAATTGGCCCTCGGGACTTCTCAATGCATTCCCACCATTTCCCCTGATATCGAAGGTAATTCAGAAAGCAAGATCCTTGGGAAGCAATATGATCCTCATTGCTCCTTACTGGCCTCATCAGATTTGGTTCCCCTTCCTCAGACCTCATCTAATGGACGAACCTTGGACTCTAGACCCAGAGTCAGATTTACTGACACACATGTTAGTGGTGTTCTATCCCTCTCTCCACACCCTCAATTTGACAGCTTGGCAGCTCCATTTCCATCTCTAGTCAGGCTTCATGACTTTTCCCCTGATGTACATATTCTGACTTCTTCTCACAAACCTTCAACTAGAAAGACTTACACCAGTAAGTGGAAAAGGTTTTCCTTTTGGGCCCGTGAAAGAAACCTTGATCCTTATACAGCTCCCATCTCTGCCATTTTGGAGTTCCTTACTCAGTTGTTCCATCAAGGCTCAGCAGCTGCCACTGTTAAAGTTCAATTGGCAGCTATTTCTACCTTTCATTTGGCTAATGATCCTAACCTTATGGCACATAGATTGTGTAGAGCTTTCCTTAAAGGAGCCACATTATTACGACCTCCAGTCATGGATCCTGTGGCACAATGGGATTTGAATTTTGTACTTCAGAAACTTACGTTGAGCCTTTTGAACCTTCAGCAACTTGTGACCTTAAGTTCCTATCATCAAAAACCATATTTTTAGTGGCCATTACATCTACAAGGAGGGTCTCAGAACTGCAAGCCTTCTCTATTAAGCTCCCTTATTTGGTGTTTCACAGAGTTAGGGTTTCTTTACAGACCAAGCCTTCATTTGTTTCTAAAGTTTCTTCTCAGGTCAGTATTAATCAGTCCATTGAATTACCTGTGTTCTTCCCTAATTTTTCTGACAAGGCAGAGTACAAATTTCACCAGCTTCACTTTCATAGACGATTGTGATTTTATCTCGATAGAACTAAGAATTTCAGAAGGTCAGACCAATTGTTTATTTCCTTTTCAGATGGAAGGAAAGGCCTTCCAGTCTCCAAAATCATCTGGTCTCACTGGATTTCAAGCTGCATTTCATTTATTATTACATCCAGTGGTAAAGTTCTTCCCTTCAAGGTGAAAGCTCACTCTATCAGATCTGTTTCTACTTCAGTAGCCTTTCAAGCAAAGATTCCAATAGATAACATTTGTGCAGCAGAAACATGGGCTTCATCTCATGCATTCATAACTCTCTGCAAATTGGACGTGGCTTCCAGGAACAGGTTTCCCTTTGATTCCGCAGTACTCAAGGAGCATTTTCCAGCAAGCCTCCCAAGATAAAGGTGCTAGGGGCGCTGTCCCAAGTGTAAGAATGAAGGCGAGATAGGACTACAGAACATAAAGAAGTTATGTACTCACCATAACGTTCGATGTTTGTATTCCATCTCGCCCTTCATTCTTACAACCCCCCCCCCCCCGCCCCCTCCTTGAGGACCTGGGGGTATTGTGACTATTGCCTTAACTCTATGTTGAGACCTTTCTACATGGTTTGTTGTTTGTCTCTGTATATTTACTACTTGCAGCAAACAAGATCTGGGATATGTTGGCGGTGCATTGTGGGATACCTCCTTGCCACCAGCCAACCAGAAGATTTTGAGCTAGAGAATTGCAGAGTCTGAGCTGAGGTTCGGCTCCGAACCCAAGTGTAAGAATGAAGGGCGAGATGGACTACAAACATCGAACGTTATGGTAAGTACATAACTTTTTATTTGTGGGGTAATAGAAACTGTCCATTCTCCCCATTTGGGGAATAGGATTTTACTCAAGAAGGTTTTTGTGCCAGAAAACCTTCCTGGAGACCTGTTCTAGATCTGGAATTCCTGAATCAGTTAGTGATGATGTGCAAGTTTAAAATGCTTTCGCTTCACAATCTGCTACCCTTCTACCTCATTTGAATTTTCTGGTAACTTTAGATTAAAAAAATGCACACCACATTCCTATTCATCTAGCTTTCATGTGTTTAAGATTTTGTGTGCGTCTTACCTGCCTTACCCTTTGGGCTATCCGCTGCTCTGAATGGGCAGAAAATGTCTAGCTCCTGTTTGTAGCCCTTTGTAGGCTACAGGGTGTCCACATTTTCCATATTTAGATGACTTGTTTGTCTTTGCAATGTTTCTTTCAAAATGTCAGGAGTCTCTTGCCTGTGTATGAGATCTCCTTTACAAGCTGGAATTCCAAGAGAACATTTGAAAGGTTTTTTTTTTTTTGTCTCCCATCACACACAGTTGTATTTTGGGGTGCTGAGACACTCCGTACAAAGATCTTTACTTCCAATAGGTCTATATTTAGATCTATTCCAAGGGTTTTCTAGTCTGTCTTCAGTCCTAGCAAGACAGTATTGTAGGATTCTGGGTTCTCGTGACGTCCATGATTCTCATTGTGCTTTTTGCAAGACTCCACTTGAGAGATACAGTGGTGTCTGAAATCTCTTAAATCCAAGCATCAACTTGCATTGTCTTTTTAAATCCCTCTTCTGGGATTTGTGAAAAGGGAGATCACTTGGTGGAGACATCAGATTTTTCTGAATCCATGTTTCCCATTTTCCCCTCCTGTTTCAAAGCAGTTAGAGACCTCAGACTTTGCTTGGGGAGCAGTGTCATGGAAAATAAAATTGCAGGGCTTCTGGGACAAGAATGACGGATCAGAATTCACAAACATAAGAGATGCTAGCTCTTATAAAGGCTGTCAATTCCCTAAATAGTCTGTGGTGGTCCCCAAGACATCTTCAAGTAATTACAGACAGTGGTGGTAGATAAATGAGCAAGGGAGACCAGATCTTACTCCCTTTGCAAACTAACTGTCTAAGCATGGGGAATAGCCTTAGTGCACAGTCGCACTCTACTGGCATCTTCCATCAGAACAAAATTGTGTGGCAGACGAGCTGAGCAGGACCAAAGCAGACCCTCACAAATGGAAACTGAATCATGGGGTCTGCCATGATTTGATTCATCTGTGGAGAATTCCTCAGATAGATGTTTTGCCTCCAGACAGTCGACTGGCAAATTTCTAATGTTCATCGTGTTTCACTGTTGCAGTCATTAAAATAGGGTTATCCTGCTGGCAGGCTACCCGCAGTCGGCCTGAATTCCAAAGTCCTGGTCCGGCGTCGGTTGCTGTTGCCTCCTCCCTGACGTCAGTGCGCCAGGGGTATAAAAGATGCAGCTGACACCATTTTCTTCAGTCTTTCTTGCCGTGTGGTGCCTGAAGCAAAAGCAGTTCGCAAGTGCTGGTTGGCCGACTCCTGAGATTTTCAAGTTCGAATTTCAGATCCAAAGTCTTCATTAAAGCCAAGTACTCCGTTGGGGGAACTTTTTTTCTTGCTCCAGACCGATGTCAGAAAAAGTTATTAATTGCATTTCTTGTGGGAAGCAAATACCTCATAAGGATTTTCTTTCTTACTGTATTCCTTGCCTAGGCCCTGGCCACAATGTTGCTAGCTGTCGGTTTTGTGCTAGATTTAACCAACGCACTATTAAGCGTCGGTACTATTTTGCATTTCATTATTTTGGTAGAAGATTTAATTACATAATGCCGTCGGAACAGCCGACTACCGGAATTTATAAAAAGCACAAAGACAAAGAAAAGGACAGGCATCCGAGGTCCAAAACAGACGAGGTTTCGGCTAGGCCAGTCGCCGGTTCTCAGTGAGGTGCTTTCGCAGCCCCTGATGCCCGCTACCTCAGAGCCACAGGCCGCTTCCGACTCCCACGTGGAGCCGACTAGGCCGCTGGAAACTCAAGGTATTGGTCCCTCGGAAACTATTCCCTCAGATGGGTCCGGAGCTGCTCAGCAGGCATCGGCTTCTGAGGTGGTTTTCAGGCCTACACAGCTATATGTAAAAACGACTTAAGCTTCAAAGGCAAAGACTAAAGCACCTCTAAAGACAAAGAAACAAGTACAACATTCCCCTGGACAGGCCTCCATGCCTAAAAAAACAGATGCTTAAAATGGCCAAAGACCTAATTACTTAGATCAGGGGTTCCCATCACCCTCCAGATAAGAGACCTAGGCAAGAGGCAGAATATGAATCTTCAGATCAGGTTTCCATTTCCTCAGATTCCTCTTCTGAACAGGGATACTCTCTTCCTCCTTATGAGGATTCGGATGCTGAAGAATCTATCCCTTCATCCTCTCCTCCTGAAGATTATTCTTTTGGGGAGACCCTGCATACTATGAGGGAGCACTTTCATTGGGAGAGCCAAGATTACTCAGAATCTAAGAAAAGGCTCAGAGATTTTCTTTTACTACCTCAGCACAGGCCCCTTGCTATTCCTCCTGTTTTAGACATTGTAGATGATGTATTTATAGAGTCCAGTCTCACTCCTGACTCTCTACCTCTAGCTCCTGTTAAGCCAGACAGGTACTACAGGGTTTCTGATTCACATAAATTTCTTTATAAAAACCCTGCTGCTGACCCAGAAACTATATCTGAGGGTCCCAAAGGGGTCAAGGTGTCCACTGCAAAAAACCCTATCCCCTCTGATAGGGATTCTAGGGCCCTGGACAGATGGGGGAAAAAGATTTACACTTCTGCTACTTTGGCTGTAAGAGCCTTAAATTGTCAGTTTCATATGCTTAAATATCAACAATATCGTATGTCACTACTAAAACAGAAAATGTTGACAAATTCTGAATGTGCAGAAAACAAAGAAATGCAGGATTTATTGCATGCAGCTGAACAAGTGGGAAAGCATACTTTGCAATGTGGTTTTGATTCTCTGGAGGCCTCCTGCAGGGCCGCTGTTATGGGTTCTGTCATTAGGAGGCATGCTTGGTTAAAGGAACAGAATCTGCCTGATCATGTTAAAACAAAATTATTAGATGCTCCATTACAGCATGATACCTTGTTTGGTGTTAAAGCAGAAGAGGTGTTGAAGAAAATGGAGGACAAAGCTAAATCTATGCAAACAATCAAGGATTTCTTACAGGTACAACCTCCCAGATTTAGCAGGAACTGGCTTGCAAAAAATTTGTCCATTCCAGTGTCAGACAGGCTACAAAGAGGCAGATACAGACGCCCCAGAGGCAGATCCCAGCCCCAGGGCTCATACAGACCTAAACAATGGGGTGCTTCTACCTCCAAAAAGGGGAGAAGATAAATCACAGCCATAGAGGAAACAGTCTCATTGACTTCCCCTGCCAGCACCAAGCACTTATCTTCTGGCAGCCCCTTTAGGGGGAAAACTAGCACTTTTTCCACAAAATGGGCACATGATCACCCAGGACAAATGGGTCCTGAATATAGTTTCTCAAGGCTACCGGTTCCATTTTCACACCCTGCCAAGGGCAAACGAAATGGAATGCCAGACCTGCCACACAATCAATGGGCAGAGGCTGAAAAACAAGTTTCAGCCCTCATGGACATGAGGGCCATACAGCGAGTGCCACGACAAGAGCAGGAACTAGGATTTTACTCAAGACTCTTCTTGGTGCCCAGAAAGGACAATGCATGGAGACCAATACTGGACCTGTCTATTCTAAACACATTTCTGGATATTCCGAAATTCAAAATGTTGACTCTGCAGCAGCTTCTGCCCATGCTGGGCAAGAAGGCATGGCTTGTGACTTTAGACCTAAAAGAGGCATACCTGCATGTCCCAATCTGACATTCATGCAGAAGATACCTCAGATTTATAGCTGGCTCAATGCACTACCAATTCTCTGCACTGCCCTTTGGCTTATCTACTGCGCCCCGGGTCTTCACAAAATGCCTGGCACCAGTAATTGCATTTTTCAGACAGAGGAATACAAATTTATCCTTACTTGGACGATTGCCTTATCAAGCAGAGAACAAGGACATTTTGTTACAGCATCTGGCGTTTGTAAAAAGATTACTAACATGCCTGGGGTACACAGTAAACGAAAAGAAATCAAAACTAGTACACTCACAAGAGATAATGTTCCTGTTTGCAAGCTTAAATACAAATGCCCAGATGGCTTATCTCACGGCAGACAAAGACAACTGACTACTTATTTCAAAATGTTGGCAACAAAGACCCAGTTATCTGCAAGAAAAATTCTGCAGGCTTTGGGCTTCATGGCATCCTGCATTCTGCTAATTCCATATGCAAGACTGCATATGAGGAAACTACAAATGGTATCTAAAAAAGTGTTTGGGCTTAACATTTTGCCACAGCCTGGAAACGATAATTACCCTCATTCCCTGCCTGCAACAGGAGTTTCGATGGTGGGCAGAGGCCTGTCACCACAACAAGGGACAGACTTTCATTTTACCCACAGCCAGGCAAACATTCACAACAGATGCATCAGATTATGCCTGGGGCGCCCATATGGTAGGAAGATGTATTCAGGGCACATGGTCCGCAAGCCAAATGCATCTGCATATCAATCACAAAGATGCTAGCTGTTCAAAATGCCCTGACAGCCTTCAAGGATGTACTTCATCCAGGACAACTATTGATAAAGACGGACAATACTACAGTCATGAGGTACATAAGCAGGGAGGCACACATTCCTACCCCCTCTGCAGACTAGCCATGACTTTGTGGGACACCGCATTGACTTACAAAGTACATCTGCAAGCACAATACCTGCCAGGAAGGATAAATTCTCTGGCAGACTAAGCAGAAACCTAATGGATCCCCACAAGTGGAAAGTGGATCCACAAGTCTTCAGAATGATAACAAGGAACTGGGGATGCCCGGACATAGACCGGTTTGCCTCTCCTCACAACTGCCAACTACAGAAATTCTGCACAAGGACTTATCGCAAGCTAGCATGGAAAGTGGATGCTCTATCTTTCAGCTGGAAAAACTTAACAGTATTTGCCTTTCCCCCACTGCCTCTCCTCCCCAGGGTACTCTTAAAGGTCAGACAAGAGAAGCCAAAAATGATACTGATTGCCCCAGACTGGCCCCGCCAGCACTGGTACCCAATCCTAAAGAGCTTGTCTCAATGCCCAGCCTGGACATTGCCTCAAATTCCTCACTTATTGACCCAACAAAACAGTCGGATCCTGCACAGCCATCTCAGGACCTTAAACCTGGCATCTTGGCGGATAATGTAACCATTCAAAACACGCCTCTGTCTAAAGCAGTGATGGATGTTATTTTGGAGGCCAGGAGGCCTAGCACCAGAAAATCTTATGCAGAAAAATGGAAGAGATTCTGTGCTTGGAACCAGGCACACAGAATTGACATGATTGTACCAAATATTCCTCAGATTCTACAATACTTAACCGAGATGTTGTACAAAAGCCTATCCTTTTCCTCAATTAAGATTCATGTCTCTGCCATTTCAGCTCACTACAATACAGAACCACCTCTATTTTCTCATCCATTACTAAGGCAATACCTCAGAGGGGCCAAAAACATAAGACCTCCAAGGAGAGCACCAATACCTGCATGGGACCTAAATTATGTCTTGGAAAAACTCACACTGCCTCCTTTTGAGCCAGCTTCTACAGCTGATATAAAATTCTTATCTTGGAAAACAGCTCTGCTCCTAGCAATAACCTCTGCAAGACGAGTTTCTGAGTTACAGGCAGTCATGGCTGTGGAACCTTTTATCATTTTCCATCAAGACAGGATTTCTCTGAGGACAAACCCGACATTTATGCCCGAGGTAGTGTCCAGTGTGGCCCTGAATCAAGCAATTAATTTGCCTACCTTTTATCCAAACCCACAGAATAAGGGTGAGAGACTTTTGCATTCTTTGGACATTCACAGGCCGCTACGCTTCTACTTGGACAGAACCAAAGCTTTCAAAGACTGAGCAACATCTAGTGGCATATGCTGCAGGATCACAAGGAAAGGCTATCTCAAAGCAGACTATTTCAAAATGGATAGGCCACTGCATTCGTTTCTGTTATTCACAGCATGGCAAATCAGTGCCCAAGGGCATTAGGCCACATTCAACCAGAGCAGCAGCCACTTCAGCAGCCTTCCTCAGAGGAGTACCAACCAAAGACATCTTAGAGGCTGCAACTTGGGAGTTCTGTGCATACCTTTACAAAGCACCATCACTTACCTCTCTACTCTAAATCTAGAGCAGGCTTTGCCACTGCAGTTCTGCAGGGCCTCGTAGCCTCTCCTAATCCTATTTAGCCCCAGCCGCCCAACCTTAGCTTTGGGATTCAACCCAGTTGTAATGACTGCAACAGTGAAACACGATGAACATAGTACAGTTGTGTACCTACCGTAAATGTAGATGTTCGAGTGTATTCACTGTTACAGTCCAGGTTACCCACCCACCATCCCCCTATCCTTTGCTGGGCCTTATCTGTACTTCTCTATTCTATACAGTCTATGTGGTGTATTTGCTTATAGATGAAGGTAGAATTTTGATTTACTGCACGCATGTTTATTGGCATAAATTAGCCTACCCTTTTGGTGGCACCTGACATCTGGGGCAAGAAAAACTGAAGAAAATGGTGTCTGCTGCATCTTTTATACCTCTGGCGCACTGATGTCAGGGAGGAGGCGACAGCAACCGCCGCCGGACCAGGACTTTGGAATTCAGGCCGACTGCGGGTAGCCTGCCAGCAGGATAACCCTATTGTAATGACTGCAATAGTGAATACACTCGAACATCTACATTTATGGTAGGTATACAACTGTACTTTCCTGGACTCCATGCTAGATGGCCTGGATGGTGGGTGCCTTTTTCTTTTTCCTTGGACAGGAATGTTCTGTATGCTTTCCCTCCACTTCCACTGATGGCCAGGTTACTTCTGAAGATTTAGGACGACTCTGTAAAGGTCTTTGTGGTGGCTCCATTCTGGCCCAGGCAACAGTGGTTCTCCCATTCTTTTGGATCTCCCTTCTTTTGGAATTGGCCAGGGGCAATTACTGCAGGCTTCCACACAGACTGGATTTACTTGTGCATAATCAGGGGTGTTTGATTTATCCTGACTCCAGACTACAACTGACTGCCTGTCTGGTAGGTTCTCAAATACCGTTAAGGCTCCTGTTTTCTTAAAATGTGCAGCAGGTACTAAAGGAGGCAAGAAAGCCTGCTACTTGAAAATCGTATATAAGCAAATGGAAAATGTTTTCTAGTCGGTGCAAGCAAAATTAAACAATTCGCACCCATTCTGGGCTAGTGTTTTCTCTGGTTTTACAGCTTTTGTGCAAGTTACTAGCATGTGGTCTGTTTTATTCTTCTGTCAAGGTTTATTCATTTGGAATTTCAGCATGTCTGCTCATGGATCACTCTCTTTCAGTACAGTCTCGTGAAGATTTGCTTGAAAGGGACACTACAAAAGAAGCCTCTCAAAAAATGTCTTTTTGGTGTCTTAATTTTTTTAAGAGAAGCCAACACTTCCTCTGTTTGACCCAGCTCATCTGGTTGATTTGAGGTTCTTACCATGAGAAAAACTATTTTGCTTAATGCTGTTTCCTCTGCAAGAACTCAGTTGCAAGCTGTTGTGGTGGGTCAACCTTGGTTCCTTTGCACAGAGACTGGATTTCTTTGAGAACAAATCCTTTTATGCCTGAAGTGGTATCTGAGTTTTTACTAGACATTCCCTCCATCTCATCATTCTTTCCTGTGCCCAAAATAGAGAGATATTGATTTTTCATACCTTGGATGTCCACAGATGACTATGATGCTTTTTTGACAGAAAAAAATTTTCAGGACTTCTGATCAGTTGCCCATTTCTTGTAAAGGTTAGAAAAGGCAACCTGTGTCAAAGCAGACACTTTCCAAATGTTTGTCTGTGGCTATTACCTTTTGTTTTTCCCACCACAACAAAACTATTCCAGGCAGGGTGTCTGCTCATTCTACCAGAACATTGGCTTTGTCTCTGGCTTTTTTGGAAAGGGTTAGACTCTAAAGTATTTTAGAAGCAGCAGTGTGTCCCTTTGTGCATACTTTTATAAAGCAATGCAAACTAGATTCATTTTCCATGTCTGGGACAGACATTGCTAGGTCTGTTCTCCAGAGACTCCTGGATTCATCACCTCCTCCTCTTTCCCAGTTATTCTGAGCTGTGGTAATCTACTCATACAGTGTAGGCTACTGCAGCAGTGGCCAGCAAGAAGAACAAAGTACAGTTGTGTACTCAACATTGTCATAACTGTAGATAGTCAAATGATCACTGCTGCAGTAGCCACTTTCTCTATTCTCATGATGTTCTTCGTATTTCACTGTTGCAGTCATCACAGTTGGCCTGATTGTCAGTCTTTGTTCCTGTCAGTTGCTGTCTCATCTTCCATGACGTCAGGTAGTCAGGGGTATAAAGCGTGCAGCCGATGCTATTACATCAGTCTTTCTTGCCGTGCGGTGCTCGAACCAGAAGCAGTTCGCAAGTGCCAGTCGGCCGACTCCTGAAATTTTCATTTTTGAGTTTCAGAACCGAAGTCTTCAACTAAAGCCAAGTACCCCATTGGGTAAACTTTTTCTTGCTCTAAACCGATGCCAGTAAGTCAATATTTGTAGTTCTTGTGGAAAGCAACTACCTCATAAAGATTTTCATTCGTACTGTATTCCTTTGCCTAGGCCCTGACCACGACTTACCTCGCTGTCGGTTTTGTGCTTTATTTAAACTAACTATTCAGCGATATTTACGCTTCTAAATATTTTGGTATTCTGTTCAACTATCCAGATATGGCTTCGGTAAGCTACCAGACTACCGCCATTCCGAAAAAATATAAAGATAAAGACAGAGACAGGATGCCTAGGTCCAAAGCTGCAGACTACGCTTCACCTAAGCTAGTCGCCAGTTCGCCGGTACTCAGTGAGCGATTTCGCAGCCCCTGATACCCGCTACTTCAGATTAACAGGCCTCTACTGAGACCCATTCGGAGTCCGGTATGCCGCGAGATGCTTCATCTGTAGAACCTGCAGATGTCTCCTCCTTGAATGGGTCCAGAGCCGCTGTGCAGGCACCGGCTTCTGAGGGTGTATTCAGGCCTACTGACTTGCATATTAAACTGATGCCATCTTCTTCTTCAAGGCCTAAAACTCTATCCATGCCTAGAAAACAGACTCCTAGACCGCATAGTCAGGCCTCTATGCCTAAAAAAAAAAAAAATAAGAATGGCTCAAGACCTTATTACTTTAATCACTTTCCCCCTCTAAGAGACCTAGGACTGAATTCGCTTAATGGTACTTCTGATCAGGATTCAGAAATTTCTGTTTCCTCTGATGACCAGGATTTACCCTTATCTACCTATGAGGATTCTGATGCAGAGGACTCTGTTTCCTCTGCTTCCCTTCCAGATGATTTCTCTTTTGGTGAAACCTTGCATACTCTTAGGGAGCATTTTCGCTGGGAAAGCCAGGATTACTCTGATTCTAAAAAGAGGCTTAGCGATTTCTTACTCCTGCCCCAACACAGGCCTTTAGCTATCCCCCCTGTACTGGACATTGTTAATGATGCCTTTTCGAAATCTAGCTTGGCCCCTGACTCCTTACCTCCTGCTCTCAGAAAACCTGACCGGTATTACAGGGTTCCTGACTCTCTCAAGTTCCTTTTTAAAAATCTTTCTGCGGATCCTGAGATCATTTCACAGGGACCAAAGGGCATTAAGGCTACTACTGCCAAAAATCCTACCCCCTCTGATAGAGATTCCAGGGCGCTGGATAGATGGGGTAAGAAGGTATACACTTCTGCAACCTTGGCTATTAGGGCCTTAAACTGCCAGTTTCATATGTTAAAGTATCAGCAGCATATTATTGGATTGCTTAAACAGGAAATGATGTTGATTCCTGACTGTACTGAAAATAAGGATTTACAGGATTTAATGCATTCTGCTGAACAAGTTGGAAAACATACTTTGCAATGTGGTTTTGATTCACTAGAGGCATCTTGCAGGGCTGCTGTCACTGAGTCTGTACTTAAAAGGCATGCTTGGCTTAAGGAGCAATCTTTGCCAGATCATGTTAAAGCTAAATTAATGGATGCTCCCTTAAATCAAGCCTGTCTGTTTGGCAACAAAGCAGAAGTAGTACTTAAAAAGATGGAGGAAAAGCTAAATCTATGCAAACTGTTAAAGATTTCCTACCAGTACAGCCTCCCAGATTTAGTAGGCACTGGCCTTCTAAGAATTGGTCCTTTCCTGCCGCTTCCAGGCCTTCTCAGTCCATACCCTTAATTAGCAGACCAACCTGGCTTCAGTGTCAAGGTACTGACAGGCCTAAGTAGTGAGGGGCTCCCACTTCCAAAGCTGGAAGTAGTAAGACATCACCCCATGGTAAACTGTCACAATGACTTAACTTTAAACCTTCCAAGCCCTGCTCAACTGACTGTTCCTGTAGGGGGAAAGATCGCCCTGCATGCAAAAAACTGGGAGCTCATTACCCAAGACAAATGGGTTTTAAATATAGATCTGAAGTAGGCAGACTTCATTCGTCTGCAACCTGTGGGTATCGGATCCGACCTCGGATCCGAGCCGGCAATTCAAAAGCTTAGGCTCTGAGCACCTAGCTCCTCCCTCTTACCCATAACCCCTTGCCAAGCCCTGACTGACCTCAGATTTCGTTTGCCGCTTTTCAAGTAGCTACGGAATTCCAGAGCTCCTGGCGTTGGTGAAGATAAGAAAGAATTTTTTGACAGAAAAAGTTTTAAAAATCTTATTTTTGTTGTTGATATAGTTAGTGTTGAGTGTGTTTAGGCTTTCCTCTCTCTTTTATTTAATTATTCTCGGGTTTTGCGTAGTTTGTGTGTGTTTTGTGTTAGGCCTTAGGGTTGTGATGTCTGAAGCCCATAAGGCTGTTTTCTCGGAATGTACAGAGTGTGGCCATAAGCTGTCCCCAGCGGATGGCCACACTCGGTGCAAGTAAATGCTTGGGGTTGAACACCTGTCATCTGGTTGTACCATTTGTGCAGGGTTCAACCCGGCTTTGAGGAGCGGAGGTCGAAGCTGGTGCTGGCGGTCTTTTACCTCCAGATACCGCTCGCCTCTGCCCTTCCACTCAGCAACCTGTTGCTGTGGGTTCTCCCTCCGGCTGGGACTCAACCTCCCTCTAAGTTGCCGGAGGAAGGAATCCTCTAGGAGAGAGAGAAGAAGGAGAGGCACAGGAGAGGCACCACAAGCGGAGGCGAAACTTCCAGTTCGGCTCCTCCATCTAAGCGGGCCTCCCTGTGCCTTCTAGCTTTCCTCCTCCTCGGCTCCACTCCCTAGGTTCTCTCCTGGACCCGAGGAGGAGGAGGCTAGCCCTTCTAGGAGGTCTCGAGGCTCTCTAGGTCCTCGGTGGCCTCCACCAGGTCAACATTTTCAATGAGTGAAGCTGATATGGACCGGATGATGAGGAAATTCATCCAGGCCCAAATGCAAATGGGAGTGCTCCTAGCCCCCATCCGGGAGGGGCTTCCCCTTTTTTCGCCTTGGCTCCTTCTCCGACCCATACCACGGGTTGGAGCTGTCGGCGCCGGGCAGATTTGGATCCGGGGTGGGTCGGATCCGATGGGTCGGCGCACCGGATCCGTCCCATCCCTTGAGTGCTTGGTACCGGACCCGACCTCTGAGCCGAGGCGAGCCTCGGATCCAGGGAGCTGGTGTCTTGGCTCCGTCCAGGTCGGAGCGCACGGTCTCGGATCCGGCGGTTTCGCTCCGACTCCGATCCGCAGGCCGGATCCGAGTGGGGGTCAGCTCTCAGGGCTTAGAGAAGCTGGCTCACCCTCGGCTTTCGACGTAGTGGAAAGGGCACTGTTGAGGACATCCGGACCCCCGGTCCCTGCCACGGCTCCATCCCGCACTCCCTTGCAGTTGGGCCAGGCCCCACCAGCCGGTCCCAGGGACAGCCCGCCTCGATGTCCCAAGTGGTTCCCTTGGAACATCCTACTGCTGAAGAGTACTCCTCGGACAGCCCCCCCGATGAAGTACCTCGGAAGCGTAAGTGCAAAAGGAGGCACATGGACTCCCCCGAGTCCGTCACTGAAGACACAGACTTGGATGAAGGGAAGGCTCCCTAGGTCACCCCTGAGGACGTCTCGTTTGGAGACATCATGGAGATGTTAAGGATCGGGGGGGTGGTCTGCCCCCAAGGCTTCTTCGGACGAGTCTGTGTTCTTGGAGGCATTCGAGGCGGGCCCTTCTACCTCTTGGGTGTCCCCTCCTGCTGAACCCTGGTGGATCTTATTTCCATCAGGGCGTGGAAGGATCCGGACACCATTGAGCCTATCCCTAAGCGCCCGGACCGCATTCTTTCCCCTCCGTCGGACCGCACCCACTGGAGTAAGGGCCCCCCCAGTAGATGCCATGATGATGGCTGCAGCCACGAAGAGGGAATTGGCCCAGGAGAGTCCCTCCATGCATCCTCCGGGCAAGGAGTCCCGCTCGATGGATCGCATTGGGAAGCGAGTTTTTAGTTCAGCAACCTTCTCCTTGAGAGCGCTGAACTACATGGCACATGTCATTAGGATGCAGCGGGATCTGATTAAAGAATATGCTGCATCTCCCCCGGAGTCCATGTCGAGTGAGGATAAGCAGGTATACTCCACCCGAATGGCCACTCTCAGATCAGTTTCCAATACATCTATGCGGCTGCTTTCTCATGCTACTGAGGGAGCCGCTAGAGCCAGCGGAGCAGGCCTAGTCATGAGGCGACAGGCCTGGCTCCGCCATTGTGATTTTGCAGAGCCCTCCAAGGGGACCTTCGAATGCCCTTTCGATGGTTCTGCCTTGTTTGGCAAGACTGTTCGAGACATTAGTCCAGAGCGAAAAGGACGGAAGACGCTGTCTGCCGTCGGAGTCCGCTTCTCAGCTCCCCAGAGGTCCTTCTCTAAGAACCAAAAGGGACAGAAGAAGATGTGGTTCTGGAAGTTGCAGCAGTCCCAACCTGCTCCGGATAACCAGTCCTTCCGTGGCAGAGGAGGACGGGGAGGTCGTCGTGCTAGAGGCAGGGGGGCTCCTGGCAACTTTGGGTCCAGAGAACCTTTCTCTGATAGACCCACGCAGCAGCCCTGAAGGGTTGCCCGGCTGTCCGTCTCTGGAGGCAGTCGGGGGGCGGTTTTCGAGGCACCTGACTTCTTGGGAGTCCATAACAACAGACAGTTGGGTGCTTCGTGTCATATCCAGAGGATATTCAATTCCCCTATTCAAGGTTCCCAAATCTCGCAGCCTCCCAGATGTCCCACCCGACCAAAGGCGGCAGCTGTCAAATCGAACAGCTGCTAGAAAAAAGAGCTATCCAGCGCGTCCCCCGAGATCAAACCGGATTAGGGTTTTACTCCAGGTTCTTTTTGGTGCCAAAGAAGACGGGGGACTTAAGACCAATCTTAGATCTTTCCCAGCTGAACCTGTCAGTAACCAAGCAAAAGTTCCGGATGGTCACCCTGCAATCTATATTTCCCCTCTTGAGGGAGAACGACTGGATGTGCTCCATCGACCTCAAGGACGCGTACTACCACATTTGGATGGACAGACGATCCAGGAGGTTTCTTCGCTTCCGGCTGGGAGCCAGTCATTATCAGTTCAGGGTCCTCCCCTTTGGTCTCACCTCAGCCCCCAGGGTGTTTACCAAGGTGCTAGCGGCCCACCTGAGGCTCCAGGGATTACAGGTTTTTCCGTACCTGGACGACTGGCTCCTGACAGCATCATCAAGGCATCTTCTGTGCTCAGCCAGGGATTACTTTCTTCAACTAGCACCAAGGCTGGGCATCACGATCAACTGGGAGAAATCTTTACTGAACCCCACACAAGTTATAGATTTCATAGTAGGAAGACTAAACACCAGATCAATGCGAGCCTTCCTCACCCCAGACCGTATTGCCAACCTGAAGTGTCATGTGACAGCGATCCTGCAACCATCTCCAACTGCAGCTTGGTCCTGAGGGCCCTAGGTTCTATGGCGGCAGCTATTCCGCTTCTCATTCATGCTCGTTTCGCATGCGGGTTCTTCAATGGACCCTTCAGGTTCAGTGGTCCCTCTTTGTTCCTCTCTAAACGCTCCGATTGCGGTCAGCAAGGCGTGCAGGGACTCCTTCTTTGGTGGCTTCTTTCTCCGGAGCCCTGGCAGGGAGACCTTTTGCTGCATTTCCCGAGCCACAGTGACCACGGACGCTTCTTGCCTCGGGTGGGGGCATTCTGGGAAAGATTGTCCAAGGCACGGAATCCCACAGAGACGTCATTGCATATAAATGTCCTGGAAATGAGGGCGGTGCTCCTAGCGTTGCAAGCACTTCACCACGTTCTTCCTTCAGGGACTATTGCGATACAGACAGACAACATGTCGGTAGTCTGGTATATCAACAAACAGGGAGGAACCAGGTCTTACCCCTTTGTCGAGAGGCCATGAGAGTCTGGGAATGGGCAATTTCCACCAAACGCTTTCTGGTAGCAACGCACATTCCGAAAGTCCAACATCCTTGCGGACAAGCTCAGTCGCACCATCCTTTCTCCACACGAGTGGTCTCTCAATCCTCAAGTAGCGAAGAAGATTTTTGCCGTTTGGGGGCAACCCTGTTGCGATCTTTTTGCCTCTCCCTGAAACGCCAAATGCGACAATTTCTTCGCTCTGCTTCCCCCACCAGGGGAGTTCCCGAGAGATGCTCTGGTGCATGCTTGGCCTCCCGGTCTCCTTTATGCCTACCCTCCACTTCCTCTGATGCAGAGGCTTCTGCAGAAAGCCAACAGTTTGGGGAGCAGAATGATTCTCATTGCCCCGTTCTGGCCTCGACAACCTTGGTTCCCCCTTCATATGGTCTCACAGAATCAATCCACCCTGGATTCTGGATCCAATTTCGGATCACATCTCCCACCCTCTGGGAATGTCAGTTCCCAATCTGCGGACCCTGAAGTTGACAGCTTGACTGCTCCAGTTCCATCCTTAATTAGGACTCCCGGTATCTCATCACCGGTCAAGGCCATTTTAGTGGCAGCTCATAAACCTTCCACCAGGCAGGTTTATCGGAGTAAATGGAAGAGATTCTCTATTTGGGCAGTACAGAGAACTTTGGATCCTTTCTCGGCACCTATGTCAGCGGTGCTGGATTTTCTAACAGACCTCTTTCATCAAGGGGCTACTTCTTCCACGATTAAGGTACAATTGGCAGCTATCTCGCATTATCACATTGGTCATGACACAGCTCCCCTTATGACGGCGAAATTATGCAAAACATTTCTCAAAGGAGTTTTTGTTGAGGCCTCCAGTCAAGGAGGTTGTACCACCTTGGGACTTGTCTTTAGTTCTGCAAGCCCTTACTGCTCCTCCCTTCGAGCCTGCAGCTTCTACTGATTTAAAGTACCTTTCCTGGAAGACTGCCTTCCTGGTAGCTATCACTTCAGCCAGAAGAGTGTCTGAGCTTCAGGCTCTATGCGTCAAGCCGCCTTACCTTTCTTTCTTCCCTGATAGGGTGTGCCTCAGGACCAATCCTTCTTTTCTTCCGAAGGTCTCTTCTGAATCCAATGTTAACCAGTCAATCAATTTACCTGTGTTTTTTCCCAAGTACTCAAACAAAGGAGAATACAAATTGCATTCCTTGGATGTTCATAGACTATTACGTTTTTATATTAACAGAACAGCTGGTCACAGGAAATCAGATCAGCTGTTCGTCTCCTTTGCTAAATTTGCTCTGGGTAAAGCAGTATCTAAAGTCACACTATCTAAGTGGATTGCTAATTGTATTCTGCAGGCATATGACACTTCAGGTAGACCTGCTCCTCAGAGGGTTACGGCTCATTCTACTAGGGCAGTTTCCACGTCAGCCGCCTTTAAGTCCCGTGTATCATTGGATGATATCTGGGGGTCAGCTACTTGGGCCTCGCCTCATACTTTTCCTTCCCATTTCAAGGTGGATGTTGTTTCTAGAGGAAGAGCATCCTTTGGCTCAGCGGTGCTCAAACATCCTTCCATGACGCCCAAGATTCAGGTAGCTAGGGACTCTGTCCCACAGGTTGCAGACGAATGAAGTCTGCCTACTTCAGATTTAGAAGTTATGTACTCACCATAACGTTCCATCTGAGTAGGTGACTTCATTCGGATGCAACCATCCCCCCCTCCATCCCCCTGACCTTTATAGAGCGAGTATTTATGCTGTTTTAGTGTACTGTTGTCAGTATTTTGAGGCAAACTCAATCTGAGGTCAGTCAGGGCTTGGCAAGGGGTTATGGGTAAGAGGGAGGAGCTAGGAGCTCGGAGCCTAAGCTTTTGAATTGCCGGCTCGGATCCGAGGTCGGATCCGATACCCACAGGTTGCATCCGAATGAAGTCACCTACTCAGATGGAACGTTATGGTGAGTACATAACTTCTAATTTCCCAAGGATACAGATTCCAAATGTTCATCGTGCATACAGCTGCAGTCATAACAGATGGGTTCTCCTGCCGTCAGGCGGGTCCTCGGTCGGCCGAATTCCAAAGTCTAGGTCCGGCGTCAGTTGTCATCGCTTCTTCCCTGACATCAGTGCGACAGGGGTATAAAAGAACCAGCTGACGCCATTTTCTTCAGTCTTTTTTGCCGCGTGGTGCCCGAAGCAGAAGCAGTTCGCAAGTGCCGGTCGGCCAGCTCCTGAGATTACAAAAAATTTGGAACCGAAGTCTTCTTAAAAGCCAAGTACCCCGTTGGGGAAACTTTTTCTTGCCTCAGACCGATGTCAAAGTTAATAAATGTATTTCTTGTGGGAAGCAAATACCGCATAAGGATTTCCATTCCCTCTGTATACCTTGTTTAGGCCCAGACCACGACGTCTCGGTCTGTCGCTTTTGTGCTACATTCAACAAACGCACTATTAAGCGTCGGGCGGAGTTCGCCCAGCATTATTTTGGGAAAGCATTTAACTATACTATGTCGTTGGATACTCCGACTCAGGTTTTGTCTAAAAAACGCAAAGACAAGGACCGATACTCGAGGTCCGCGGCCTCTACCGACACCACGCCAAAGCCGACTACACGTGGTCCGGTTCTCAGCGAGGCGCCTACGCAGCCCCTGATTACCGACGACACATCTTTGGCGGTGTCTCCTGTACCCGAGGTCGCAGGCTCCTCTGCCCACACCCTGACTACAGATACCGAAGCCACGCTTGGCATTGAAACACAGAATGTGGACAGGCCCACCTCCACTCAAGGTGTCTTCAGACCTTCCTCTTCTTTCTCCATCAAGACTTTCACCAAGTCTAAAGCTGCCATGCACCCTAAGAGACCAGCTACACAGGGCCCATCTCCAGGCCCCATGCCTAAGAAACAGATGCTTAAAATGGCTGAGGATTTAATTACTATAATCAGAGGTTCTTAGCCACCTCCGGACAAAAGACCCAGAGTGGAGGAAGATTCCCCCTCCTCTGATCAGGGCTCCATTATTTCCGAGCACTCTTATCAGGAACAGTCTTACTCTCCTTTTGAAGACTCTGATGCAGAGGAATCTATTCCTTCTGTATCCCCCCCTGAGGATTACTCATTTGGTGAAACTCTGCATACCTTAAGGGAACACTTCCACTGGGAAGGCCAGGATTATTCAGATTCCAAGAAAAGGCTCACGGAATTTCTTTTGTTACCCCTGCACAGGCCTCCGGCTATACCTCCTGTCCTGGACATCCTAGATGTTTACTCGGAGGCCTGCTTTAACCCGGACTCTCTCCCTCCAGCTCCAGTTAAGCCTGACGGGTACTACAGGGTTCCTGACTCTCACCAATTTCTATACAAAAGCCATGCTGCTGACCTAGAAACCATCTCACAGGGGCCCAAGGGAGTTAAGGCCTCCATTGCCAAAAACCCATTGCCTTCCGAGAGAGATTCCAGATCCTTAGAAAGGTGGGGAAAAAAGGTATATACCTCGGCTACCTTATCCATGAGGGCCTTAAACTGTCAGTTTCATATGCTAAAATACCAACAGTTTCTGCTATCTCAATTGAAAAGTAAAATGTCACAACCTGAACAACCAGACATGAAGGAGTTGCAGGATTTGATGCATAGTGCAGAACAAGTGGGTAAACATACCTTACAATGTGGTTTTGATGCTCTAGAGGCCTCATGTAGAGCTGCTGTTACAGGCTCAGTCATACGTAGGCATGCTTGGCTCAAGGAACAAGCCTTGCCTGATCATGTCAAAGCTAAATTACTAGACGCCCCTCTTCAAAAGGATGTACCATTTGGGGCAAATGCTGAGGAAGTATTATGGAAAATGGAGGAAAAGGCTAAATCAATGCAAACTGTGAAAGAATTTATGCAGGTTCAACCCCCACGTTTTAGTAGAAATTGGCCTTCCAAAAACTGGTCCTTTCCTGCCACAGACGGACCCCAAAGAGGCAGATACAGGCGCCCGAGGGGCAGAGGACAAACACAAAGCTCGTACAGAGGCAGACAATGGCAAGCTCCTACACAAAGAGGTGGTGAGGACAACTCGCAATCTTTCAGAAAGCAAAACCAATGACTTTCCCCTTTGCATGCCAACCAGGTCTCAAATGGCAGCACCCTTAGGAGGAAAGCTGGCACTATTCTCAAAAAATTGGCATATTGTCACAAAGGACAAATGGATCCTGAACATTATAAACAGAGGCTACAAATTCCATTTTCATACCCTTCCAAAAATGAAAGGCATGCCAAACCTGTCTCACAAAGGGCAGAGGCACAAAAGCAAATTTCAGATCTTATAAACATGAAAGCTATTCAAGAGGTACCTACACACGAACAAGGCCAAGGTTTTTATTCCAGGCTATTTCTGGTGCCAAGGAAGGGCAAAGATTGGAGACCTATTTTGGATCTTTCCATCCTAAACACATTCCTACTCGTACCAAAATTCAAGATGCTCACTCTACAGCAACTTCTTCCCATGCTGGGCAAGGAGTCTTGGCTGGTAACATTGGACCTCAAGGAGGCATACCTGCATGTCCCAATCAAACAAAATTGCAGAAGATACCTCAGATTTCTTGCAGGTTCAATACATTATCAATTCTCTGCATTGCCCTTTGGTTTATCTACTGCGCCCAGAGTATTCACGAAATGCCTGGCATCAGTAATTGCCTACTGCAGACTTCAAGGGATACAAATGTACCCTTATTTGGACGACTGCCTGATCCAAGCGGACAGCAAGCACATTCTTCTGAAACATCTGGCTTATGTAATAATGTTATTAAACTCTCTAAGATACACAGTCAACAAAGAGAAATCAAGACTAATACCCTCTCGGAAGATAATTTTCCTGGGTGCCAATTTGGACACAAACACCCAGATGGTCTACCTCACGCCAGAGAAGCAGGGGCAACTAATTCAATATTTCAGAACACTGGCAAATTGCACCAGGTTGACTGCAAGGAAAATCCTGCAGGCTCTGGGATTCATGGCATCTTGCATCTTACTAATTCCTTGTGCAAAGCTGCATATGAGAAAACTACAATGGTACCTAAAAAATATATGGTCTCAACACAGCCACAGTTTGGAAACATTGATACCACTAATTCCATGTCTGCAAAAGGAATTTCTGTGGTGGGCTCAAGCATGCCAAACAAACACAGGTATTCCATTCAGCAAGCCTCAAGCAATTCAAGTCATCACAACAGACGCCTCGGACACCTGGGGGGCGCACATGACAGACCGGTGCATTCAGGGCAAATGGACCCAAAAAGAAATGCACCTTCACATCAATCAAAAAGAAATGCTAGCAGTGATAAATGCTATTACAGCCTTCAAGGACCTTCTACAACCAGGTCAGCTATTGATAAGAACAGACAACACCACAGTTATGTGGTACATAAACAAGCAGGGAGGAACACATTCTTATCCCCTATGCAGACTGGCCATGTCACTTTGGAACATGGCCATGGACTTACAAATGGAGCTACAAGCACAGTACTTGCCAGGCAAGGAAAACACGCTGGCAGACAACCTAAGCAGGAATATGACAGATCCACACGAATGGAAGTTGCATCCAAAAGTTTTACAGAAATAATCCAAGAATGGGGAAGGCCAGACATAGATCTCTTTGCCTCCCACAAAAATCATCAATTGACAAAATTCTGCTCAAGGATCTTCCATCCAAAGGCCTGGAGAGTGGACGCTCTCTCTTTCAGTTGGACATCCATGACAGTTTATGCCTTCCCACCTCTTCCTCTGCTGCCCAAAGTCCTATTGAAGACCAGAGCAGACAGACCAAAGATGATCCTCATTGCTCCGGACTGGCCAAGGCAACACTGGTACCCACTACTAAGGAGCCTGACGCATTTCCCACCATGGACCCTGCCTCTAATGCCTCTTCTGACTCAGCACAGCTTCAAAACTCTTCACAGTCAGCTGAAGACACTCAATCTAGCCGCATGGAAGATTCCTTAGCATCACAGCAGGCCCTGCTCTCCAAGGAGGTGCAGGATGTCATTTTGGAGGCCAGAAGGCCATCAACTAGAAAAGCTTACTCTGCAAAATGGAAACGTTTTTGTGTTTGGAATGAGAAAAAGGGCCAGTGCCCTGAAAAACTGAATTTACCTCAAATACTACAATATTTGGCCGAACTGCTAAGCAGTGGACTTTCGTTCTCCTCCATCAAAATCCATGCCTCAGCCATTTCTGCAGAATACAACACTGATCCACCTTTATTCTCTCACCCTCTATTAAGACAGTTCCTCAGAGGGGCTAAGAATTTAAGACCTCCAAGAAAACAACCAATACCTGCTTGGGATCTTAATTTCATTCTGGAAAAACTGACTTTGCCCCCTTTTGAACCAGCTGCCTCATCAGATTTACAATATTTGTCCTGGAAAACAGCTTTCCTTCTGGCTATCACTTTAGCTCGTAGAGTTTCAGAACTACAGGCTCTTATGGCTGTCCAGCCTTTCATCATCTTCCATCAGGACAGAGTTTCATTACGTACCAACCCGTCCTTTATGCCTAAAGTGGTATCCAGGGTAGCTTTAAATCAGGCCATACATTTACCTACTTTTTATCCTAATCATCAAAACAAAGGGGAGAGATTACTGCATTCCTTGGACATCCACAGACAACTGCGTTATTATTTGGACAGAACAAAGCCTTTCAGAAAATCAGAACAGCTTTTTGTGGCCTATGCGGTAGGAGCTCAAGGAAAGTCAATATCCAAACAGACAATCTCAAAATGGATAGCACACTGCATACGCTTTTGCTATTCCTTTCATGGCAAAACTGTACCTACAGGCATTAGAACTCATTCCACCAGGGCCACAGCCACCTCTGCAGCCTTCCTCAGAGGAGTTCCTACCAAGGATATTTTAGAAGCAGCCACTTGGAGTTCTGTGCATACCTTCTCTAAGCACTACAACCTACCATTATACTCCAAGTCTAGAGCAGGCTTTGCCACTGCAGTCTTGCAGGGCATTTTGGCTCCTCCTAGCTCCACCTAGTGCCTACCACCCCTTTCTTAGCTTTGGGATTCTACGCATCTGTTATGACTGCAGCTGTATGCACGATGAACATAGTACAGTTTTGTACCTACCATAAATGTAGATGTTCGAGTGCTAATACAGCTGCAGTCCAGGTTTCCCTCCCACCTTCCCCTCTAGGGGTATTCTTTTATGGTGTATTTGCTTGCAACTACTGTTTTTTGATTATATTGCATTGCATTATTACATTATTTTATGTATTGCCTTCCTTCTGGGGGCACCTGACATCTGGGGCAAGAAAGACTGAAGAAAATGGTGTCGGCTGGTTCTTTTATACCCGTCGCACTGACGTCAGGGAAGAAGCGACGACAACCGACGCCGGACCTAGACTTTGGAATTCGGCCGACCGAGGACCCGCCTGACGGCAGGAGAGCCCATCTGTTATGACTGCAGCTGTATTAGCACTCGAACATCTACATTTATGGTACGTACAAAACTGTACTTTCTACTCCTTACCCAACCCCAAACGGTTGGCCAGACCTACCTTCAAATCAGTGGGCAGAGGGTCCAAAGCAGGTTCTCTCTCTAAGCATCAAGGCTATTTAGCCTGTCCCAGAAGAAGAATGGGGTCAAGGTTTTGACTCAAGACTTTTCTGCTTCCCAGAAAAGACAATTTCTGGTGTCCTATCCTGGATCTGTCTATCCTGAACTCCTTTTTGGTAATTCCAAAATTCAAAATGCTAACTCTTCATCAGCTGCTTCCCATGCTAGGCAAAGATGCCTGGTTGGCAACACTGGATTTAAAGGAAGCCTACCTGCACATCCCAATCAGGGAATCTTGCAGAAGATACCTATGCTTCAGAGCAGGCTACATGCACTGTCAGTTCTCTGCACTGCCCTTTGGCTTAGCTACTGCGCCCAGGGTATTCACAAAGTGCCTAGCTCCAGTCATTGCATTTTGCAGGCAAAGAAATATTCAAATATACCCATACCTGGACAGTTGTCTAATTCAGGCAGAAAGCCAGGACATACTATTAAATCGTCTGGCATTTGTAATGAAGCTTCTAACTTCTCCGGGGTACACCATAAACAAAAAGAAATCGCATCTAGTACCCTGCCAACAAGTTGTATTCCTGGGAGCAAGCTTGAATACAACTTCCCAGATGACCTACCACACGCCAGAGAAACAAGTTTGACAACCTACTTCAAACTGCTGGTCACAAAGACCCAGCTGTCTACAAGGAAAATACTGCAATCCCTGGGGTTCATGGCCTCTTGCATTCTACTAATTCCATATGCAAGACTACATATGAGGAAACTACAACTGTATCTAAAAAGTCTATGGTGTCATCATTCTCAGGACCTAGAATCAATGATTCCTGTCATCCCTTGTCTAAAGACAGAGTTCCTTTGTTGGGCAGAGGCCTGCCACCACAACAAGAGGCTGCCATTTACTCTACCTCCTGCCCCAAAACCGTAACAGACTCATCAGACTATGCATGGGGGGGCTCATTTGGCAGGGCAGTGCATTCAGGGCAAATGGAACCAGAGTCAAATGCACCTGCATATCAATCAAACAGAAGTGTTAGCTGTACAGAATGCTCTGACAGCCTTCAAGGACCACATTCTTCCAAGACAATTATTGGTAAAGGGGGACAACACCACTGTTATGTGGTACATAAACAAGCGGGGGAACCCACTCTTACTCTCTCTGCAGACTAGCTATGGCTCTGTGGAACACAGCATGAGCTACCAAGTGCACCTACAGGCTCAATTCCTGCCAGGCAAGCTAAATACACTGGCAGACCACCTAAGCAGACATCTCATGGACCCACACGAGTGGAAACTGGATCCAAAGATATTCAACATTTTAAGAAACAAATGGAGCACAGAGTGGACCCGTTTGCCTCCCCCCAGAACTACCAATTGTACAAATTCTGCACAAGGACTCCCCACAGACAAGCTTGGAAAGTGGATGCCCTGTCCTTCACCTGGAAAAACCTATCCGTCTATGCCTTTCCTCCTCTGCCTCTCCTCTCCAAAGTACTACTAAAGATCAAACAGGACAAATCAAGGACAATACTGATTGCACCAGACTGGTCACGCCAACACTGGTACCCCCTCTTGCGCAGTGTGTCACTGCTGGAGCCATGCCACCTGCCTCAGACCCCTGCTCTGCTGTCCCAGCAGGAGGGCCAGATTCTGCACCCACAGCTTCAAACCCTGAACCTTGCAGCCTGGCTACCTGATCTCTCAGTTTCCATCCTTCAGTAAGCAAGTGATGGATGTCATCCTGGAGGCAAGGAGGCCTACTACTAGAAAATCGTATGCTGAAAAATGGAAAAGATTCTGTTCCTGGAGCCAGACTCAAGGGATCGGCACGACAGTGTCCAATGTACCGCACATTCTTAAATACTTAACTGAGATGCTTCACAAGGGCCTTTCCTTTTCTTCCATCAAAATTCATGCCTCAGCCAGTTCAGCTCATTATAATATAGAGCCACCCCTCTTCTCTCGTACACTGCTGAAGCAATTCCTCAGAGGGGCAAAAAACTTAAGATCACCCAGGAGAGCCCCTTCTCCAGCCTGGGACCTTAACTTTGTATTGGAAAAACTAACTCTACCTCCCTTTGAGCCAGCTGCAAATCCAGAGTTGAAATTCCTTTCTTGGAAAACAGCCTTCCTTCTAGCCATCTGTTCAGCAAGAAAGGGTGTCTGAATTACAGGCCCTCATGGCAGTGGAGTCTCTTATCATCTTTCATGCGGACAGGGTGTCCCTCAGGACCATTCCTTCCATTTTGCCCAAGGTGGTATTCAGTGTGGCTCTTAATCAGTCCATTCATTTGCCAACCTTCTTTTCTAATCCACAGAACAAAGGGAAATGGATATTGCACTCTTTAGATGTGCACAGACAACTTAGATTTTACTTGGACAGGACTAAGCCTCTCAGGAAATCTGAACAGCTGTTGGTGGCATTTGCTGCAGGGGCAGAGGGGAAGGCTATTTCAAAGCAAACCATTTCTAAGTGGATAGGCCATTGCATTCATTTATGTTAAGCACCAGGGAAAACCTACCCCACAGGGGATAAAACCTCATTCCACCAGGGCTGCATTTACCTCTACAGCCTTTATCAGAGGTGCCCCTACCAGGGACATCCTAGAAGCTGCTACCTGGAGTTCTGTACATACCTTCACCAATCATTACCACTTGCCAATCTTTTCTAAATCCAGAGCTGGTTTTGCCACTGCACTCTTGCAGGGCCTTATAGCTGGTCCTAATGCTAACTGCCTCCTCCTTTCCTTAGCTTTTGGAATCTACTGAAATGTAATGACTGCAACAGTGAAACACGAAGAACATAGTACAGTTGTGTACACTTACCGTAAATGTAGATGTTCGAGTGTATTCACTGTTGCAGTCCTGGTTACCCTCCCTCCAGCCCCCTGACTTCTATTGACTTGTACCTCTATTCTTGCTTACTTTGCTTAAAGCTTTCTGGTGTATTTGCTTTTTGTTGGAGGTGTAACCTTGTATATAATTGCTTCCCATTATGGGGGCACCTGACATCTGTTGCAAGAAAAACTGATGTAATGATGTCAGCTGCATGCTTTATACCCCTGACGTCATGGAAGATGAGACAGTAACCGACACAAGACCCAAGACTTTGATAATCAGGCCGACTGAGGGCTACCTGCAAGCAGATAACCCAAATGTAATGACTGCAACAGTGAATATACTTGAACTTCTACATTTATGATAAGTGTACACAACTGTACTTTGTCCTTCTAGTCATCTGCTGGAGTATTCTTTACATGAGGGAGTTGCCTGCCCAGGCGACTTGACGTTGGCTTGTATACCAGTCTTTCAGTACTATAAGGTGCGTGGTATGTCTCACGTAAGCAGCTATCGGGCATAAAGTGTAAAAGTGACGCGCACACGCACCATCCAGAGAACTTTTGTCGCCGGTCAGATCGCCAATTCCGCATGACACTCTGCTGCCAGCATTACGGTTTTCTACCAAACATAAGTGTCCTGTTGGGGAGCCTTTAGTGTCTTTTGCTGCTTTATTGGCTTTCCTTAGAGTTAATGTTGTCCAAGAAAAAGGAAGTGTGATTGTTGAAGACTTGATTCCACACAAGATAGCCAGATTACAGAGCTTAATGGCAACTTCCACATGTCCAAACCATTATCAGCTTGAGCAGAACTGAAGTTATTTAACAGTCTGGGTACCAAGTCCTTCAGAGCTTTCTTGTCACAGAGGAGAGCTCCTCTTGCAGATTTTGAATGATAATTGCTCTACTGTCATCTTTCCATTGCTGGTCAGATAAGTCTCCTTGGGGGGAGGGGGGGTGCAGCTTCCACATTTATTAACTGTAAACAGAAATACTACTTTTCTGAAATACTCATTTTAGCTTTGAAACCTTTTTTTTTGACTGCCATGTGACACTAGTTCACTTTCTAATGTGAAGTGCTACTTTTAATTTTTGGGGAAAAAATGTTAAAACTTTTGTGTTTGTATTGGTTTTCTACTTGAAACCTTCGTTAAAGTACTTTTACGGGCGGTGTTGTGTGTTTAGTGCTTTTTGCAGTGCCTCCCTCCCCAAGAACAACTACTTTCTGATTTTACCAACTATTGCTGTCAATCCTGCTCTGGTTTCAGTTTCCAGTTTCGGCTTCACTATTGGACAACTTTGTGGTTCCTGTGTTTTACCTTCTTCAAGTCCCAAAATGACTTTCTAGACTGCCTTTACTACTTCAGGCTACAAAGTTGTCTCATCCTGCAAGTTGTTGACTCTGCAGAGATAGTTTGATTCCTGTGACGATTTATCTACCTTGGCTTCTAATGCACTCCTTTTAGCCACCACGGACAAGGGGGATAGATGCAGCCTCTCTGGCTGTTGGAGTGTCCGTGACGGGCAAAGGAGAACCAGTCTTGACACTCTCTGAGGAAGGACCAGGGAATGCTTCTCTACCTAGCCAGACTGAAATACCTGTCCTCAAGTGCGTTATGTCTGATAGGAGTTGGTCGACTTCTTTGGAATTTCCCATTAAAAAGAAAAGGAGAAAGTTAAACATTTTATCTTCCCATGTCTCTGTTTTATGTTCATAGGTTACTACTAGACTAACTGCCCTTGTGGGCCATTCTAACCCTAGCCAATTACCCCCTGTGAGAATCAAACCCTGCACCTTGCGTCTGTAAGGTGAACACCTTAACTTTTATGCCAAATGCTTTATCGGCCCTAGCTCAGGGCTTTGTGTAGCCCTCCTGACCCTTCTGTTTCTGGTGTAACTGGTAAGAGGAAAATAAATTCTTCAGTTTATGAAGATCTTCAGGATGTTGAACAAGGAACATGATTCTGAAATCCTCCGTGACTAATTCTAGCTCAGAGGAGAGTGTTTCTTATGATAGCCCCTTAGATTTGTACTTTTCTGAAACCATGTTCAGAATGGATCTGTTTCAATAGTACATAATGATTTCCCACTGCGTTTAAAAATAGACTGGAAAATCCAGTTGTAATGAATCAGAGTCTACTCCAGTTCTTCCAGCATTGGAAGATGTTTTTATTGTAGCCTATAACCTGCCTGACAGCTCCCCCTGAGAGAGCGGGTAGATTGTGTAAATATTCTCTGTCTTACTCGTTTTATTTTTTAATCCCAGATCTGATCATGCACTGGAGACTTTAGTTAAATACCACTGCTATGTATGTACCCAACCAGGCATATCCAGCAACTGCAGTATCTACAGAGGGTTCTACAGAGGGTTCTCACAAAAAGAATAAAGAGCACAAATGTCCTATGAGCAATACTTCAAAGCCCTATTCCTATACTGTCTCCTGCAGGCTGCTGAAAGGCTATCCATGCCTGGCCTACAAAGCATCTTCTGATCCTGCTTTGATGGACCTGTTGGTCACCTGCAAGACAGATTGCATCAGAATTGTCAGATCTACAGATCTATGCCTCATTTGCTACATAAATAGGCCGTGTTAAAAGGAAAGTATGTGTGTCAAACTACCCCTTTCCTGGAACACGCTTCCCATCCTGAGAAGCAAAGAGTTTTTTTTATTTTTTTTCCCCCTAACTCAAAGTGCAACTTGGACCAGTGGATGGGAAACTGAAATTTAGCTCTCGTCTGACACCTATGTCTCTAGCAGACAAAGGCAGCCTATAAACGCTTGATCACACATGCCCAAACCTATTTGTATCCCTTAAAATAACCATAGGGTATCAAAACTTTTCAGATATATTTGGAAAATTTGGTTAGGCTTAAAAAGGACCCTGGTGCCATTGGTGTAGTAATCACTTATGATAGAGATTCACTGCTATCTAAAATCAAAATGGTCCCAGGATCAGCGTCCCCTGACATTCTAGGTTCCTGTTCTAGGAATTTTAAAGTGTTCTTTTTCTGAATCCAGGTCTCCTATTTTCCTTTCCAGCTTCAGCACTTTCTGTAACTACAGATGCCCCCGGACTGTACTTTGTGTGGTTTCTATGGCAGTAAAAGTGCAGGGTCTTTGGAACAAAAGGACAGACCAAAACACGAGAGTAATAAATTACTAATAATTAACCAGTTAATTACTGGCAGTAATAGGTACTCAAAACTCTCCTCTGTGATCTCCATGACTTACAGGTGGTTACAAATGATACCACAGTGGTATGGTACATGCACATTCCTCTCAAGTGTGCAGATTTTTGCAAAATGTACAGATTTTTTACTCTTATTTTTGGTCTGTCCCTCATAAAATCTGTAGTTTCTGAATTTTTGTGGCACATCAGTGAGGATTAAATTCACTAATGACAGACATTTGAGTTTCATACTTCATATCCTTCAGGAAATGCATGGTAACACAAAATTATTCTAGCAACTTTCTAAGTTTATAAGAGCAGTATGTAAAATGTGCCCCTATTTCTGGGGCTTTGTCCCATTATTTTCTTTGGCTTTGTCCAGATTTTGTGTGCCAGGAGGTTGAGAGCTATGTAACGTACATTAGGGAGGATGGACCAGATATCAGTTTATGTGCAGAGTAGCCGTGGTAGCTCGGGGTATAGGTTTTCTGCACAGTGTCTCTATTACAGGCATCTTGCATCCCATCAGTGCAAAATTTTGTGGCAGATGAGCCAAGTAGGACAGACCCTAGAAATAGAATCAGGTGGTCTTTGAGGAATTTATCCAGTTGTGGGGAACACCTCTGATAGAGCTGTTTGGTTCCATTAAAAACAGACCGAGAAAGTTTTACTCCAGGATTCCTGTCAGGAAGGCTTTGGGAAAAAAAAAACTTGTTTTTATTTCCTTGAACAGTAATGTTCCTGTGTGCTTTTCTACCTTTTCTACTGATATCCGGGGTCATTCTGAAGAGATCATTGTGGTGACTGCCCTTCTAGTCCAGCCAACAGTAGATATTCTTCATAGTCAGTGTCACGGTACTGATTATTGGGACTTCTTGCCATGCAGAAGCCTGCAACTGGCCTAATTTTTCCAGAGTCATTGCATCATTACTAGCTGCCAGTTGTCTGAGGACCACCCTCAAGATGTCTGGGTGTAAGGGGGAAGTCTGGCGCCATCTTCAGTTCTTTCTTGCAGTGAAGTCCGATGTGCTTCATTATGTGTACAAAATTCTTGCAGTCCATTTGTCAGTTAATTTTTTCCAGAGTTTCTACTATCCAGACAGATAAACACACTGCTGGGGATTTTCCTCTTTAATTTAATGTTTAAAAGGTTACAGTTGCTTGGTATGAGAAGCAAATTCTGCATTAAGAGTTGACTATTGCGTCTGGGGCCTTGTTATGACATTTCTAATTGCCCCGATTGTGCTAAATTCCAAGTGCATACCCTTATAAATGCTGGACAGAAATTATAGCCTCTTATATGGAATTGTCTGTTTTGGCTCCCTCCACATTTTCGCAAACCCCAACTTCCACCAGTGTTGCTCCTAAGAAATGCAGAGACAAAAAATTCAAGGTAAGAGTCTGAACTTCTCACCAATGCTTCATCTCATATTACCAAGTGGACAGACTTCACATGAGGCTTCTTTGCAGCACCCTGGTCTTGACCCCTTGGGAGGCCACTATGGTTCCAGGCCTTCTGTTAGCTTGCATAACAACTTTGGTTGGGTCTAAAGTTACCCTGCAGACTTCAGCTTCCAACATTTGTGTTGCGAGGTCTGAGGGAGATATCGTATCTTCCTCAACTATGGAAACCCAGTCCGATGTCACTGTCTGGTGACCACGTCCTTAAGTTATCTTCACAAAATGTATGCCTAAACAGAAAAAATCAGTCTTCCTCCGTCACCTTCTCAGTCCTCTTTGCCACTCCAGCTCAAGTCAAAGCCCAGAAGTGCATGACTTTCATGAAATAGAGAAAGCCCAGTCACACACACACAATATCCTGAAGCCCTCTCTCTCTAAAAGGCGTAGGGATGTGGCTTTTCAAGAAGAATCAGATTCATCAGGCTCTGAGGAGGAGGAGTTCTATTCTGAACACCTACCATCCCAATATTTATCTTGACCCAGACTCCGAGCCTCTTTTCTGCCTCTCCCCTAGAGGACCTTTCTTTAATGGATACCTTTCATAAAAATGGACGAGGCCTTCATTTGGGAAGGAAACCATTTTTTCAGGCTCAAACAGATTCTAGGGAACTCCAGAGTTTGCCATCACCCAGACCACTGACTGTCTGTGTAGTGCACTCTGTGCTTGGTGGCATCTTTGAAGACGTATCTTTGCACTGTGATTCTCTCCCATTGGCACCCTGGAAGCCTGACAGGTTTTACAAAGTGGTTAACTTGCACAAGCACTTTTTACACTAGTCCTAAAGCTGATCCCTTGGCAGTCTGTACAGAATCCAAAGGGGATACCCAAAGGTAGGGAAAGTAGACTGACTCTTCCTGTAAATGGTTCCATATCTGAGAGGTGGAAGTATCTACTAACCAGGTCAATTAAGATTAATTACCTGTGAACTAAGGGATGAGCTAGAAACTAAAACCTTGTCTTGGGGAGAGAAAATAAAATATTTCAAGGCTTTACTGGAAAAACTCACCCAGACTCTGCCATAAACTGCTGTGAGTGAAAGGTTAGTTTGCTTTTCTAATGTTGCTTTCTTGTAATTTGTATTGCTTTATTGCCTTCTGTTTTGCATGTTGTGGTGCATTTTTATAACACCATGTGCTAATTGTGTTCTGGTTTCAATTACATGTTTAAAATTAGGAAAGAAATCACAGTTGTCTCTTTAGTTACACAGAAATTACATTTCCCCCACACTCTCGCCCTGTTGCTGTTGTCTCTTATTTGTCTACCCCTTATGTTAATTTGACCACAGACTTACTTCCCTCTCCTCTTTCATTGGCTTTTGGTCTGTAAGCACACAATTATCATTTTGTGAAGTCACTCCCTTCAGCTGCTTAAATTTATTGGCCATCCCACTGTATTCCACAGAGCCAGACTACTAAGTGCCCACCCCCATCCAGCCTATCTTGCTCTTTTAAAATTGATGGTTGTCCCCTTATATTTCTAAAGCTCGAGTTACCTCCTCTTTCATATCTGTCTGCTTAGTGTGCACTGCAACTCTTAAGATGGAAAAATGGGTTAATATCTTAACTTTAAAATTTGCAACATCTGGTCCAAAACCGCCAGTTACTGGGGAACCCACATTCTGTCTTTTAGTAGTCATCTAGGGATTAGTGCTTCTGTTTCGCTGCTTGTGAGAGAAGGAGCACAGGGACATTATTTCCTGAAGATCACTGGCAGCTGCTTCATAGTTAGTAGCTTAGAATTTGTGCTTATATTTTGCTCCTGGTAAGAGGAGTTAGAGGGCATTGATTCCTGACTGTCTTTGAGCAGTGAGTGTCTTATGTGGGACCTTCCTGATTGGTTTGGTTGCTATTCAAGGCATCTACCAGGAAAAGGCTAAAACAAACCTACAAGACTGCTGCATAATTTGGGACACTCTTGATCACCAAAGAACCTGTTGATTGCTTCTTATGTTGTGCTTGGTACTACTGTGTTGCTTCTGGTGAGAAAAGAAACAAAGGGGCATTGTATCCCTGCAGCATGAAGCACTAATAGTAGCTAATTATGTGAATCCTTACTATTCATCATTCTTATCAAAGCTAATTATTCCTTTTCAGTAAGTACTGCTTGATTAGCTGCTGACTAACCTAACTTCAGAATATCTTTGTATATAATTAATTCATTAATTTTCAGGGTCTACTTTAGTAGTTCCCCTCAAGTATTTGGCACTGCTCTGTATAGATGCAGGCACCTTGAGTTGGCTTGTTTCCTGTAAGTGCACCCTTAAATATTTCACCAGTACCTGGTTGCACACACTACAGTAGTTTGAAGTGCTAAGCACTGCCCCCAGAGTTGCAAGCCAGATACTCCTGATATTTTTTTATTCTTGCCATAATTGTCTGTGTGTAAAAAGGGCTTGTTGCCGTGGATTTGAACTTTCCTGCTGTCTCTGTTACCAGATTGGGAGATATGGACATCCTGAGGCAGAGTAGAAATTGCCATATGTTTAATTACAACCAGCAAATTCTCAAACAAATGGATAAGATTTGTGAGAGATGTATTTACATCATGTCACTGGAGGCAAAGCTCACATAAAATCACTCCTGATGGCAATCAGGTTGTCAGTAGTACACCTGCTGCACCCATCACACACATTACAAAGCAGATGCATAGATCTACATGTGCTGAGGCATGTAAATGTAACCTTCCTAAACTGCAAAGACCTTCAGCATCCCTGAATGCATTATTTTAAAAACACTCACATGAATGCATTTAGCCACATCTCATGGAGCCTCTACTTTTAAGTCCATAAGGCAAGCCACCAGAATTCTGTCCTTGGAGACTTTATTGTGAGACACGCTGATGTCCCTCTCACCAGGCTGAGTAAGGAGAAGGTCATGGTCAGTTGTTTATCAGGGGCCAGGTGCTGCCACATTGCAGATGCACTTAGATGATTGGACCAGAAGTACCAGTATGACTCAGTCCATGTGACTGTAAGTGACCAGAGACTTTCCTCCCTAGACTGTATGAAGAGAGACATTGTGGAGCTCTTGGAATGCATGTCCCAGGGCGGTGTGAGCTTAGCGTCTAACATTTTATTTTCTCTGAGGATGGTACTACAGTATGAACAGTAGATGAATGACTTTAGTAATTAGCTTAGTTCTTGGTGTCATTTTAAGGGAGTGCACTGTTTGTTAGCATGGGAGGAGATGGTCAACAGACCATGTTGCTTACCCAGGGGTGGTCTGCACTTCTCCGTTCTAGGCTTTCGATTATTAGCCGAAACATCATCTAATTTTATCTTAGTCACCATTCCTCATGTTAGGGTCTTGGATCCAGTATCAGATCCGAGCCGGTGTACTCAGACAATCAGCTTAGCTCAAACTGCTTCCTTCCCATGATGTTCTGCTGCCCTCTAACCCCTCAGATCTCGCTTGATGCTTGATCTAGACAGGCGCAGATTGCTCAGCTCCTCATGGGTAGTAAGTAGGTTCTCTTGTTCTTGGGGGTTTTTACTTTTATTTAGGTTTCCCTTAAATAGCACTGTTCGGCTGTTGTGGTAGTTGACTTGCCCCCCCCCCTTCCAGAGTTGACATTTAGATTTTTTGGCACCCTTTTGTCTTGGGGGTTTAGCCGTTGCTATAACCTTAATAAAGGTAGCTGGTTTGGTGTGATTTTTTAGTTGTTTAGTATCCATTTGTTTTTTTCTAGTATTGGACGGATTTTTTGGGTTTTTGATCTCCGCTTGTGTTTGGACTCAGGTTTCGTATTTTCCTTCGGCAGTGTTTGGGTTTGATACATGGCGGACAAACCCTTGGGTTTTAAAAGTTCCACCTCATGTGGTGGGAAAATGCCGGTTTCCGTCTCACATGAGGAGTGTCTCTACTGTCTCTGCGGCAACCATCTGGAGTTTGAGTGCAGTGTTTGCGTTGCCTTCAACCCCAGAGCCTTGGTCAACCACCGGAAAAAAATTGTTGATTTAAAGGTTTAGTAAAAAGGGACCCACTGGTCCCTGCTACCCTGACCAAAGCAGGCCCTTCAGGGGCTAAGAAGAAGGTTCCTCCAGGTGAGGAGGTCCCTTCCAAGCAACCCTGGGTGTCTGATCCAAAGTCTTCGGATACTGCTGCAGCTGGGGCGGTGTCCGATCCGAGAGCTTCAGGTCCCAGAGTCTCTAGGGAGTCCACTCCTGGATCGGACTCCAGGTCTTTGGATCTGACGCTGTCGGTTCCCACCCCTGGATCCAAGGCTTTGGAGCTGAGACCTACAGATCTGAGGATGGGAGCATTGTCTATGGATCTGACCGTCTCTGATCCGAGAGTGTCTAGAGCAGTTGTCTTGGATCCATCAGTTCTCTGTTCCGAGCAGGTCTGATCCGAGGGCCAGGCCAGAGGCTGTTGTAGTGGAGGAGTTTCCCTCTGATCCATCGAGGGTAGACAGATGTTTTTGCCCCATCACAGGTCTTACTCGGAGTGCAAGAGGAGATCCTCTGTGTCCAGACACTGCTCCCCAGCCAGGTCCTCCATCTCATCCAGATCGTCCAGGAGTGTTTCTGCCACGGATATGGACAGGATGATGCAGTCCTTACTGAAAGCTCAGATGGAGTTGGGGCTTTTGACTTCCCCAGCCTACAGGTCGGAGATCCAGTCTCCCACTTCCTATTTAACCGCTCCTCATCCGACCGTTGGTTTGGATTCCCAGGGACTGGTGCGCGGAGCGGAGGTGATGTGTGTCCAGGTCCCGTTTGGTTCATAACCCGTCAGGATCGGCAGTTGGTGCTCTTCCTACACCCCCAGGACAGTCCATCCCTCCAGGCCGGGCTGCTGACCTGGGGTCCATGGGGTTGGATTCGGGTCCAGGTTTTTCGGACTGGTCTCTGCCCCTAGGTGCTTCAGCTTTTGACAACTCTGGTCTGGTGCTGTCTGGCGAAGAGTAGGGTCCGGGGGGCTCTACCCTCTCTTTGGCTATGGTATTATTGTCAGGAGATGGGGACGGGGCCTACTCCAGTCCTTCCACTTTCTGGGCGGCATAAAGGTCCTTCTCTGCTGTCAGAGCTGCTTCCCCCACCCACAGTCATCCTACCCAGCCTCAGTGTCTGAGCGGACCTCCTCATCCTGTTTCCGGTCAGCTCATCTGGTCTAGCCTCTAGGGGGGTGCCTCCCCCATAGGGGTCCCCTCCTCTTCCCCGCAGCCTCCCATGGAGGAAGTTCCCAGGAAGAGGACATGTAAGAAGAGACATCTTGACTCCATGGAGTCTTTAACTGAAGATACGGATGCTGATGAAGGGGACGGGTCCCCGAGATCTCTGCCTGAGGACGACATCTGTGGAGACATACTCGAGATCCTCAAAGCCAAAGGCGGTTGGTCTCCCCAATCCCCGTCCTCTGAGGAAACTGCATTTCTGGAGGCTTTCGGTACGAGCCCATCTACCTCCTGAGTGTCCCCCTGCTGACCCTCATATTTAATGTCGTGGCCAGCAGGGCTTGCAAGGAGCCAGATACCATGGAGCCAGTGCCTAAGAAAACGGACAACTTTCTTAGCCCCCCCAGTGGATAAAACCTTCTGGTCCAAGGTGGTTCCGGTTGATACTGTTGTGGTGGCTGCTGCCACCAAAAAGGAATTGGCAGAGCAGAGTTCTTCTGTCCACCCTCCCAATCGTGAATTGAGAGCTCTGGACAGATTTGGAAAGCAGGTGTTCACTTCAGCTTCCTTTAGCTTGTGAGCTTTAAATTATTTTGCGCATTTCACCCGTCTCCAGAGGGATTTGATTAAGGAACTGTCAGCTTCCCTCACTGGGTCCATTTCTGAAGCAGAATTTAAGGTGGTTTCTGCCCAACTGGCCACCCTTCATTCGGTAGCGAATTCGTCTATGAGGCTAATTTCCAGTGCTGCGGAAGGGTCCTCACAGGCGGCGGGTTCAGGCATTGCCATTAGGCGTCCTGCCTGGCTGCTCCTATTTGGGTTTGCAACGCCCATTTTGATGGTTCCATTCTCTTTGGTCCCAGCTTGAAAGAGATGTTGACCTGCAATGAACAGGAAGGAAAGACATTGTCGGCCATTGGAATCAAATTTTCTACCCCTCAAAGGTTTTTCTCTAAGACCCAGAAAGGGAATAAGATGATGTGGTTTCAGAAGGCACAGTCTTCCTTCCAGGATGTTCAGGACAATACCTCTTCCAGGGGACGGGGAAGAGGTTGCAATGGCAGCCATCGCCCTAGGGGCAGAGGAGGCGCGCAGAACCAAGGTTCCAGGGAGCCCTTCTCTGAGAAACCTTTTTAGCGTCCCTGAGATGTTGCCGGACTGTCATTCCCTAGAGGCAGTCTGGGGTCAGTATCTTTGCACCCTCTAGCCTGGGGAAGCATTACAAACTGTCAGTTGGTGCTAGCCGTTGTATCTAGGGGTATTGCATTCCCTTTTTGGAAGTCCCCCTGAAAACGAGAACTCTTCCGGACCTGCCACCCAGTCAGAAAGAGTTGGCCCGACAAGAGGTTGCGAACCTTCTTCGAAAAACAGCCATCTAGGAGCTTCCCGCAGGGCAGAGAGGATCCAGAACTTATTCCCGCTTCTTTTTAGTTCGAGAGAACAGTGGACATATGTTCTATTCTGGACCACAGTCACATGAACCTGTTGGTACAGAAGTTGAAGTTTCGGATGGGCACTGTTGCAGTCGATTGTGCCCCTTTTGCACAGCAACGAATGGATGTGCTCCGTGGACCTTCAGGATGGATACTACCATGTAAAGATGGAGCGACGGTCCAGGTGGTTTCTCTTCTTTCACTTGGGAGCCAATCACTTTCAGTTCAGGGCCCTGGGTGTTCACCAATTTTGCGTGGCAGCTCTTCTCCGGCTGCAGGGAATCCAGGCATTTCCCTATTTGGACATTTGCCTCCTAACAGCCCCTACAAAGCATCAACTATTGGACAACATATGTACCTTACTCTCCCTGTTCCATCAGTTGGGAATTATGGTAAACATGGCCAAGTCCTCCTTGATTTCCTACTCGACATCTGGAGTTCATAGGCACTCAGGATACCATCACACAGATCACAGCACTTCCTTTTCGCCGGGTGCCTCTAATTCGCGCCTATGTTCAAGTTCTGCTGGAGTAATCATGTCCTCTGGCTTCACACATTCTCAGGGCTCTAAGGTCCATGGTGGCTATTTACTTGGCTCCGATGGCTCGGTACCACATTAGAGTTCTACAGTGCACCTTTGCAGTTCAGTGGTCAGCGTTTCTGCAACCCCTGTCGTTCCCCATCCGTCTCACCCCAGTGTGTCAAAAGCATCTTTTTTGGTGGATTCGCTCACCGGACCTCTTAGCGGGCAGGGTGTTCTCTCCACCGACTCCCACGGTCACCTCGGACGCTTCCCTATTAGGTGGGGGTGGGGGGCATTTCCAGGGAAAAACTTTCCAAGGGACGTGGTCTTCTTCAGAGACCAAACTACACATCAGCGTTCTGGAGGTGAGAGCAGTCCTTCTGTCGTTGCAAGCTTTTCAGGATTGTCTCTCTCCGGGAACGATTGGGGTTCTATCGGACAACATGGTGGTTGTCTGGTATATAAACAAGCAAGGGGGCACACGTTCTTATCTACTTTGTTGAGAGGCCATGACGGTTCTGGAATGGGCTATGTCCACGGGGCGCTTTCTCATTTCAACACACATTCCTGAAGCATACCAACATGTTGGCGGACAAATTGAGCAGGGCTGTTCTGACACCTCATGAGTGGTCCCTGAATCCATTGATGGCTTAACAGATTTTCCATCAGTGGGGTTTTCCGTGCTGCCATCTGTTTGCATCTCCTCTCAACCACGAATGCAACAAGTTCTTTGCATTGATCTCCCCAGAGGGGGAATCCCCCCCCCCCAGGGATGCGCTTAAACACAGTTGGCCTCTGGGTCTCCTGTATGCTTTTCCCCCATTGCCTTTTATTTCCAGAGTACTTCAGAAAGCCAGGTGCTTCAAGACACAGTTGATCCTCATTGCCCCCTTCTGGCCTCTGCAGGTGTGGTTCCCCCTTCTACGGTCTCACTTGAGGCATCCACTCTGGGTGCTCAATCCAACTCCAGATCTTGTATCTTATCTGTCTCTGATTCCGCCCCTGTATCTACAGACCTTGCGTCTGACAGCGTGGTATGTCCACTTCCATTGATTTTGGCTAAGTCCAGGCTAGCCTTGCCCGTGAAGGATATCCTTGCTTCCGAGAGGTCTTCCACTAGGAAGGTATATACATCAATAAATGGAAGAGATTTTCTATCTGGGCACGAATAAGAATCCTGGATCCCTTTTCGGCTTCCATTCCTGAGATCCTTCTCTTTTTAAGGAAGGGGCCAGTTTCTCCACGATCAAGGTTCACTTGGCAGCGATCTCGAATTTTCATCTTGGCAATGATTCTACCTTTTCTTCTCATCTCTGCAAGGGCTTTTTGAGAGGGATTTTTCTTTTGCGACCTCCTGTTAAGCATCCATCTCCTCTGTGGGATTTGGCATTGGTGCTGCAGGCATTAACAAAACCAGCCTTCGAACCGCCTGCATCTTTCAAATTCCTTTCATGGAAGACTGCCCTTTTGGTGGCAGTAACTTTGGTGAAGAGAGTCTCTGAGCTGCAAGCTCTTGCAATTAAGCCGCCCTACTTAATTTTCCATAAGGACAGTGTGTTTCTGAAACCAGACCCATCTTTTATGCCCAAGGTAGCTTCAACAGCTAATCTTAAGGCAGTGTATTCATCTTCAGTATTTTTCCCTAACTATGCCAATAAAGGGGAATACATTTTGCACACCTTGGGTATTCATCGTCAACTTTGTTTCTATTTGCATAGGACTAAGGAGTTTAGACGTTCAGACCAGTTGTTTGTAGCCTTTTCTAGGAATAGAAAGGGCAGAGGAATTTTGAAAGTTATGGTCTCCTGCTGGATTTTGCAGTGTATTTACTTCATTTACTCTTCGGAAGGTGTTCTTTTATCTGCACCAGTAAAGGCTCATTCCACAAGGGCGGCGTCTACTTCAACTGCGCTTGCAGACTATCAAACCTTGGATGACATTTGTGCAGCAGCAATGTGGTCCTCTCCTCACACGTTCATTTCCCACTATAAGTTGGATTTGGTTTCTAGAGGAAGGGCTTCCTTTGGCTCCATGGTTCCTCGGCATGTCTGTCCTTGAGGCCTCCCAGGATTTGGGTAGCTGGGGACTCTGACCCTAACATGAGGAATGGTGACTAAGATAACGTGAGATTTCTAGTTATGTACTTGCCATAACTTGGCATCTGTGTTATCTGTAGTCACCATTCATCAAGGTCCCACCATCCAGCCACCTTCCTGAGTGATTAGCTAGATGTTGGTGGTCCTGTGTTGGTAGTAGTTTTGGTCTGTCTTCTTTCTTTATGCAAACTCGGTCTGAGGGGTTAGAGGGCAACAGAGCATTATGGGAGGGGAGAAGCGTGAGCTAAGCTGTTTGAGTATGCTGGCTCTGATCCAAGACCCTGACGTGATAAATGGTGACTACAGAAAACACAGATGCCAAGTTATGGTAAGTACTTGACTGTAATTCCCCCATAGTGCCCTTTTTAGGCAATATCAGTCTGAAAGTACTTCAGTCTTCTCAAATCAACACCAAGGAAATCTAAAGGTGTTATTGTTCAGTTGTAGGAGTCAAACAAGAAATTCCAGTCCTTACAAGCTCTTCTCGCCCTAGATAGTGCTGAAGTCTATGCAGTTAGAGACATGGTTTAAAGCTACAGAGAGCACAGCAGCAGTGCAAGGCTATAATGCCTTCCATACATGTAGACCATCTACTAAACAAACAAGGACTTAAAGGCAGAGGTGTCTTGATTTAGACCAAAAATAAATGCACCTAAAGTCTCATTGAACAGGACGATGTACTTGAGCTTCTCCACATTGAAATCGCCAAAGGTAAAATCTCATACCACCACTTCTTGCAAAGCTGTAGGTCCCCCTCTATGACCTAGGAGACCCACAACACATACTTAAGCTTACTGGAAACGCTCACCATCCAATCCAGTACCATGTTTATGGGCGACTTTAATTATCTCACTAATAACTGGGAATAGTGTATGGCACCAAATGTGCAAACGCATAGATTCCTGGATTTTGTAAATACAGACTTCCTGGACAAGATAGTTTGCACCCCTTGTCAGTGTGATTGACATACTGGAGATCTTGTCCTCGCTAGTATGGGAGAGCACTGCACCCCACCACCTCCCCTGAGTGTAATGTCCTCTCTGGTAAGGTTAGACAACAAAATATTTTCTTTTGAAGTAAAAGTATAACCTGGAACCCCATTTAACTGTGGAATGTTCTGGACCTGTTCTAAGGCTAACTTCCTACTGTTAGCCTGACAAAATTTCAGGCTCCCATAAACCCTGAGAACACTGCTGTCTATGCAGAACTGTTCCCAAAAAGCATACATGCATGTTAATAGTTGCATAAAGGCAGCTGTACCTGCCAGGGATAAGTACAGAACTAACTCAAGCAAGCCATCCTGGTGGAATCACATCATCAGTAGGCTGTATAACAGAAGGAAGAAAATCATGGTAAAAATTAGGAGTTGTAACACCTACAAAGATAAAAGCACTCATCAAACTAAGCAAACAGCTCATTGGACAAAGTCTACCAAAGCTGAACTTGAGATAAATTTGACCTCCCAAGCCAAGGACAACGCATTCTTTAGCCGTGTCCGCAACCTCAAAGCCAGTACACAATTGTGTGCAGAGTTCATTGTCTGCTGGTGGTTTACAATATTTTCTGGATCAGTACAGGTGGCTCCATTAACAAATTTAGCTTTAACTTACCCCGCTCTCTCTTTCAACCTCCCTTCAGGAAATGCCATCAAATGACTCCTGCTACGGTCACTAGGAAACCGGTCCTCAGTGCTCTCTCTCTGAGGTCAAAAACATTGCATCAAAGGGCGCAGACTGTATCTCAGGATGCCTTCTAAATAAAACAAAATGTGACCTATCGGGCACTCTGGAGTCACTATTTAACCATAGACTCCCAACAGGCTTTCATGCCTCATGAATGGAGAACAGCAGCAGTCATCCCTCTGCACAAAGCTGGGCTAACTACAGACCCGTAAATCTCACTAGTTTCATATACAAAGCCATGGAAAGAATTATTGTGGAAATGATCAGTAATGACATAGGAAAACTCCAGACATTGGACCCAGCCCAGTCCGATTTAGTTAAGTACAGGTCATGCCTACTGAGCCTGGTGGACTTTTTTGAGAAGGTCACCAGAGCAGTGGATGAGGGCAGAATGGTTCACACTGCCTATCTTAACCTGGCCAAGGCATCTAACACAATACCCCACTAAGGCATTGATGAACTAGAGAGGTTAGGTGTAAACCCTTGTTACCCAGTGGATAGCCAGCTGGATCACATATGGGATCAAGGAAGTTAGAATTGGGGAGTCCACTCTACAAAAAGACCAGTCAGAAGTGGAGTCCCTTAGGGGCGGTGCTGGGACATCTTCTCTTTGTCATTTACTTCTTTGTAGTAAAGGCCGCTGTCAAGGGCGTCTGGCTGACCAGATTTGCAGGCATTTGCAAGTTAGTGTCAGTGGGAGATTCAGTGACTGCTCCTAATGTTTTCCAGGAAGGGCTGACACAGACTAGTAACTTGTGTCAGAGCCAAGGACTAAAAGTAAATGTCAGGAAATGCACATTATCCTTAGGGAAGTCTTACATGCCCGGTAACTGTCATATTGACAGCACACCCGTGAGAGTCAACCCAGTAGTCGGGGACTTTGGGACACGCGTATACAGTAGTGTCATCTTTGACCATCCCGTGTCTACAGTAGTGAGGAAATTATCTGTTGTGCAATTTGTAAACAAAGGTAAAGCATCTAGGTTCAATGAAGTCATTGTTGCACTATGTTCAGCAGTCATAAAACCTTTCATTGAGTACAGGGCCCCTTTTGATATGTACCTAACCAGGCATATCCAACATTTGGAACATCCACAGAGGTTCCTCACTAAAAGAATACATGGTGTAACTAACATTATATGCAAACTGCCTCAAAGTCATATACCTGATGTTCATCGTGCATACAGCTGCAGTAATCACAGATGGGTTTTCAGCCATCAGGCGGTCCCTCGGTCGGCCGAATTCCAAAGTCCTGGTCCGGCGTCAGTTGTCGTCGCTTACTCTTCTGACGTCAGGAAGGCCAGAGTATATAAGACACAGCCGACACCATGTTCTCCAGTCTTTTTTGCCGCGTGGTGCCCGAAGCAGAAGCAGTTCGCAAGTGCCGGTCGGCCAGCTCCTGAATTACGAAAATATTTGGAACCGAAGTCTTCATTAAAGCTAAGTACCCGTTGAAACTTTTCTTGCCTCAGACCGATGTCAGAAAAAGTTAATAATTGTATTTCTTGTGGGAAGCAAATACCGCATAAGGATTTCCATTCCCTTTGCATACCTTGTTTGGGCCCAGACCACGACGTCTCAGGCTGTCGCTTTTGCGCTACTTTCAATAAACGCAGTATCAAGCGTTGAGCGGAGTTCGCCCAACACTATTTTGGTAAAGCTTTTGACTATAAAATGTCGGACACTCCGACTACTGTTTTATCCAAAAAACGCAAGGAAAAGGACCAACACGCGAGGCCTGCGGTCTCCGCTGACACCACGCCGAAACAGGCTCCACGTGGTCCGGTTCTCAGCGAGACGCCTTTGCAGTCCCTGACTACCGACGACACTCCTTTGGCGGTGTCTTCTGTACCCGAGACCGCTGGGTCCTCGGCCCTTTCCCAGACTACAACCGAAGCCCCGGCTTATGTCGAGCCTACTAATGTGGACAGGTCCACCTCCACCCATGGTGTATTTAGGCCTTCATCTTCTGTTTCTATTAAGGCCTTTACTAAATCCAAAGCAGCCAGGCATCAAACTAGGCCTGCTGCTCAAGGCCCATCTCCTGGACACATGCCTAAGAAACACATGCTTAAAATGGCTGAGGATCTAATTACTCTTATCAGAGGTTCTCTGCCCCCTCCTGACAAGAGACCCAGAGTGGAGGAAGAATCCCCCTCTTCTGATCAGGGATCCATTTTATCAGAACATTCTGATACAGAGGTACACTCATACTCCCCTTTTCAGGATTCGGATGCAGAACAGTCCATTCCTTCTGTATCCCCCCCTGAGGATTTTTCTTTTGGGGAAACCTTGCACACCTTGAGGGAACATTTCCATTGGGAAGGCCAAGACTTTTCAGATTCCAAGAAAAGACTTAGGGAATTTCTTTGGTTACCTCAGCACAGACCTCTGGCTATACCCCCTGTTTTGGAGGTACTGGATGATGTCTATTCGGAGGCTTGTCTTAACCCTGATTCTCTGCCTCCTGCACCAGTAAAGCCTGATAGATATTACAGAGTACCCAGTTCTCACCAATTTCTCTACAAAGGCCATAATGCTGACCCTGAAACCATTTCACAAGGCCCTAAGGGATTAAAGGCCTCCACTGCCAAGAATCCACTTCCTGCAGAAAGGGAATCTAGATCTTTAGAAAGGTGGGGTAAGAAGGTATATACCTCTGCCACCCTAGCCATGAGGGCCTTAAACTGTCAGTTTCATATGATTAAATATCAACAGTTTCTGTTATCACAATTAAAAAACAAAATGTCTCAACCTGAACAACCAGATTTAAAAGATTTACAGGATATGTTGCATAGTGCAGAGCAAGTGGGTAAACACACCTTACAATGTGGTTATGATGCCCTAGAGGCCTCCAGTAGAGCGGCTGCTACAGGATCAGTCATTCGCAGACATGCCTGGCTTAGGGAACAAAATTTGCCTGATCATGTGAAAGCTAAACTTCTTGATGCTCCTTTACAAAAGGATGTACTTTTGGTACAAATGCTGAGGATATACTACGAAAAATGGAAGAAAAAGCCAAATCTATGCAAACTGTCAAAGCTTTCTTACAGGTTCAGCCACCACGTTTTAACAGGAATTGGCCTTCAAAAAACTGGTCCTTTCCAGCCACTGACAAGCCCCAAAGAGGTAGATACAGATGCACAAGGGGCAGAGGACACTCACAAGGATCATATAGAGGCAGACAATGGCAATCTCCGGCACCAACAGGTGGTGAAGACAGTGCGCAACAATACAGGAAGAAAACCCAATGACTCCCTCATTTCCATGCCAAGCAAGTCTCAGCTGGCAGCACCTTTGGGAGGGAAACTAGCATTATTTGCAAGCAATTGGCATATTGTCAACAGACAAATGGATACTGGACATTATAAACAGACGCTACAAATTTCAATTTCACACTCTTCCAAAAATGAGAGGCATGCCAAACCTGCCACAAAATCAAAGGGCAGAGGCACAACTGCAAATTTCAAAGCTCCTAAACATGAGAGCTATACAAAAGGTACCTACGCACCAACAAGGTCAAGGTTTTTATTCAAGACTCTTTCTAGTACCAAGAAAAGGAACCGACTGGAGACCCATTCTGGACTTATCCATCCTAAACACATTTCTGCTCGTACCAAAATTCAAGATGCTCACATTACAGCAACTTCTTCCCATGCTGGGCAAGGAGTTTTGGCTGGTAACATTGGACCTCAAGGAGGCATACCTGCATGTCCCAATCAGACAAAGCTGCAGAAGATACCTCAGATTTCTTGCAGGTTCAATCCACTATCAATTCTCTGCATTGCCCTTTGGCTTATCTACTGCGCCCAGAGTATTCACAAAGTGTCTGGCATCAGTGATTGCCTTTTGCAGACTTCAAGGGATACAAATTTACCCCTTATCTGGACGACTGCCTGATCCAAGCAGACAGCAAACACATACTACTGGAGCATCTGGCATATGTGACACGGTTACTGTTTTCTCTGGGGTACACCATCAACAAGGAGAAATCAAGGCTAACACCATCTCAGAAAATAACCTTCCTGGGTGCCAGCTTGGACACAAACACCCAGATGGCATATCTTACGCCAGAAAAACAAGGGCAATTATCTCAGTACTTCAAAACACTAGCAAAAAGTACCAGGCTTACTGCAAGGAAAATCCTGCAGGCTCTGGGATTCATGACATATTGCATTCTGTTAATCCCATGTGCAAAGTTGCATATGAGGAAACTTCAATGGTACCTAAAAAATCTATGGTCTCAACACAGTCACAGTTTGGAAGCAATTATACCAATAATTCCATGTTTACAAAAGGAATTTCTATGGTGGGCCCAAGCATGTCAAGTAAACACAGGCCTTCCATTCTGCAAGCCTCAAGCAAAACAAGTCATAACCACAGACGCCTCAGATTACGCCTGGGGGGCGCACATGAAGGACAGGTTTATTCAGGGCAGATGGTCACACAAGGAAAAGCACCTTCACATCAATCAAAAAGAAATGCTAGCAGTAATAAATGCAATTACAGCTTTCAAGGTCTTCCTGCATCCAGGACAATTACTGATAAGAACAGACAACACCACAGTTATGTGGTACATAAACAAACAAGGAGGAACACATTCATACCCCTTGTGCAGACTAGCCATGACTCTTTGGAACTTGGCTCTGGAAATACAGATCGAACTTCAAGCACAGTACTTGCCAGGACTGGAAAACACACTGGCAGACACTCTGAGCAGGAATATGACAGATCCACACGAATGGAAGTTACATCCAAAGGTGTTTACGGAAATAATCGAAGCGTGGGGGAGGCCAGACATAGATCTTTTTGCCTCCCACAGGAACCATCAATTGAAAAAGTTTTGTTCAAGGACCTTCCATCCAAAGGCCTGGAAAGTGGACGCCCTTTCTTTCAGTTGGACAGCATGGACAGTTTATGCATTCCCACCTCTGCCTCTTCTGTCCAAGGTGCTTTTGAAAGCAAGAACAGACAAACCGAGGATGATACTGATTGCTCCAGATTGGCCAAGGCATCACTGGTATCCACTCCTGAGGAGCCTAATGCATACTCCTCCCTGGTCCCTGCCTCTAATACCCCTTCTGCTGACTCAGAACAGCTACAAAACCCTTCGCAGTCAGCTGAAAACACTCAACCTCGCTGCATGGAAAATTCCTTAACACCACAACAGACCCTACTCTCCAAGGAGGTGCAGGATGTCATTTTGGAGGCGAGACGACCATCTACTAGAAAAGCTTACTCCGCAAAATGGAAGCGGTTTTGCTGTTGGAATGAGAAAAAAGGACAGGACCCTAGAAAATTGAACTTGCCTCAGGTTTTACAGTACCTAGCTGAACTGCTGAACAGTGGAATTTCATTTTCTTCCATTAAAATACATGCCTCAGCCATTTCTGCAGAATTCAACACTGATCCTCCCTTATTCTCTCACCCACTCTTACGACAGTTCCTCAGTGGGGCTAAGAATATAAGACCTCCAAGGAAGCAACCAATACCAGCCTGGGACCTTAATTACATACTAGAAAAATTAACATTGCCTCCTTTTGAACCTGCTGCCTCAACAGATCTGCAATATTTGTCCTGGAAAACAGCTTTCCTTCTGGCCATCACTTCAGCTCGTAGGGTTTCTGAACTACAGGCCCTCATGGCGGTGCAGCCCTTCCTCATCTTCCATCAGGATAGGGTTTCCCTTCGTACTAACCCATCTTTTATGCCAAAGGTGGTATCCAGGGTAGCCTTAAACCAAGCCATACACCTACCTACCTTTTATCCCAACCCTCAAAACAAAGGGGAAAGGCTGCTTCACTCTTTAGACATCCATAGGCAGCTACGTTACTACTTGGACAGAATAAAGTCCTTCAGGAAATCAGAACAACTTTTTGTGTCCTATGCCGTAGGGGCTCAAGGGAAACCAGTTACCAAACAGACCATTTCCAAGTGGATTGGCCACTGCATACGTTTTTGTTACTCCTATCATGGAAAATCTGTCCCTGCTGGTATCAGATCTCACTCCACCAGGGCCACAGCCACCTCTACAGCCTTCCTCAGAGGTGTGCCTACTAAGGATATTTTGGAGGCAGCCACTTGGAGTTCTGTACATACCTTCACAAAACACTACCACCTGCCCCTATATTCCAGAACAAGAGCAGGCTTTGCCACTGCTGTTTTGCAGGGCATTCTGGCTCAACCCAGTTCCTCATAGTACCTACCACCCTATGCATAGCTTTGGGACTCTACCCATCTGTGATTACTGCAGCTGTATGCACGATGAACATAGTACAGTTTTGTACCTACCATAAATGTAGATGTTCGAGTGCTAATACAGCTGCAGTACAGGTTTCCCTCCCTCCTTCCCCACTTGGTAAGGGCATGGGGCCTAACATCCTCTTCATACTTCCTGACTGGGTTATCCTGCTATGTTTTATTTGCTTGCTTACACTGATTTTGCATTACTTTGCATTGCTTGCATATGTGGATAAGCCTTATTTATGTATTGCCTTCCTTTTGGGGGTACCTGACATCTGGGGCAAGAAAGACTGAAGAACATGGCGTCGGCTGTGTCTTATATACTCTGGCCTTCCTGACGTCAGAAGAGTAAGCGACGACAACCGACGCCGGACCAGGACTTTGGAATTCGGCCGACCGAGGGACCGCCTGACGGCTGAAAACCCATCTGTGATTACTGCAGCTGTATTAGCACTTAAACATCTACATTTATGGTAGGTACAAAACTGTACTTTTTCTCTGTCCTACAGGCTGTTGAGGGAAGATCTCTGCCTGGCATGCGTGACATTGTTGGACCCCAGCCTGATGAATCTCCTACATATTTGCAAAACAAACAGCACCAGAATTACCCAATGTTCTTTTTGTTTCACTGTTGCAGTCCTGACTTGTAGGATTTCCTGCTGTGGAAGCCCTTGGCTTGCCTGACTACCAGAGTAAAATTCTCCCTTCTCCTAAGGCTGGTGCAAGTCTTATCCTGACATTGGTGCCACTGGGTATAAAGGGAGCCAGCCACCACCATGAAATCAGTCTTTACCTGCCGTTAGTGCCTGAAATAGTGTTTCGGCCTGTCTGTTGGTCTGCACCAGAATGAAGTTGTTTAAAGCTAAGCACCTCATTGAGGAACTCTCTCTTGCTTTAACCCATGTCAGATAAGTTTAACAATTGTGTCTGCTGTGGTAAGCAAATCCCACACAGGGACTTTCATAAGTTGTGTGTCACCCGCCTAAGCCCGGATCACGACGTTCCTAGTTGCCATTTTTGCACCTATTTCAATTCTAGGGCTTTCAGGGGTAGGGTTGAAATTTTAGCTAGGCATCTTAGTCTGCCATTTACCTCGCATAGTCTCTGATGGTGTCTGCCAGTCATCCTGAGGTTGAGCTCCCTAAGCATAGGAAGGACAAGAAAAACAACCCAAGCTATGGGCTTCGGGTGGCAACAGTTCAGTATGCCAGTCCCCCGAGGCTAGTTGTCACTAAGGAAGGTGAGGGGCTTTCACACCTCCTTTCTGGGACAGAGGTGGTGGCGCAGGCTTCTGTCGAGACCCATACGGAGTCCGACATGCTGTCAGGTCCCTCGGCTTCTGCACAGGCCTTGGCTTTCAGTTTCGTTGGTCGTTTCGGGAGTCGCACATCAGACCTCTGCTTCTGATGAGCAGTCTTTTATTGGTGACATTCCTTACAGGCAGCCTGCATCGGTTCTCCCTCAGAGACCGATGTCAGGGTTGTGGCTGTACCTAGGCCCAAGGCTAAAGCTACCTCTAATTAAGGGTTCTGCCTCAGTTTCTATGTCTAGGCCTACTGGTTCTTACGCCCTAGGATGTCAGCAAGCCCTGGTCAGGCTAGCTGAAGACCTTTTCTGCTTAGTCAGAACTGTGCAACCCCCTTTGGAGTCTTCCCCAAGGAAAAGGAAGAGAGATCCTACCCACGAAGTTTCTTCTGAACCTCCTGATTCAGATGTGGATTGTGACCAGGCGGAGTTTCTTTGAGGAGGGACCTTGCCTTACTTCTTTTGAAGGTTCAGATTCTGAAGAGAATCTGCCCTCAGCTCCATCTCCTGAAGACATCAGTTTTGGGGAAACGCTCCATACCATGATTGAACATTTCTAGTGGGAGGCAGAGGAATACCCACAATCAAAAAAGAGGGTTAGGGAGTTCCTTGACCTCCTGGAACACAAACCTTTGGCTATTCCTCCTGTATTGGACATGGTAGAGGATGTTTTCATTCACTCTTCCCTGAATCCAGATTCTCTACCTCCAGCCCCTCGAAAACTAGACAGGTTTTACAGGGTGCTGGGCTCTCAACCTCTGGATCAGCATAGGGGATTTCGAAGAGATAATCATAATTTCAGGTCCCAAGGGAGCAAGAGCCAGCTCTTCAAAAAACCTTTACCTGCTGACAAAGCAGGATCCTTGTTAGGTGTAGTAAAAAAGTTTACACTTTTGCTAACGTAGACATGAGGGCCCTTAACTACCAATTTCATATGATAAAATACCAACAAACTATTTTAGATAAAATGAAGCAAAAGATATCCTCCCTGGAGGATAAGAACATTTTCAAGGAATTGTTGGACCTTTGCCATTACAACTCCCAGATGGCTAGACACTCATTACACTGCGGCTGTGATGCTATGGCAGTCTCTAACCAAGCTGCTGTATCTAGTTCTGTCAGAAGTCATGCTTGGCTTAGGGAACAAGACCCTGCCAGACCATGTCAAATCCAGACTTCTAGATGCACCCCTGGGTAAGGACTTCCTGTTGGCTAAAAGTCAAGGCTGTGATAAAAAAGATGGAAAATGAAGCAAAATCTATGCAAACTGTCAAAGGACTTCCTCTAAGTTCAGGCTCCTAGGTTTAGTGGGAATTTTCCCACTAAACCTTGGTCCTTTCCTTCTTGATCAAAAAGTGGCTAAAGGAAACCCCAGAGGGAAGGCCGCAAAGGTAGCATCAATCACAAAGGCCCTGGCAGTGGTCCTCAGAAACCCCCAGACAAGGGAGTTCTAGGCCACCGGGCCCTAGCAGAGAGCAACAGTGACTTTGGTCCTCAGAAACCCCCAGACAAGGGAGTTCTAGGCCACCGGGCCCTAGCAGAGAGCAACAGTGACTTTTCCCCCCACCCTCTCCAAAAAAAGGTGGGAGGAAGATTGAGGAAGGCTATCTGTGTTCAAAGAAAATTGGTCCCTCATTACTTCAGGCAAGTGGGTTCTAAAAGTTCTCAGATGGTTACAGGCTCACTTTCAAAGGGCCATTAAGATACTCCGGTTACCTGGATATTCTACAAAATCAAAGAGCAGAGGCCCTTTCTCAGATTCACAACATATGCTCACAGGACTCAGTGGAACCAGAACACCAAATGAAGCAATTCTATTCCAAGCTATTCCTGGTGCCCAGAAAGGAAGGCTCTTTGTGTCCTGTTCTAGACTTGTCATCCCTCAGTTGCTGCTGGTACTAGAATTCAAAAAGGTAGACTCTTCAAAACCTTCCTATGATGGCCCCAGGTGTTCAAGTCACCTTAGACTTGAAAGATGCTTATTTGCACATTCGTGTAGAGAAGACTTGTAGAAGTTTTCTTTGTTTCAGAGCAGGTACTAGTCACCTTCAATTCTGTGTACTGCCCTTTGACTTGTCTACTGGTCCCAGGGTCTTCACGAAGTGTTATCTCCTGTGATCACCTTCTGCACAATAAGAGAGATCCAAATTTACCCCTGTCTAGACGACTGCCTCATTCAAGCCACTAGTCTATCAAAGCTCCTCAAGGATCTGGCCTTCACTCAGGACCTCCTCACCACCTTGGGGTTCACCATAAATCTTCACAAATCCAACACAGACCCATCCACCAGGATAGTTTTCCTGGGGGGGGGGGTCTTCTGGATTCCTCCCTTCAAAAGGCCTTCCTCCCTCCAGAAAAGGTCACCTTCCTGACTCAGTACTTCCAAAACATTATGCGGAGACTGTGCCTCTCAGCCAGGGAATTCCTCAGAGCATTAGGTTACATGCCATCTACACAAGGAAGCTGCAGTGGTACCCCAAGAATCTGTTGTGCCAACTGTCTTGGTCCCTGGAGACGGAAATTCAGCTGATCTCTTGCCTCAGAGGAATTTGCATGGTGGACATTGGGCATGTGCCCAGAACCTGGGCCTTGTCTTGAGGTTCACCCCTCAGGACCAAACTTTAACCACAGACGCCTCAGAGACCAAGTGGGAGGGGACTAGGGCAGACGGGAGAATCGGTTCAGACACAAGCACATACATTGGAAAGAACTGATGGCAGTTCAAAAGGGTCTATTAGCTTTCAAGGATCAGTGGAAAGAAGGGGTCCTGCCAGTCAAAACAGACAGCACCACAGTCATGTGGTACATGAACAAACAAGGAGGCACTCACCCTTGCCCTCTATCGACTGGCTGTGTGCAGGTCTGGGAGACGGCTCAATCTCTGGGATTGCACCCCATGGCACAATTCCTCCTAAGGACTCAAAACACTGTAGCAGATCATATCAGCAGGAACTTGATGGATCCTTATGAGTGGCATCTGCATTGGGAAACATTTCTTAGCATAGTTCAGAAATGGGAATCCCCACAGATAGACCTGTTTGCCACCAAAGAAAATGCTCAACTGAAAAGATTCTTTTCCAGGAGCAAACTACCCAGAGCCTGGAGGACAGATGCTTTCTTCTTCCTTTGGAGACCTTTCCCTTATGCATTTCTTTCCTTGCATCATCTTCCACAGGCCCTCCTAAAAATCATGGCAGAAGGTCCAGGGGTCATTCTTGTAGCCCTAGACTGGCACAGGCAGCACAGGTATCCTCTGCTAGTAAGTTTAACCAATGAAAAAACGTGGCAGCTACCTCAGAAAGTGGACCTTCTGACTCAGGACAAGGGGAGATTTGTGCATCCCAACCTACAGTCTCTCAACACTCGCAGACTGGATAAGTCCCTTCATAGTACTCGGAGCACGCCCTAAGCAGACATGTTCAAAACATTCTCAAGGAGGCTAGAAGGCCTAGTACTAGGAAGTCCTAATCAGCCAAGTGGAAAAGATTCTTCATTTGGTGTCAGCAGCAAGGCCCCGATCCTAACTCAGCCAATATCTCTGCCATTTTAGATTACCTGGCTACCCTGGTTGACAGAGGCCTATTCTTTTTTTTTTTCCATCAAAATTCATGCATCTGCCATTTCAGCCCACATCACTACTCTTCCTCTTATCTTTTCCCACCCCCTGATGAAACAATTCCTTAGAGTATTTCACATCAGGCCTCCTAGGAGATGATCAACACTTCCATGGGACCTCAGTTTTGTTCTGGAAAAATTGCCACTACCACCATTTGAACCATCAGCTTCTTCTGAATTAAGATTATTAACTTGGAAGGCTGCCCATTTACTGGATATCACCTCTGCTAGGAGGGTGTCTCAGCTGCAAGCTCTTATGGTGGTGGAACCATTTATTATATTCCACCCAGAGAGAGAGTATCACTCGGGACTAACCCATCCTTTTATGCCCAAGGTGGTCACAGACACATCCTTGATTCAAGATGTACACTTTTCCAAGCCTCAGGACCAAGGGGACTGAATCCTTCACTCCTTGTATGTACACAGACAGCTCTACTACTATCTTGACAGAACTAAATCTTTAAGAAAATTGGACCAAGTCTTTGTAGCCTTTGCCATTGCCTCTGAAGGGAAACCATTCCACAGCAGGAAATCCCACAAATCAGGACTGCAACATTGAATACACTCCAACATCTACATGTGTTAAGTGTTCACAGCTGCACTTTTTAAAGACTTTAAGCCTTGCTTCTGATATAAATAAGACATGCTGGAGAGACAGATGCATATACCAGAGACTACCCCTTTTGTGGAACAGGCTCCACATCCGTGTGAAGCAGAGTTCCTCCCTAACCCAGTTCAAGAGTAATGTGACAAGTGAGTGGGGAACAGGAAATTCATCACTGGTTGTAAATGTTTCATCTCCAAAGTCCCTCCTTAAACTTATCAAGGGTAGCAGAACTTCCCAAACATTTGGGGTGCATGGCTAGGCTTAAAAAGGCCCTGGTGGTCAGCCTAATGCACATCTATGAACTTTGGAGGTTAACTTCTCTTCAAAGAGTGTAGATTGTACCCATTGTGTTGTCAGTTCCAACACCCACCTCACACAGCCATGCCCACCATGTCCTGAAGAAAATAAGTAAGCCTTCCTGCACTAAACCACAAAGACATAGACAAAGGTTTGTTATACAGTGTACTCTGTATCACATTAGCAGGCAAAACCATACACAGAAAAGACGACTACATAAATGTGTCATGCAGCTTACAGAATGAAGCCCGTAAAGCATCTGGTACAGTCTTAGTCATAAGTGACTTTTGTAGTAAGGCACAAAGATACACCACTGACCAGGCTGGGCAGAGAGTAACTGTTAACTGCTTCTCAGGTGCCGGGGTCCACTGTGTCAGTAAAAACTTTTAAGTCCATTCACCCTACGTGCACACAAATGACATTGCTATTGCTCACATGGGAGTAAATGACTTGACATATCTCCTTGAATTGTATGCAGAAGGACATGATGGAGTTCTCAGAATATGCATCTGAAATTTGTGCGACTCTGGTATTGAGCAGTGACCTACCATTGCCAAGGAAGAAGCCACAATAAAAACAAAAGATAATTGATGCCATTTATTTGTGTCATAAGGAAACCAAGATATATTAGCCTGGGAGGAGATGATTGACAACCCTGCTGCTTTTGCTAGAGATGGACTGCACGTCTGTCTTCATGGCTTCTGTATATTCGCCAGGAATTTTTCCTCCCCAGTGCCTTTTTAGGGAAGGTCAGACTCCACAAGTTACTTTTATAGCCAATTAAAATTATATAAAAGTGTCATTGATCAGTGCTAGAAGCCTAAACAAAAAGATGCACTCCTTGCAATCATTTCTAACTCTTGAAAAATGTAGATGTTTGCGTAGTTTCTGAAATGCTGTTTCAGAACAGTAATAGAACCCCACAGTGCAGGGTTTCAGTACTTGCCACTCTTTCAGACCAAACATGGAAAATGACCTTTATTGGAGGAGGGGAGTCGTGTCTGTTTTCCTAAGAAGCCATCTCTCATCTGGACTCTTAAGTCAGGACAATGACTTTGAAATTACTCCACACTCCATATCATTTTCATTGCAAGTAGAAAATTCTGCCATATTACAGTCACCTGTCATACACATGGATGTCACCAGCAGCCCACAAAGCACATCTTAAAGTGACATCCCTTCCTACTAAGCCAGATACTATTCTCTTGTGAGAATAACTGTCTCCCCATTAACTGGAAAACCTACACCAACTCAGTTAAATATGAGTAAAGTTTACTGGACTTCGGTAATACCAGCTCCATAGACCAACTAGTTCAGGTTCCAACTAGGAGTTTGAAAAGCAGATGCCCTACACTGACCGCCTTAACAAAACTCCAGCTATACTCTGTCGCATATAGTCTACTCAGAGGTGATCTCTGCGTAACATACAAGGCCATGTCAAACCCAGAGCTGTTGGACATGCTACACTCAAAGAAATCCCAGTCCCTCAGAGCCACACGCTCCAGGGATCTAAACCTTGTCATCGCAATAAACAAAACATGCTGGAGGGATAGGTTCCTGACCCAGAGGCTCCCCAGACTCTGGAATAGGTTGCCCATACATGTCAAGCAGAGTGCCTCTTTGGCCCTCTTCAAAAGGAACCTTGACGATTGGATGGGAGAAAGGAAATTCACCCCGGGGATCACGTCAGTGACAGGGGTCCAGGGAAGTAAATAGTGTGGGAAGAAATAGCCAGGGAATTGTTATGGCTAGGCTTGTATAGGCCCTAGGGCTGATAGCCTAGTACCAACCTATGAACCTAAACCTACATCAGCAGGTAAGTAAGATGCATTGCAGTGATATGCATTCATATATTAATGTAGCCCTCACCTCTGGAACAAACTTTCATTAGATGTCAGAGTAGCACCCTTGCCGCCCTCTGGGTAAAGCTACGTAATTGGATGGGCATCCTGAAATTCCCTCATGGTCTGTTTTGTCTTTAACTTCTTGAGGATAGAGGGACATGTTGAATGGGATTTTTGGCTAGGCTTGAAATGGTCTGCAGAGCAGTTGTTTAGTACTTACCTTCGACCCCAAGACTAATCACCAGGGGTATTTCTTTCAGGTCTAAGGAAGTCATCATGCCTCTTTACTCCTCTCTCATCAGGACTATAATGGCCTATTTGATGTGAACTGTTTGTGACCCAGCTTCAGAGATCAAAACATTTAATTGCCAACATAATCAAGGCCGTAAAGCTCTTTTTTTTCTGTTTAATATAAATTCTTTTCAGAGGTGACCTCTGTGTAGCCTACAAAGCTTTGAAGGATCCATTCCTTTGCAACCTCCTGCATATCCACAAAACTAATAACACTCCAAATACCCACTTGGTAGATATCTTACACCAAAACATAAGTAGAACCTGATGTCAAGATGTATATGTCAGAGAATCCTTTTAGAAAATAGACTTCCCTTGGATAAAAAGCAGAGTAGCTCTTTGACCCTGTTTAAGCATAACCTGGATGAATGGATGGGCAATCTTAAATACACCCAAAAGTCTCTCAAGTCCTCATTGAAGGAGGTCAAAACTAGGTACAAGTCAGCCACATTAATGGGTTGTTGTGGTTTTGGTTGTTGTGGCTAGCCTACTAGTAGTCCTTTGGATCAGTAGCCTCATATTAATGTATGAACCTTTGACATTCCTTTTCTGCCTGTTATGTAACCTTACTGTGTCATATAAGGAACAGTTAGCTTCCTCCACACTCTTAAGACCATAATTTCTATGCAAAATCAGTGATAAAAAAAAGTTTACCTTCCTCCATGTTTGCTTACGATGTTCATCGTGTTACACTGCTGCAGTCATTACACTTGAGTTATCCTGCCATCAGGCGGTCCCGCAGTCGGCCAGAGTTCCAAAGTCTTGGTCCGGCGTCGGTTGCTGTCGCCTCCTCCCTGACGTCAGTGTGATGGGGGTATATAAGATGCAGCCGACGCCATTTTCTTCAGTCTTTCTTGCCGCGTGGTGCCCAAAGCAGAAGCAGTTTGCAAGTGCCGGTCGGCCGACTCCTGAGATTTTCATTCCGAATCCAGAACCGAAGTCTTCTAAAAAAGCTAAGTACCCCGTTGGGGAAACTTTTTCTTGCCTCAGACTGATGTCAGTAAAAGTTAATAACTGTATTTCTTGTGGAAAGCAAATACCTCATAAGGATTTCCACTCCTATTGTATTCCATGCCTAGGCCCAGACCACGACGTCACTGGTTGTCGGTTTTGTGTTAGGTTTAACAAGCGCACTATTAAACGTCTGTTTGATTTTGCCCGACATTATTTTGGAAGAAAATTCAATTGCACCATGCCGTCGGAAATTCCGACGACTGCAATGCATAAAAAGCGCAAGGACAAGGACCGGTATCAGAGGCCCAAAACTGACTGAGGCCTCTTCTAGGCCGGTCGCTGGTTCTCCGGTTTTCAGCGAGGTACCTACGCAGCCCCTGACTATTGCTTCCACAGACAGCCTCCGACTCCCACGTGGAGCTGGCTGGGCCTTCGGACGAACTAGGTTTTCAGCTTTCCGATCCTAACCCTACAGAAGGAACTAAAGTAGCTGAGCAGTCCACAGCTACAGAGGGTGTTTTCAGACCTACCCAGTTAACCATTAAACCCTCTGCTAAGTCTAAGCCCCCATTAAAAGCAAAGAAACAGAGACAACTCTCTCCAGGACAGGCTTCCATGCCTAAGAAACAAATGCTAAAAATGGCCAAGGACCTAATCACCCTGATCAGGGGGTCCCATCCCCCTCCTGATAAAAGGCCCAGACAGGATGCAGACTATGAATCTTCTGACCAGGTGTCCATTTCCTCAGACTTCTCCTTGGACCTAGGATATTCTTTAACACATTATGAGGATTCTGATGCTGAGGAATCAATTCCATCAGCCTCTCCGCCTGATGATTACTCCTTTGGGGAGACCTTACATACCATGAGGGAACATTTCCATTGGGAAGGCCAAGATTACTCAGAATCCAAGAAAAGGCTGAGAGACTTCCTTTTATTGCCTCAACACAGACCCCTTGCTATCCCGCCAGTTTTAGATATTGTGGATGATGTGTACACTGAATCCAGTTTAAACCCTGACTCCTTACCCCCAGCCCCAGTTAAACCTGATAGATATTACAGAGTCCCTGACTCTCTCATATTTCTGTACAAAAGCCCTGTTGCTGACCCTGAAACTATTTCTCAGGGACCCAAAGGGATTAAGGCCTCATCAGCAAAAAACCCAGTTCCCTCTGACGGAGATTCCAGAGCATTAGACAGATGGGGAAAGAAAGTATATATGTCTGCAACTTTAGCAATGAGAGCCTTGAATTGCCAGATGTTCTTCATTCCACATTGCTGCAGTCCTAACTATTGGGTAGTCCGCTGTCCAGTCGGGTCGGGTACTATGCGCATGACCGGCCATATCCTCAGTCTTTTTTGCCGCATGGTCCGATGCAGAAACAATTTTGCGAGTGCAGGTTGGCGTTCTGAAAGTTTCTGAAGTCAGAGTTTCAGACCGAATCAAAGTTGGTAAGTACTTCCGTTTGGGAATATTTTGGTTTTTCTTGCCTCAGTATTTAACCGGATGTCAGAAAAAGTGAATAACTGTATTTCTTGTGGGAAACAGATACCTCATAGGGATTACCATACTTTGTGTATACCTTGTTTAGGGCCTGAGCACGTTGTTGGATGCGCTCTTGTGCTAGATTTAACAAACGCACTATTAAGAGAAGGTTAGACTGTGCCAGGTTAGTTTTGGGAAGCGTTGTAATTATAAAATGCCGGACAAAGCAGCAAAGCCTAGAGTGGAAGAACCGACAGTCCCAGACGGATCAGTGGAGCCGGAGGTTTTGCCAGGTGTTTCTTTGGAGTCTCAGGAGAGACTTTACTGTTACAGGATGTATCCTGGCCAGGCTGAGGGGCTTCTCAGGTGGCTGTTCTTCCCTCTTCCTAAGGTGGTTAGAGCCTCCCTTCTGTCCAAGGCTTTGAGAGGCAGGCCAAGTTTAACTTCAGTGGGGTTTCTCCTAGTGCTTCAGGGTCTTTGCCTAAGAAACATATGCTTAAAATGGCAGAGGATTTGATTACTATGATTAGAGGTTCTATGCCCTCCTGATAAGAGGCCTAGGGTGGAACCTGAGTTTGAGAGTTTTGAGCAATGTTCGGAGGCTTCTGAGTCTTGGCTGAAGACTTGCAGGAGTATCCTCCTTATTCTGATTTTGATGTGGATGATTCTACTCCTTCAGCTTCTCCTCCTGAGGATTTTTCATTTTCAGAGACTCTGCATTCCATGAGGGAGCATTTTAAATGGGAAGGTCAAGATTTCTCTGATTCCAGGAAGAGGCTTAGGGAATTCTTGCTTTTACCCCAGCATAGGCCTTTAGCTATACCTCCTGTTCTGAATGTGGTGGAAGATGTTTTTGCAGAGGCTTCCCTCAATCCTGATTCTTTGCCTCCTGCCCCAGTTAAACCGAATAGGTACTATAGGGTGCCTGAAGCTCATAAGTATCTTTTTAAGAGTCCTAGGGCAGACCCGGAAACTGTCTCTCAGGGGCCTAAAGGTGTGAAGGCCTCTGTTGTTAAAAATCCTGTTCCTCCTGATAAAGAGGCAAGGGATTTGGATAGATGGGGAAAGAAAGTGTATACTTCTTCCACTTTAGCCATGAGGGCGTTGAATTGTCAGTTTCACATGTTAAAATATCAGAATTATCTCCTTTCACAATTGAAATCTAAGGTGGATGCTCTGGCAGAAGGTATTGAGTGTAAAGAGTTGCAGGATTTAGTTCATGTGTCTGAACAGGTGGGTAAACATTCCTTGCAATGTGGTTTTGATGCTGTGCAGGCCTCCTCGAGGGTGGCTGCCACTGGTTCTGTTCTTCGTAGGGATGCCTGGTTGAGAGATCAGAATTTAGCTGAGCATGTTAAAACAAGGATTTTGGATGCTCCTTTGCAGTCTGATGTGTTGTTTGGTTCGCCTGTGGAAGCAGTCTTAAAGAAAATGGAGGACAAGGCTAAGTCTATGCAAACTTTTTTGCAGGTGCAGCCTCGGTTTAGTAGAAATTGGCCTACTAAGGGATGGACTTATCCTGCTTATGATTCCCAGTCTAGGGTAGGTCTAGACGTGGTAGGGGCAGAGCTCAAGGTTCTTTAGGCCTAGGACAGGGAGTTCCCCTGCTCAGACTTCTGGTGAGGGCAGGGGTCAGTCCTTCGTAGCAGACCCAATGATTTCAGCTGCCAGTACATTCTCGCCTGGCAGCACCTTTGGGAGGAAGGCTGTCTCTTTTCAAAGAAAATTGGGATTTAATTACCCAAGACAGATGGGTTCTGGATATCATTCACCACGGTTACAGGTTTTATTTCCATACCATGCCTCCTTTCAAAGGCATGCCAGACATTCCTCCTCTACAAAGACAAGAGGCTCACAAGCAGATTTCTCTGTTGCTCCACATAGGGGCCATTCAGCCAGTTCCTGTGCCAGAAAGGGGCCTAGGATTTTATTCTCGCCTGTTCCTAGTACCGAAGAAGGGGAACACGTGGAGGCCAATTTTGGATTTATCTATCCTCAACACTTATCTGGGCATTCCCAAGTTCAAAATGTTGATGTTACAACAGCTTTTACCTCTGCTGGGCAAGGATCACTGGATGGTAACTTTAGATCTCAAGGAAGCTTACCTTCATGTGCCTATAAGACTAAGTTGCAGGAAGTATCTGCTTTTCGAGCTGGAAATTCTCATTATCAGTTCTCTGCATTGCCCTTTGGCTTATCCACTCAGAGTATTCACAAAGGTTCTGGCTCCAGTGATAGCTTACTTCAGGCTAAAGGAATTCAAATCTATCCTTACTTGGACGACTGCCTGATTCTAGCTCAAGAAAAGGAAGACCTTCTACAGCATTTGGATTATGTCATAGCAGTGCTAAGATGCCTAGGGTATTCTGTGAACGAAATAAAGTCCAGTCTAGTACCCTCTCAAGACATGTGCTTTCTGGGTGTGAGACTGAATACAGCAGCCCAGATGGCCTTTTTAACCCGGACAAACAAAGAATCTTTCCAGTTACTTCCATCAACTATCTCTTCAGTCCGGGCTGACTGCAAGGACAGTCCTTCAAGCCTTAGGGTTCATGGCATCTTGTATTCTGGTGCTTCCCAATGCCAAACTGCATATGAGGAAGCTGCAATGGTATCTCAAAAATGTATGGACACAGCACTGCCAGGATTTGGACACTGTCATTCAAATAATACCTTGCATTCAAAAGGAATTTTTGTGGTGGGCTCAGGAATGTCACCTAAACAAGGGACTCTCTGTGACCCGCCAGAGGCGAGTCAGATTCTAACGACAGATGCCTCAGACATTGCTTGGGAGCTCATCTAAATGGAAAGTGGATACAAGACAAGTGGCCTGCCAGACTACAGCATCTACATATCAACATGAAAGAGATGTTAGCAGTCCAGTTTGCATTAATGGCTTTCAAGGAGTTACTTCTTTCCAGGGCAGGTGTTGATTCTAACAGACAACACAACTGTCATGTGGTACATCAACAAACAAGGGGAACACATTCTTACCCATTGTGCAGGCAAGCAATGATTTTATGGGAGACTGCGCCAGCTTGCAACTAACTCTTCAGGCAAGGTTTCTGCGAGCACAGAACTCCTTAGCAGATGTGTTAAGCAGACAAATCATGGATCCCCACGAGTGGAAACTGGATCTTCATGTATTTCAAAATTGACAGTGTCATGGGGAACTCCAGACATAGATCTGTTCGCTTCTCCACTAAACCACCAGCTGCCAAAGTTTTGCACAAAGAGGTTTCATCACACAGCTTGGAAAGTGGATGCTCTTTCTTTCAGTTGGAAAAATCTTCATGTGTATGCTTTTCCACCTCTGCCTCTTCTCCCAAAGGTGCTTCTAAAGGTCAGACAAGACAAGCCAAGGATGATTTTAATAGCTCCAGATTGGCCTCGGCAGCACTGGTACCCATTACTGAGGAGTCTGGTAAGGAAGCCTCCATGGCCTTTACCCTTGATTCCACACCTGTTGTCTCAGAGGGACGGTCACCTGCTCAATGTCAAGCTTCAATCTCTTCATCTAACAGCCTGGCATATTCTGTTTTGAAAGACAGCAGGTCTCAACTTCCTCAACAAGTTTTAAATGTGATTATGGAAGCCAGAAGACCTAGTACAAGGAAAGTGTACACAGAAAAATGGAAGAGATTTTTATTTTGGAGTGCAGCAAACAATTTGGAGATTTCTGAGCCTAATTTGAGTGTGGCTCTTCAATATCTTACTGAGTTATTGGACAAAGGTTTGTCTTTCTCTTCCATTAAGATTCATGCTGCAGCAATTTCAGCTCACTATGATTGTGACCCACCATTGTTTTCATCCTTTGTTCAAGCAATTTCTTAGAGGGCAAAGAATATAAGACCCCCAATGAGCTCCTACTCCTGCTTGGGATCTCAATTTTGTTGGAGAAACTTACTCTACAACCTTTGAGCTCGGCTACTGCTGAATTGAAATATTTGTCATGGAAGACTGCTTTTTGTTGGCCATTACTTCTGCAAGAAGGGTTTCTGAGTTGCAGGCCCTTATGGCGGTAGAGCTTTTGATTTTTCATAAGGATAGGGTATCTTTCTAATCCTTCCTTTATGCCTAAGGTGGTTTCTAGTGTGGCTTTAAACCAAACTATTCATTTGCCTACTTTTTATGCAGATCCCCAAAATAGGGAAAAGATTTTGCACACTTTAGATGTACACAGGCAATTTGCGTTATTATTTGAGCAGGACTAAGGATTTTAGGCAGTCTCAGCAGTTGTTTGTTTCTTTTGCTTTGGGTTACAGGGCAAGCCTGTGTCAAAACAAACTATTTCTAGGTGGATTGGGTTTTGCATTGCATTTTGTTATTCCCATCATGGCAAGGAGATTCCAGCTGGAATTAGGCCTCATTCCACTAGGGCTACTGCCACTTCTACAGCATTTCTAACTGGGCTGGCCACTAAGGATATTTTGGAGGCAGCTACTTGGAGTTCAGTGCATACTTTCTCTAAGCATTATCACCTTCCTCTCTACTCTAAGTCTAGGGCTGGTTTTGCCACAGCTATTTTGCAAGGCATGTTGTCAGTTCCTGCTTCCTTATGATTTGCCAGCCTCCCTTACCTCTGCTTTGGGATTCTACCCAATAGTTAGGACTGCAGCAATGTGGAATGAAGAACATAGTACAGTTTTGTACCTACCATAAATGTAGATGTTCGAGGATCCACATTGCTGCAGTCCACCTCCCTCCTTCCCCTCTGTGTTTAAGGGTGGTTGTGTAGGTGAGGTTATATTCTGGTAATTTTGTATATCTTGTACATATTTTTGGTGCAGGTATGTTTGGAATTTTTGGTTTTGGCCTTAGCTTTTCGGGGTCTTCTGACATCTGGGGCAAGAAAAGACTGAGGATATGACGTCGGTCATGCGCATTAGTACTGACTATACTTTGGTATTCGGGCCGACTGGACAGCGGACTACCCAATAGTTAGGACTGCAGCAATGTGGATCCTCGAACATCTACATTTATGGTAGGTACAAAACTGTACTTTTCACATGCTAAAATATCAGCATTTTTTGATGTCTCAGTTGAAACAAAAGATGCTTCCCGATTCAGATCCTCCTAACCTTAAAGAAATGCAGGATTTATTGCATGCAGCTGAACAAGTGGGAAAACATACTTTGCAATGTGGGTTTGATTCCTTGGAGGCCTCCTGTAGAGCAGCAGTTACAGGCTCTGTCATTAGAAGGCATGCTTGGTTAAAAGAACATACGTTACCAGATCATGTTAAGGTCAAATTATTGGATGCACCTTTGCAGCGGGATGTGCTGTTTGGAGTTAAGGCAGAGGAGGTACTAAAAAAGATGGAGGATAAGGCAAAATCTATGCAAACTGAAAGATTTCTTACAGGTTCAGCCTCCTCGTTTTAGCAGAAATTGGCCAACAAAGAATTGGTCCTTCCCAGTCACAGATAGACCTCAAAGGGGCAGATACAGACGTCCAAGAGGTAGAGGTCAGAAACAAGGCCCTTACAGGCCTCGACAATGGAATACACCAGGCCAGAAAGAAGGGGAAGACAGGCCTCAACCTTATAAAAAGCAGCCTCAATGACTTTCCAATGCAGCTTCCAAACAGCTCTCTCTTGGCAGCCCCCTTAGGAGGAAAACTGACACTTTTCTATCACACCTGGCAATGTATCATCAAAGACAAATGGGTTCTCAACATTGCATCTCAAGGTTACAGGTTCCACTTTCACACTCTGCCAAGACTAAAAGGAATGTCAAATCTGCCACCAAATCAGTGGGCAGAGGCTCAAAAACAAATTGCAGCACTCCTGGACATGAGAGCTATTCAAAAGGTACCAAAACAGGAGCAAGGACAAGGATTTTACTCGAGACTCTTTCTGGTTCCCAGAAAGGACAAAGCCTGGAGACCCATTCTGGACCTTTCTTCACTAAACACTTACCTGGATGTTCCGAAATTCAAGATGTTGACACTACAGCAGCTTCTTCCCATGCTGGGCAAGAAAGCTTGGCTCGTGACTTTGGACCTCAAAGAGGCATACCTGCATGTCCCTATCAGACCAAACTGCAGAAAATACCTCAGATTTCTAGCTGGTTCAGTGCACTATCAATTCTCTGCACTGCCCTTTGGCTCATCTACTGCGCCCAGGGTCTTCACAAAGTGCCTGGCACCAGTAATTGCATTTTGCAGGCAAAAATGAATTCAAATTTATCCATACCTGGGCGACTGCCTGATTCAAGCAGAGAGAAAGGACAGTCTACTAAAGCATCTGGCGTACGTAAAAAAGTTAAGTTGCCTGGGGTACACAGTAAACGAAAAGAAATCAAAACTAGTGCCCTCACAAGAGATAATATTCTTGGGTGCCAGCTTGAACACAACGGCCCAGATGGCTTATCTCACGCCAGACAAGCAAGGACAACTGACACAATGTTTTCAATTAATGGCAGCAAAGACCCAACTCCCTGCAAGAAATTCTGCAGGCCTTGGGCTACATGGCATCTTGCATACTACTAATTCCATATGCCAGACTGCATATGAGGAAACTACAATGGTACCTAAAGAGCGTATGGTCTCAACACTGTCAAAGTTTGGAAACAGTTATACCATTAATTCCTTGCCTACAACAGGAGTTTCGATGGTGGACACAAGCTTGTCACCTCAACAAGGGACAGCCTTTCACTCAACCCACAGCCAGGCGGACTCTGACAACAGATGCATCGGATTACGCCTGGGGAGCACACATGGCAGGAAAATGTATCCAGGGCGAGTGGCCCACAGCGCAAAGACATCTCCACATCAATCAAAAAGAGATGCTAGCTGTACAAAATGCTATTACAGCTTTCAAGGACCTGTTGCATCCAGGACAATTACTACTAAAGACAGACAACACCACAGTTATGTGGTACATAAACAAGCAAGGGGGCACACACTCCTACCCCCTCTGCAGGCAAGCCATGACCTTGTGGAACACAGCTGTAAACTACCAAGTTCATCTGCAAGCACAATTCCTGCCAGAAGAGAAAAACACACTGGCAGACGACCTAAGCAGAAACATTATGGACCCACACGAATGGGAACTGAACCCACAAATATTCAAAATGATAACACAAAAATGGTGAAGCCCGGACATAGATCTGTTTGCTTCCCCAAAGAACTGCCAATTACACAAATTCTGCACAAAGAGCTGCCATCCACAAGCATGGAAAGTGGATGCCCCCTCATTCAGCTGGAAAAAACTACAAGTATATACGCTTTCCCTCCTTTACCTCTCCTTCCAAAGGTACTCCTAAAAGCCAGGCAGGAAGAGCCAAAAATGATCCTGATTGCACCAGACTAGCCACGCCAGCAATGGTACCCAATCTTAAAGAACTTAGCACAAGAACCAGCCTGGATTTTGCCTCAAATCCCACAGTTGTTGACACAGCACAACAATCAGATACTTCACAGCCAGCTAAAGACCTTAAATCTAGCTGCATGGAAAAATTCCTTAGTCAAGCAAGCAGTGCCTCTCTCCAAAGCTGTTATGGATGTCATTCTGGAGGCCAGAAGGCCTAGCACCAGGAAAACATACTTGGATAAATGGAAAAGATTCTGTGCCTGGAACCAAGCGCACAGCCTTGACCCTCTTGTCCCAAACATTCCTCAGATACTTCAATACTTAACTGAGAGGCTGGATAAGGGCCTCTTTTTCATCCATCAAGATCCACGCCTCAGCTATCTCTGCTCATTACAACACGGATCCACCAATTTTTTTCTAATCCTTTGCTCAAACAGTACCTCAGAGGGGCTAAAAACATAAGACCGCCCCGTAGAGCACCTACACCAACTTGGAACCTCAACTTTGTTTTGGAAAAATTAACTTTACCTCCTTTTGAGGCAGCTAACACAGCAGAATTAAAATACATCTCTTGGAAAACTGCTTTGCTGCTGGCCATAACATCAGCACGAAGAGTTTCAGAATTACAGGCACTAATGGCAGTGGAACCTTTCCTCATCTTCCACCAGGACAGGGTGTCTTTAAAAACTAACCCTACGTTTATGCCGAAGGTGGTATCAAGTGTGTCTCTAAACCAAACTATTCACTTGCCAACTTTTTATCCAAAACCACAGAACAAAGGGGAGAGACTACTACATTCTTTGGACATTCACAGACAGTTACGCTTCTACTTGGACAAAACCAAAGCTTTCAGAAAATCTGAGCAATTATTGGTAGCATATGCTGCAGGAGCACAGGGAAAAGCCATTTCAAAGCAGACTATTTCAAAATGGATAGGACACTGTATATGTTTCTGCTATACCCACCATGGGAAACCTGTACCTAGCAGCATTAGATCTCACTCCACCAGGGCAACAGCTACTTCAACTGCCTACCTCAGAGGAGTACCTACCAAGGATATTTTGGAAGCAGCAACATGGAGTTCTGTGCATACCTTCACCAAACATTACCATTTGCCTTTATACTCCAAATCCAGAGCTGGCTTTGCCACTGCTGTACTGCAGGGCCTTATAGCCACCCCTAATGCCTTATAGATCCAGCCTCCCTACCTCAGCTTTGGGATTCCACACAAGTGTAATGACTGCAGCAGTGTAACACGATGAACAATATACAGTTTTTTACCTACCATAAATATAGATGTTCGCGTGTAAACACTGCTGCAGTCCAGGTTACCCTCCCTCCTTCCCCTCTTATTTTCTGGTACTTACCTAGGTCATCTACCCTTGATTACCTATGGGGGAGTATTTGCTCCTATGGGGGAGTATTTGCTGGTAACTAAAAATGGTTGTTTGCTTTTCTTTTGTATATTTTACTAGCAATTTGAATTGCCTACCTATTTGGGGGCACCTGACATCTGGGGCAAGAAAAACTGAAGAAAATGGCGTCGGCTGCATCTTATATACCCCTGTCGCGCTGACGTCGGGGGGGAGGTGACAGCAAGTGACGCCGGACCAAGACTTTGGAACTCTGGCCGACTGCGGGACCGCCTGACGGCAGGATAACCCAAGTGTAATGACTGCAGCAGTGTTTACACTCTAACATCTACATTTATGGTAGGTACAAAACTGTACTTTAAGGAGCTGTGCGTTTCACCCCTGTCAGAAGAAGTCTTTCATTGTTATGAAATCTGCCCTGGCAAATTCCTGATTAAAATGATGAGCTTAATGCCTCTAATGATTATTTTTCTTGGAGAAGGTATTCAAGTAGACCCACGCACAGCCACTTGTTCGCTCAAGTCTAAAGCTCGTTTGATGAGATACCCAAGTATGTGCGTTTGGTAATAAATTATCCCAGTTGGAGGCTTGGGTTGTAAGACACAGCCTTAAAATTATAGCTTTAACAGAATACTGTCTTCAGGTTGGTTCTTCGATATTTCTTCATTTCTCTAATAGTCGCACTGCTTGTAACAAGATGGAAATCGGAAATGGAGCTGGAATTATTTGGACTGTAGACTTTCCTCCTGTTTAATAGGTAAATGCATTTCTTCATCAAACAATTCTCCCAGCTGGACTCTTATTCAGATTTTACATATTGGCATGCGTTTCTTACCTGGTCTCCGCTGAAAATTGTCTCATTCCAAGTCGGATTTTCCCGGTTAACAAATGTTAAATAAATAAATTTAATATCGACTTTGTTTACATACCAAAATCACTTTCTAGCTGTTTTGAAGTACTTTTAAACAAATTTTAGAAATCAGCAAGCACCACAAAAGAACCAGTATGAGTAAAAAATTAAAAAAAAAAAATACATGTGTATATATTTTTTTTTATCCTGGCCAGCAGCACAATAAATGTCCTTGTGTTCTAATGTTGCAAAATTCTTTACATGAAGACTACTCTGTCATGAGCGACTGGATGTCTGGCCGATATACAAGAGCTTTTAAATGCTGCTAGTTTGTGAGATGGTGCAGGAGTGGCTTAGGAGTATGTCTACCATGAAAGTGACTTTTGCACGTACAGTCCTCGGAACTTCTTTGCCACAATCCAGACACCCTTTTCGATTGCCTGATCAGTTCACCCGAGTCATTTGCTGCTGGGCTACTTTTCCAATGAGTACTCCATTGTCTTTTGCTACTGCTTTCTGTTGTGAGCGTTTCATGTCATCTAGGAAAGGTGAGTGCCAATGTTGGAGACAGATTCTGCACAAGGATGGCTACGACCTGTCTCTCTCTTGTGTTGGGCCTACACACAACCATACATCTTGCTCTATTTGCTAGGCCTTTGTCCCCAAGACCCTACGTACCAGTCTTTCATCCCTTGGGATTTATTTAGAAAATCAGCAGCTGAAGTGGTTAGCTAGGGTAGTTATGGATGGTATGTTTGGACTTCTGTCGAGCTCATGTTGAAGAGGAAGGCCAAGAAGCTGGAGCCTGAATCTTCAGTTGCGCCTTCTACCTCTGATTTTCTCAAGGTAGATGAAGATCCGGAGGTCCGTCTGGAGGTTGACTTAGGTTCTTCTGCAGGTACCGCATCAGATGCTGTCAAGGAGTCTGCCTTAGGCACGTCCTCGTAGGCCATGCAGACTTCCACACTTGATGGTCGGGGGAACCAAGGTTCGTTATTTCTGAAGGCCTTGGGGGGGTGCTTTTGGGTTTTTGATGTTCAGAAAAGACATTATGATCTTTTACAAATGGAGTCTTATTTCCCTTCTGCTGTACTTCCAGTCTTACCAGTCTTTTTGGTTGCTTTTTCTTCAGCATCTAAGGCCCCAGCCCCTAAAATGCTTGATTGGTTTTATAAAGTACTGCAAAAACCACACAAAAGGAGCAAAGGCTAGTACATATAATGAATGTATCAACAAAAAAAAAGGCAAAAAAAAAAAAAGCCAGGCAGTCAGTGATTAAGCAAAGAAACTTTAATAAAAAAATCCAGATAAAAGATGAGCGCTTTCATACCTGCTCAGGGTACTTAATCAGATCTAAACATAATTGAACCAAACAACGTAAATGCCAACATCCTAATCCATGTGACTTAAATACAAGTTTAATTGGTATAAAGTCATTCAACTCTTTTCCTCTGGTTGCTTGTAAAATAGTCATCCACTTAATCTCAACACATCAGTACTTATTCTAATATCTCCTCCTCTTAAACCAGTTTTACTCAACTCAGGGACCACGTTATGCATGCAGGGAGTGACCTTAGTTTTAAATTTATGGTTATTTATGGTCCTTGAGTTGAGTAAAATTGGTTTAAGAGGGGGAGATGTTAGAACACTTACTGAATGTATTGAGATTAAGTGGATGACTGTTTTGCAAGCAATTAGAGGAAAAGGGTTGAATGATTTTATACCAAATAAACCTGTATTGAAGTCACATGGATTAAGACATTAGTATTTAACTTTGTTTGGTTTTGTTCAATTATGTTTAGATCTGATGAAGCACCCTGAGCAGGTACGAAAGCGCTTAACTTTTATCTGAATTTATTGTTTTATTAAAGTTTTTTTTTTTTGTTTTGCTTAAGCACTGACTGGCCGTTTTTTTTTTTGTTTTTCTGGTTTTATAAAGTGACAGAAGACTGTAAATTTCTTTACGGGGGTCCTTCAGCAGATCCTGCAGCGGATGTCCTTCATGGATGCATCTGCAGTCATAACAACTGGGTTGTCCTGTCGTCAGGCAGCCCCTCAGTCGGCCGGATTCCAAAGTCCGGGTCCGGCTTCGGCTGATGTCGCACTTCACCCGACGTCATCTCTGTTGGTCTTCGGGTATAAAGGCATCAGCCGACGCCATTTTCCTCAGTCTTTCTTGCCGCGTGGCGCCCGAAGCAGAAGCTGTTCGCAAGTGCCGGTCGGTCGGATCTAGAGATTACTTCTACCGAATACTACTTCGAAGACTTCTAAAGCTAAGTACCCCGTTGGGGACTCTTTCTTGCCTCAGCCGATGTCAGAAAAAGTTAATAATTGTTTAACCTGTGGGAAACAAATACCTCATAAGGATTTCCACTCTTACTGTCTGCCTTATTTAGGCCCAGCCCACGATGTAGCAGCCTGTTCGGCCTGTGCTTCTTTCAACCGAACGCTTAGGCGTCGGTCGGAGTTTGCTGAACATTTTTCGGTTCTGTTTTTGCGTATATTATGCCGTCGGATCCTCCGACTACCCAAACTGCGAAAAAACGCAAAGATAAAGACCGACACTCGCGGTCCGCGGTTTCGGCCGAAACCATGGTTAAGCAAACCGCGAGTGTCTCGGTTTCGGCCGAAACCAAGAAAACTGATCAAAATACAGCAGAATCTATCACTACCACTGAGGCCCCTGCTACTTCTCTTGAATCGGCCTCAGAAATTTTATCCACTACGGTGGTTGCCACTGACTTATCAGACACCATTCCCTTGGATGTGTCTACCCCAGCACGTGGTGCTGCTAGGCCTCCAGCAGCCATGTCCATTAAGGCCTTTGCCAGGGCCAAAGCAGCCAAAACTACTAGAACAGTGCCTGCTAAACCCTCTACGACCCGGCCCTCTTCTAGTTCACAAATGCTTACTCTGGCAGAAGATTTAATTTCATTAATTAGGGGATCTCAATCTCACCCAGACAGGGCCTCTCAGCCCCCAGAGAAGAGACCTAGGGCAGAGCCCCCCGAGCCTGTGTCCTCTGATGATTCTGCTGATGAATCAGACATAACAGACCAGCCAGAGGCTCCTTTCTCCAGTTTTGAAGACTCATATGCTGAAGAATCCATTCCAGCTGCCTCCCCACCAGAAGAATTTTCCTTTGGGGAAACCTTACATGCCATGCGAGAGCAGTTCCAATGGCAGCAGCAGGATTTCTCAGACTCCAGAAAAAGACTTAGAACCTTTCTGCACCTTCCACAACACAGGCCCTTAGCTATACCTCCTGTGCTCTCTGTAGTGGATGATGCCTTCAATGATGTCTGCTCTGCACCAGATTCTTTACCTCCAGCCCCTGCCAAACCAGACAGATTTTACAGGGTACCAGACACTCATCACCACCTTTACAAGGCCCCACTTGCAGACCCGAAACTATATCCCAGGGTCCCAAGGCAGTAGCCGACCACAGCTAAAACCCTATTCCTTCTGAAAGGGAAGCCAGGTCTTTAGACAGATGGGGCAAAAAGGTTTACACTTCAGCTACTCTCTCAGCTAGAGCTTTAAACTGTCAGTTTCACATGATACAATACCAAGAGTTTATGCTTGATCAGTTAACAAAAAGCTATCCTCTGATGAATCAATTGATAAGAAATATGTATTAGAAATGGTAAATAACATACAACAGGTTAGTAACCATTCCTTAAAATGTGGCTATGATGCACTGGAGGCTTCATTTAGATCAGCCATGACTGGCACAGTGATAAGAAGGCATGCATGGCTAAAGGAACAAGCTTTACCGGGTCATGTTAAAGCTAAGTTATTAGATGCTCCTATGGATAAGACCAGCTTGTTTGGTACACCTGCCCAGCAGGTAATGAAGAAAATGGAAGAAAAGGCAAAATCTGTTCAAGCGGTTAAAGATTTCTTGCAGGTCCAACCCCAAGGTTTAGCAGGAACTGGCCTGCCAAAATTGGTCCTTTCCTGACTCCACAAGATCCCAAAGGGGCAGGAATAGACGTTCCAGAGGCAGAAACCAATCCAGAGGAGGTGCCTACAGAGGACGACAGTGGCAAGGTAACAACAGAGGCACAGACACAACCACTGCCACTACAACAACACAGCCACAGTGACTTAACTCTAAATCCGCCTACCAGGGAACAAATAGCAGCTCCATTAGGCGGCAAATTAACCTTATTTTCAAAGAACTGGCACTATATCACAAAAGACAAGTGGATTTTACAAACCATAGATCAAGGTTACCGGTTCCACTTCCACACTTTACCAGTCAAAAGAGGAATGCCAAATCTGCCTCCAAATCAAAAAACAGAGGCTCTACAACAGATAATGCAGTTAGCAAACATGAGAGCTGTGGAAAGAGTGCCAACAACAGAACAAGGAAAGGGATTCTACTCAAGACTATTCCTAGTTCCAAGAAAGGAAAAAAGTTGGAGACCTATTCTCGACCTGTCCACCTTAAATACATACATCATTGTCCCAAAATTCAAAATGCTGACCCTACAGCAACTTCTTCCCATGCTGGGCAAGGAGTGTTGGCTGGTAACTCTAGATCTCAAGGAGGCATACCTGCACGTCCCCATTCGACCAATCTGCAGAAGATACCTCAGATTTCTTGCAGGATCAGAGCATTATCAATTCTCAGCATTGCCCTTTGGCTTATCTACTGCCCAGAGTATTCACAAAATGCCTGGCATCAGTAATCGCCCACTGCAGACTACAGGAATTCAAATTTACCCATACCTGGACGACTGCCTGCTACAAGGGGACAACAAAAGCAAGCTGACAACAGATTTACAAAGGGTCATTTACTTGCTACAAGCACTGGGATACACAGTCAATTTACAAAAATCAAGGCTGATCCCATCCCAGACAAGGACATTCTTGGGCGGAATTGGACACAGTAAAACAAATGGCTTTCCTAACTGCAGAAAAACAGAGAACTCCTCTTTACTTCTTGGCACTAACAAAACAGAACAAGTTAACAGCAAGAAAAGTACTGCAGGCCTTGGGCTTCATGGCATCATGCATAATCTTGGTTCCACTTGCCAGACTACATATGAGAAAACTACAGTGGTACCTAAAGAATTTATGGTCCCAACACAGGCACAGCCTAGAAACAGAAATTCCACTAATTCCATGCTTAAAACAGGAGTTCCTATGGTGGGCTCAAGCATGCCAGTCAAACCCAGGGCTACCCTTTCGCAGATGTCAAGCAAGCCAGACCATCACAACAGACGCTTCAGACCTAGGATGGGGGCCCACATGCTGGACAAATGCGTGCAAGGATTGTGGACGAGGATCAACTTCACCTGCACATCAACCTAAAAGAAATGCTGGCAGTAAAACTGGCAATCCAAAACTTCAGACCATTTCTCAAAGAGGGCCAGTTGATGATAAGGACAGACAACACCACAGTCATGTGGTACATCAACAAACAGGGAGGCACTCATTCATACCCCCTATGCAGAATGACTTTGGAGCTGTGGAACCTGGCACTCAGCTACAACATCCAGTTACAGGCAATATTTGTACCGGGAAAAGAAAATACTCTAGCAGACATATTAAGCAGAACCACATCGGATGCCCACGAATGGATGCTACACCGGACATCTTCAAGACCATCTCAAAGAAATGGGGAATGCCTCAGATAGATCTATTTGCTTCCCTCTCAATCACCAGCTCAAAAAGTTCTGCACAAGGACATTCCACCCACTAGCATGGAAAGTGGATTCGCTCTCCTTCAGCTGGAAAGGCCTAACAGCATATGCATTCCCACCTCTTCCCTTGATACACAAGGTATTACTAAAAATCAAGGAAGAACGCCCAAGGATAATCCTAATAGTCCCAAACTGGCCAAGACAACACTGGTACCCACTGCTGAGGAGCATGTCTCGGAACAATATGTGGTCCATATACCTGATGCCTTTGATGTTAACTCAGAACAACTACAGCATCATGCATCCAAACCTAAAAACGTTGCAACTGACTGCATGGAACATCACATAGCAGCAGCTAATCCAGAACTTTCCCAAAGAGTTAAAGACATTATTCTTGAAGCCCGCAGACCTTCAACAAGAAGGAACTATGCAGGAAAATGGAAAAGGTTTGTCATTTGGAGTACTGAAAGAGGAAAAGATGTGTCAAACATAGATATGCCTAACATTCTGGAGTATCTGGCAGAACTTCTACATTCAGGCCTGTCCTACTCCTCCATCAAGATACATGCATCAGCTATATCAGCAGAATACAGCTTTGATCCACCTGTTTTTTCACACCCATTACTCATACAGTTCCTCAGAGGAATCAAGAATGTAAAACCTCCAAGGAAACCACCATTACCAGCTTGGGACTTGAACTTTGTGCTAGAAAAGTTGACACTATCACCCTTTGAGCCAGCAGCAACAGCAGACCTACAGCATCTGTCGTGGAAAACCGCCTTCCTACTGGCAATAACCTCAGCCAGGAGGGTTTCTGAACTCCAGGCCCTAATGGCAGTACAACCCTTCCTAATCTTCCATCCAGATAGAGTGTCCATGAGGACTAATCCTACATTTATGCCTAAGGTGGTATCCAGAGTGTCTTTAAACCAGGCAATCCACCTACCTACCTTCTTTCCCATCCCACAAAACAGAGGGGAAAGAATACTGCATACCTTGGATGTACATAGACAGCTACGCTACTACCTGGACAGAACAAAAAGTAGCAGAAAAACTGATCAGCTTTTTGTAGCCTATGCAACAGGAAGGGAAGGAAAAGCTATTTCCAAACAGACAATCTCCAAATGGATAGGAAATTGCATACGATTCTGTTACTCCTTCCATGGAAAACCAATCCCACAGAACATAAGACCTCATTCTACAAGGGCAACAGCCACTACCGCAGCCTTTTTACGAGGAGTGGCAACCAAAGACATTATTGAGGCGGCTACTTGGACCTCCGTGCATACATTTGCCAAGCATTATAATTTGCCTCTATATTCCAGATCCCGAGCAGGGTTTGCCACTGCTGTACTGCAAGGGATCCTAAACACACCATAATCTAGTTTCTTCCTCCTCCCCTAGTTGGCTATGGTATTCTACCCAGTTGTTATGACTGCAGATGCATCCATGAAGGACATAGTACAGTTTTGTACCTACCATAAATGTAGATGTCCGAACTGGATAGCATCTGCAGTCAGGATTACCCTCCCTCCTTCCCTCTGTGGTACTCCTAGGGTGTTTACCCTCCTAATAGCTAGCTGGTGGGGGGAGTCTTTTATGGTGTATTTGTTGTATATATGTACATACATGCTTATTTTTTGTGTTTACCACTATCTTTTTGGAAACATTGGCATTTATCCAAAATTTTTAGCCTACAAGAGGGCTACTGGCATCTGGGGCAAGAAACACTGAGGAAAATGGCGTCGGCTGATGCCTTTATACCCGAAGACCAACAGAGATGACGTCGGGTGAAGTGCGACATCAGCCGAAGCCGGACCCGGACTTTGGAATCCTGCCGACTGAGGGGCTGCCTGACGACAGGACAACCCAGTTGTTATGACTGCAGATGCTATCCAGTTCGGACATCTACATTTATGGTAGGTACAAAACTGTACTTTTCTGTTGCTTCTGACAAAGCTTCCAGATTATTACCATCCACCAAGATTCTCCCAGCTGATAAGGAAATCAGAACTATAGAAGGAATAAGGAAAAAAATATATATTTCTGCCACCTTCGCTTTCTGTGCTATAAATTGCCAAACTCATATGACCCGATGTGCTTTGGCTGTTTTTTTCTCAAGCTTCTCGAGCAGTTTTACACCTCACAAACTGTTAAAACTCAGCTGATGTCTCTCTCAGGAGCTTCTCTGGAAGCCCACCACTCCATTAAATGCAGATCTGATGCAGCAGAAGCATCTTCCAGGGCAGCTACATCTGACTGTTCTTAGAGGTATTCTTGGTTGAGGCCTCAAGTCACTTCCAGGTAATATCTAAGCAAAATTAATGGATGCTGCTATAGACAACAGTGCTTTGTTTGAGGCTGCAGATTTGTTTAAATCTTTGCAGGAGAAAGGCAAGGAACTGCAGGACTTGAAACGTGTTTGTTTTACCTGGTCACAAATTTCAGAGGCATTATCCCTCGAACACTTCCTTTGTTAGAAAACAAACTTGCCTGACGACTTCCATAAGCAAAAAAGGAGGTAGGAGAGCTCCTTGGTCTAAGCCTTCTCAGCTAGTTCCTGCCCAGAAGCAGCCCTTTCTAGACAAGCCAGGTGGTCTGTGACTGCCACACTCATCTCAGTCTTATTCCTCTTTCTTTAAGTCTTTTCCTATCTCTCCCAATTTGGGAAACTGTTATTCAAGACTTACGGGTTCTTTCCATTATCAAAAAAGGGTACTTCATGGTCTGGAAAACTTTTCCTTCTTTCGTGGGCATTCCACAACCTCCTCAAGATCAACTGCATCTATTTCCACAGGTGCTTCAGGAGTTGTTACATCAGGGAACAATTCAAGAAGTTCCTGTGCCCCTCAAGGAAAGAGGCTTTTATTCTGGGATGTTTCTCGTACCTAGAGAAAATGGTCCATGGAAACCTATTCTGGATCTTTCTTACTTCAATACTTTTCTGAAAGTTCCTACCTTCCGCATGTTGTCTTTGCAAACCTAGTTTCCTCTTATTCTTACTCAGGCTTACATTGCATGTCTGGACATCAAGGATGCCTATTTTCAGATTCCCATTCATCCCCTTTGTAGGAAATGTTTACATTTCTCTATTGCTTCCTTCTGCTTTCAGTTCTCTGCTTTGCCCTTTGGTCTTTCCACTGCCCTAAGGGTATTCAGAAAATGCTGCTCTACTGTCATTGCTTACTTCATACTTCAGGGCATCCAGATTTACCCTTACCTGGATGATCTTTTTTTCTATCTCCTTGTACAGAGAACCTGGAACAGAATCCACAGTTCACTGTTTCTCTTCTGCAAAGGTTGGGGTTCGCAAGTTTCAACAAGTCCTTTCTTTCCCCATCCCAGGACCACATCTTCCTGGGGTGCAGGCTGCAGACAGATATCATGCTGGCATCTCTGCCTCCTCCAAAAGTTCAGTCTCTCATTTCCTACCTCCAAAGTAGTCTTCTTCCTTCTCTTACAGCCAGGGAGATGATGTTCATGTTTCACTGTTGCATTCATTACATTTGGGTTATCTGCTTGCAGGTAGCCCTCAGTCGGCCTGATTATCAAAGTCTTGGGTCCTGTGTCGGTTGCGGTCTCATCTTCCATGACGTCAGGTAATCTGGTATAAAGCATGCAGCTGATGCCATTACATCAGTCTGTCTTGCTGTGCGGTGCCCAAAGCAGAAGCAGTTCGCAAGTGCCGGTCGGCCGACTCCTGAAATTTTCATTTTCGAGTTTCAGATCCGAAGTCTTCAACATAGCTAAGTACCCCGTTGGGGAAACCTTTTCCTGCTCTAAACCGATGTCAGTAAAAATTTAACAATTGTATGTCTTGTGGAAACCAAATACCTCAAAGAATTTCATTCGTACTGCATTCCTTGCTTAGGCCCAGACCACGATGTCCCTCGCTGTCTGTTTTGTGCCTTATTCAAACCTCGAACTGTTCGTCTGTTCATTTTCACATCTAGATATTTTGGTACTCTGTTCAATTATCCAGGAATGTGTTCAGTAAGCCACCCGACTACAGACATTCCGAAAAAACGCAAAGATAAAGAGAGACAGGCCGCATAGGTTCAAAGCTGCAGATGACTCTTTCGTTAAGCTAGTTGCCAGTTTGCCAGTACTCTGGTGCTTTCGCAGCCCCTGATACCCACAACTTCAGATTCGCAGATCTCTACTGAGACCCATTCCGAGTCCAGTATGCCATGAGATGCTTTTTCGACTGTGGAGCCTGTGGATGTCTCTAGCTTGGATGGGTCCGGAGCTGCTTTTCAGGCACCGGCTTCTGAGGGTGTATTCAGGCCTACTGACTTGCATATTAAACCGATGCAGTCTTCTTCTTCAAGGCCTAAATCTCGATCCACGACTAGAAAACAGACGCCCAGACTGCATGCTCAGGCCCCTATGCCTAAAAAACAAGTGATAAGAATGGCTGAAGACCTTGTTACTCTAATCAGGGGAAGCCACCCTTCTCCCTCTAAGAGACCTAGAACTGATTTTCCTTCTGATTCTTCTGATCAGGATTCTGAAATTTCTGTTTTTTATGATGACCAAGAGTTGCCGTTATCTACCTATGAGGATTCTGATGCAGAGGACTCCATTCCCTCTGCTTCCTCTCCAGAGGATTTCTCTTTTGGTGAAAGCTTGCATACTCTTAGGGAGCATTTCAGCTGGGAAAGCCAGGCCTCTGATTCCAAAAAGAGGCTTAGGGAATTCTTACTCCTACCTCAACACAGGCCTTTAGCTAGCCCTCCTGTACTGGACATTGTGAATGATGCCTTCTTGGAATCTAGCCTGGCCCCTGACACTTTACCCCCGGCTCCCAGAAAACCTGACCGGTATTAGAGTACCTGACTGTCTCACAAGTTCCTCTTTAAGAATCCTACTGCGGATCCTGAGACCATTTCACAGGGACCCAAAGACATTAAGGCTACTCCTGCCAAAACCCTACCCCCTCTGACAGAGATTCAAGGGCCCTGGACAGATGGGGTAAGAAGGTTTACACTTCTGCAACTTTGGCAATTAGGGCCTTAAACTGCCAGTTTCATATGTTAAAGTATCAGCAGATTATTATTGGATTGCTTAAACAGAAAATGATGTTAATTCCTGACTGTGCTGAAAATAAAGAATTACAGGATTTAATGCATTCTGCCGAAAAGTTGGAAAACATACTTTGCAATGTGTTTTTGATTGGTTAGAGGCATCTTGCAGGGCTGCTGTCACTGGGTCTATACTTAGAAGGCATGCTTGGCTTAAGGAGCAAACTTTGCCAGATCATGTTAAAGCTAAATTACTGGATGCTCCCTTAAACCAAGACCACCTGTTTGGCAACCACACAGAAGTAGTACTTAAAAAAGATGGAGGAAAAAGCTAAATCTGTGCAAACTTTCCTGCAAGTACAGCCACCCAGATTTAGTAGGCATTGGCCTTCTAAGAATTGGTCCTTTTCAGCCTCTTCCAGGCCTTCAGTCCAAACCCAGAACCAGCAGACCAACCAGGCCTCAGTCTGAAGGTACTCACAGGCCTAAGCAGTTGGGGTTCCCACCTCCAAAGCTGTAAGTAGTAAGACCCCCCCCTCCCGCAATGGTAAACTGTCACAGTGACTTAAAATTTTAAACCTGCCAAGCCCTGCTCAACTGACTGTTCCTTTAGGGGGAAAGATCGTCCTGCATGCAAAAAACTAGGAGTTCATTACCCAAGACAAATGGGTTTTAAATATAGTTTCCCAAGGATACAGATTCCAATTCCACTCCTTACCAGCCCCAAATGGTTGGCCAGACCTACCCCCAAATCAGTGGACAGACTCTCAAAAGCAGGTTTTCTCTCCTAAGCATCAAGGCTATTCAATCTGTCCCAAAAGAAGAATGGGGGCAAGGTTTTGACTCGACTTTTCCTGGTTCCCAAGAAAGACCATTCCTGGCATCCTTTCCTGGACCTGTTTATCCTAAACACTTATTTGGTAATTCCAAAATTCAAAATGCTGACTCTTCACCAGCTGCTTCCCATGCTAGGCAAAAATGCCTGGTTGGCAACACTGGATTTAAAGGAAGCCTACCTGCACATCCCAATCAGGGAATCTTGCAGAAGATACCTACGCTTCAGAGCAGGCTACATGCACTATCAGTTCTCTGCACTGCCCTTTGGCTTATCTACTGCACCCAGGGTATTCACAAAGTGCTTAGCTCCAGTCATTGCATTTTGCAGGCAAAGAAATATTCAAATATACCCATACCTGGACAATTGTCTAATTCAGGCAGAAAGCCAGGACATACTATTAAATCTGGCATTTGTAAAGAAGCTGCTAACTTTTCTGGGTTACACCATAAATGAAAAGAAATAACATCTAGTACCCTGCCAACAAATTGAATTCCTGGGAGCAAGCTTGAATACAGCTTCCCAGATGGCCTACCTCACGCCAGAGAAACAAGTTTGACAGCCTACTTTAAATTACTGGCCACAAAGACCCAGCTGTCTGCAAGGAAAATACTGCAAGCCCTGGGGTTCATGGCCTCTTGCATTCTACTAATTCCATATGCAAGACTGCATATGAGGAAACTTCAATGGTATCTAAAAAGCCTATGGTGTCAACATTCTCAAGACCTAGAATCAATGATTCCCATCATCTCTTGTCTAAAGACAGTTACTTTGTTGGGCAGAGGCCTGCCACCACAACAAGGGACTGCCATTCACTCTACTCCCTGCCGCCCAAACCCTAGCAACAGATGCATCAGACTGTGCAGGGAAATGCATTCAAGGCAAATGGAACCTGAGTCAAATGCACCTGCATATCAATCAAAAAGAAATGTTAGCTGTACAGAATGCTCTGACAGCCTTCAAGGACCACCTTCTTCCAGGACAGTTATTGGTAAAGATGGACAACACTACTGTTATGTGGTACATAAACAAACAGGGGGGACCCACTCATACTTTCTCTGCAGACTAGCCATGGCTCTGTGGAACACAGCCTTGAGCTGCCAAGTGCACCTACAGGCTCAATTCCTGCCAGGCAAGCTAAATACACTGGCAGACCACCTAAGCAGACATCTCATGGACCCACACGAGTGGAAACTGGATCCAAAGATATTCAACATTTTAAGAAACAAATGGGGAAGCCCAGAGATGGATCTGTTTGCCTCCCCCTCAGAACTAACAGTTGGACAAATTCTGCACAAGGACTCCCCACAGACAAGCTTGGAAAGTGGATGCCCTGTCCTTCACCTGGAAAAACCTATCAGTTTATGCCTTTCCCCCTCTGACTCTCCTCCAAGTTACTACTAAAGATCAAACAGGACAAACCAAGGACAATACTGATTGCACCAGACGGGCCGCACCAACACTGGTGTACCCCCTGTTGCGCAGTGTCGCTGCTGAAACCATGGCACCTGCCTCAGACCCCTGCCCTGCTGTCCCAGCAGAAGGGCCAGATTCTGCACCCACAGCTTCAAACCCTGAACCTTGCAGCCTGGCTAATTACCTGATCTCACCATTACCATCCCTCAGTAAGCAAGTGATGGATGTCATCCTGGAGGCAAGGAGGCCTAGTACTAGAAAATCCTATGCTGAAAAATGGAAAAGATTCTGTTCCTGGAGCCAAACTCTGGGGATGGGCACAACAGTGCCCAGTTTACCCCGCATTCTTCAATACTTAACTGAGATGCTTCACAAGGGCCTTTCCTTTTCTATCAAAATACATGCCTTGGCCATTTCAGCTCATTGTAATACAGAGCCACCCCTTTTCTCTCATCCACTGCTGAAGCAATTCCTTAGAGGGGCCAAAATAAGACCACCCAGGAGAGCCCCTACTCCAGCATGGGACCTTAATTTTGTATTGGAAAAAATAACTCTACCTCCCTTTGAGCCAGCTGCAAATGCAGAGTTGAAATTCCCTTCTTGGAAAACAGCCTTCCTTCTAGCCATCACTTCAACAAGAAGGGTGTCTGAATTATAGGCCCTCATGGCAGTGGAGCCTTTCATCATCTGTCATGCGGACAGGGTGTCCCTCAGGACCCAATCCCTCCTTTATGCCCAAGGTGGTATCCAGTGGGGCCTTTAATCAGTCCATTCATTTGCCAACCTTCTTTTCTAATCCACAGAACAAAGGGGAACGAATACTGCACTTCTTGGATGTGCACAGACAACTTAGATTTTACTTAGACAGGACTAAGTCTCTCAGGAAATCTGAACAGCTGCTGGTTGCATGTACTTCAGGGGCAGAGGGGAAGGCCATTTCAAAGCAAACCATTTCTAAGTGGATAGGCCATTGCATTAATTTCTGCTATAAGCACCATGGAAAACCTACCCCACAGGGGATAAGACTTCATTCCACCAGGGCTGGATCTACCTCTACAGCCTTTCTCAGAGGTGTCCCTACCAGGGACATCCTAGATGCTGCTGCCTGGAGTTCTGTATATACCTTCACCAAGCATTACCACTTGCCAATCTTTTCTAAATCCAGAGCTGGTTTTGCCACTGCAGTCTTGCAGGGCCTTATAGCTGGTCCTAATGCTAACTGCCTCCTCCCTTCGTTAGCTTTGGGAATCTACCCAAATGTAATGACTGCAACAGTGAAACACGAACATAGTACAGTTGTGTACACTTACCATAAATTTAGATGTTAGAGTGTATTCAGTGTTGCAGTTCTGGTTACCCTCCCTCCAGCCCTCTGACTTCTATTTGACTATATCTCTATTCTTACTTACTTTGCTTAACGCTTTCTGGTGTATTTGCTTTTTTTTGGAGGTGTAACCTTGTATATAATTGCTTCCCATTATGGGGGCACCTGACATCTGGGGCTAGAAAAACTGATGTAATGGCATTGGCTGCATGCTTTATTCTCCCTGACTACTTGACGTCATGGAAGATGAGACGGCAACTGACGCAGGACCCAAGACTGTGATAATCAGGCGACTGAGGGCTACCTGCAAGTAGATAACCCAAGTGTAATGACTGCAACAGTGAATACACTCTAACATCTACATTTATGGTAAGTGCACACAATTGTAATTTTCTCAGGGTCCTGGGTTTCATGGCATCCACCATTCCAATGCTACTTCTGGCCAAACTTCACATGAGGGAGTTTCAGTGGTACTTGAACTCAGTTTGGAGGCAGCATGCACATCTACTGGAGCTTGTGGTTCTTCTTTTCCATTGTCTTGAAAAGGAACTCCTTTGATGGATTCAGCAGATTTCCCTGAACCCAGGTCTTCTTTTGCATCCTCCTCTTCCCACTCAAGAGTTTTACAGATGCCTCCAACCTAGGATGGGAGCATCCTTTGCTTCCATGAAGGTGCAGGGCCTTTGGTCTTCTTCTGAAAAGGAGGACCACATCAAAGAGACGAGAACTCTAATTGTAGCTCTTCAAGCTTTCCATCCCCTTTTCTGTCCAGGACTTCTAAAATTGTTTACAGACAACACTACAGTTTTCAGGTATGTAAACAAATGGGGGTGAGCGGGTGAAGTCGTACCTTCTGTGCAAGTTAGCTCTCATGACTTGGGAATGGGCAGTTCAATACCAGGTGACTCTTCAGGCAGTTTATATCTTTCTTCAGTCAGAATTCTGTGTCATGGACAGTCTGAGCAGGTCCATGACACAATCCCGTGAATGGATGGTTCACAGGGATGCGTTTCTGTATATATAGTCCAGCGGTAAGGTACTCCTCCAGTAGATCTGTTTGCCTCCCCTCTGAACAGAGTACTTCTTTTTTGTGCCAGAGTACCAGGTCCTCTGGTTTGGAAGGTGGATGCCCTTTCAGTTTCTTGGAGGGAGGTGGTTCTTTATGTATTTTCCCCCCTTTCCTCTCATTTAGAAAGTCCGGTTCAAAATTCAATAGGATAAAACAAAAATCTTTCTGGTGACTCCCTTTTGGGCACGACGGCTTTGGTTCCCCCTTCTGCATTTAGCCAAGGGCAGTCATCACAAGTCACCTCACAGGGTGGACCTTCGCACACAGGACAAAGGATCTCTTATCCATCCACATCTGTCGCATCTACGTCTGACTTTGTTAGTGATAGTCTTCTGATTCCTTTCAGACACTTTTTTTCTGAGGACGTGCTTAGGGCACTGTAGGAGGCAACAAAACCCAATACTAGAAAATCATACTTGCCTCCATGGAAGAGGTTTTCTATTTGCTGTCGTTCACACAGCCAAGATCCACTGTCTGTGTTTGTTCCATTGGTTCTTTCATGCGTGCTCATTGATGGTTTGGCTTAATCATTGGTGAAGGTTCGTTTTTCAGCCATTTCTGCCTTTCTGCCTTTGCCTCCCCTTTGCTTTCTAGGTTAGAGATTCAATCCTTTCTCAAAGGCGTCCTTCACATTAGACCTACCAAGAAACCTGTTCCTCCTCCTTGGGATTTGAACTTTGTTTTGAAGAAGCTGATTGTGGCTCCTTTTGAGCCTACAGCTTCCTTGCAACACTGTACTTGGAAAACTGTTTTTACTAGCTTTGACTTCTGCCAGAAGGGTATCTGAGCTGCAAGCCTTAATGGCTTCCTCACCTTTTCTGATTTTCCATAAAGGCAGGGTCTCCCTGCGTGCTAACCCTTCCTTTTATATCCATGGTTGTGAATGAGTTGTCTCTTAACCAAGCTATTCATTTGCCCACCTTTTTTTGTTCTCCGCAATCCTTTAATGAGAGAATTTTACACACCTTGGATATGCATAGACAACTCAGGTTTTATTTGGATGAATCTAAGACTATCATCAGATCAGCTTTTTGTTTTCATTCCAGGGCTCTGGGATTGCCTGTTTTCCAAGAACACTATTTCCTCTTGAATTTAGAAGGCTATTTCATTTTCTTATGTTTTCCATGAGAAGAACCTTCCTTTTTTCTTCTAAGACTGTGGCTTCTTCAGATGCTTTCTTTAAGGGTTTTGATACTCATTCCATTTTTGAAGCAGCTGCTTGGATTTCTATACATACCTTCACCAGGCATACAAATTGGATGGTATCTCCAGATCTAGAGCTAGTTTTGTTAAAGCCATTCTTCATGGATTTCTAGAGAGCTATCTTGATTCTTCCTCCTCCCAGGTTTCCTCCTGAGTTTTACTTCCCCTCTTGTAAAAATTACTGCAGCATTAGAACAGAAAGACGTAGAATTGTTGTGTAAAATCTTACCATAGCCGTAGATGTCGTCTTCATTGCAGTATTCTAGCCCTCCCTCTGTCCTTCCCCCTGGTGCTTGTTTTTTTTCTGGATGTCTGATAACGTTCTTGTTTCCATAGGCTGACATTCCTCCTGGGGCATTCAGTCCTGAGAATTGTATGTGCAGATTTCGCTTTCATAGCCAATGTACTCCCAAGCCATTTGTGCAACGTCTTGCGTACTAGCAGTACTCTCAAGCTCTTGTATACTGACCAGTCGTCGGGTCGACCATGGCAGAGGATCCGTCATGTAAAGAGTACTGCAGCATAGAAAAAAAAGGACATCTGTGAATATTCGTGTTTTACTGTTGCTGTCATCACCTCTGGGTTATGCCTGCTGTGGTAGCCGTTGGCCAGCCCGAATACTGGAGTCAGTGTTTTTCTCAGTCGGCTGCTGTCTGATATCAGGTCGTCAGTGCTATAAAGGAAGGCATCCAATGCCATTACATCAGTCTTTCTTGCCGTAGATCCCCTAGCAGAAATGGTTGCAAGTGTGCTGGTCAGTCGCTACCAGAGTTTGAATTACAGCTGAAAATGTCTAAAGCTAAGTAACCCTTTGGGGATGCTTTTTCTTGCACTAACCGATGTCTGGTAAAGTTAATTGTCTCGCCTGTGGAAAGCAAATACCACACCGAGACTTCCATTCATACTGCGTCACTTGTTTAGGCGAAGACCATGACGTCCCCCATTGCCGGTTCTGTGCCCTCTTTAACGTGAGAACCATTCGTCATAGAGCTCTTTTGTAGCCAGGTTTTTTCGTCTTTACATTCTGAAGTGGCATCCGTCGGCCAACAATCCGTAGACGTTCCAAAAAAAAATTAAGGATAAAGATAGAAACAGACCACACAAGACTAAGCCTTCCGACGACTCTACTGCTAAGCAGGTCGTCAGTTCTCCGGATTTCATTGAGGTTCCTTCGCAGCCCCTGATGCCCGATTCGATACCTTCGCAGGCCTCTACTTGAGACCCTTTCGGAGTCCGGAATGCCGCAGAAATCTTAGTCTTCCGAGCCTTTGGTTGTCTCTGGCTTGGTTGAGTCCAGAGCCACGATGCAGGCACCGGCTTCCGAGGAAGATTTTTGCACTATCGAATCTAGACAAAAAACAACGTCTTAGACTGCCGTTTCTCTCAGACCGATGGATACTCTTAGGCCTAGAGGCAAGGTCACTCCTAGAAAAACTACCTCTAGCCACCATTTTACTTCTGCTCCACCACCCCAAGCTCAAATGCTTAAAATGGCGAAGGATCTTATCCCCCTCATCAGGGGTAGTCAGGCTGTACCTTCTAAAAGGAAAAGAGACCCTTCCCCTGAAATAATGACAAAACAGGATTCTGAGGAGTCTGATTATTCAGATTTTGAAGAGGAACAACCACCTCTTACTGCTTATGAGGATTCAGATGCAGAGGAATCCATTCCTTCTGCCTCCCCACCAGCAGATCTTTCCTTTGGGGAAACCCTTCACACCCTCAGGGAACATTTCAACTGGGAATCCCAGACTTCCCTCAGTCTAAGAAAAAACTAAGAGTTTCTAGACCTGCCCCAGCACAGACCCTTGACCATCCCTCCAATCTTAGAGGTGGTTGATGATGTCTTCCATGAATCCAGCTCAACTCCTGACGCCGTCCCACCTGATTCTCAGAAAACCTGACCAGTATTGCAGAGTACCGGATTCTCACAAACACCTGTACAGAAATCCTGCTGCAGACCTGGAGGTCATTACACAGGGACCAAAAGGAGCTAAGGCTAGTTCTACAAAGAGTCCTATTCCTTCAGACAAGGATTCCAGAGCTCTGGACAGATGGGGTAAAAAGGTATACACCTCTGCAACCTTAGCTATCAGAGCACTCAACTGTCAGTTCCACATGTTAAAATATCAGCAACACACTTTGGAAATGTTAAAACAAAAAAGATTTCAACATTTCCTGAATGTAACAATTCAAAAGAGTTAGCAGATTTACTGCACTCTACTTGTCAAGTGGCTAAACACTCCTTACACTGTGGACATGATGCCTTAGAGCAGGGTAGCGATGTCAGGATCTGTCATTAGAGACTTGCATGGTTGAAGGAACAACCTCTCCCTGATCATGTCAAATTTAAATTTCTTGATGCACCCTTGGATAAGAACTGCTTGTTTGGAGTAAAAGCAGAAGAGGTGTTTAAAAAGCTGTAACACAAAGCAAAATCTATGCAAACAGTAAAGGATTTCCTTTAGGTACAACCGCCTAGGTTCAGCAGGAATTTTCCCTCAAAACACTGATCCTTTCCTGCACCTAGCAGAGAACCAAACAGTGGACCACTTCTACTCCAAAGGCAGGGAGTTGTAAGCCACTCCTCTATGGCAAAAACTCTCAATGACTACCCCCCCCCCCCAGCCTTCTTTTCACTCACCAAAAACTAGGAGGAAGGCTCTCCCTCTGCAAAGAAAATTTGCTTTCTGTAACAAAGGACCAGTGGGTCTTAAAGATCATTTTCCAGGGATACAAATTCTCCTTCAGGGAATTCCCAGTTCCAAGAGGGTACCCAGACTTGCCTCCAGATTAGTGGGCAGAAGCATTGAAACACGTTCAAACTCTAATATCCCAAGAGGCAGTAGAACCTGTCCCCTCAGACCAAACAGGCAAAGACTTTTATTCCAGACTATTTCTTGTTCCCAGAAAAGAGGGCACTTGGCGCTCCATCCTAGATTATTCCATTCAGAAGACCTTCTTGGTGGTCCCCAAATTCAAAATGCTAGCCTTGCAGCAGCTGTTGCCTACGCATTCCCCATAAGCGAATCCTGCAGGTAATTCCTTCGCTTCAGAGCAGGCTCACAACACTTTCAGTTCTCTGCACTACCCTTTGGCTTAGCTACTGCTCCCAGGGTATTCACCAAATGCTTAGCCCCGGCCATAGCCTTTTGCAGACAGAAAAATATACACATTTATCCTGATCTGGACGACTGCCTCATTCAGGCAGATTGCAAAGAAAAGCTTCTTAAGGACCTCCTCATTGTCAAGACCCTCACCATCAACGAGAAGAAATTAAGTTAAACACCCTACAGGAAGATCATTTTCTTGGGAGCACTGCTGGACACAGCATCCCAAATGGCCTTCCTATCCCCAGAAAAGCAGAGCTTCCTGCTTCTCTGTTTTACTCAGCTGGCTTCCAGAAGCCACCTCACTGCGGGGACGTTACTGCAAGCCTTTGGGTTCATGGCATGTTGCATCCTTCTAATTCCTCTGGCCAGGCTTCACATGAGAATTTCAGTGGTACCTAAAGAACCGTTTGTGTCAGCACTCTCAACCTCTAGAGACCTCTCTACCTCTGATCACCTGTGTAAGGGCCGAGTTTCTCTTGTGGGCAGGGGCCTGTGCCCAGATCAAGGGTCTTTCCTTCACCCTCCACCAAACCGTCCAGACTGTTACCACCAACGCCTCATACATAGCTTGGGGCGCTCACCTAGAAGGAAGGTGCACCCAAGGTCTTTGGGATGCTCAGCACCTCCCCTTACACATCAACCAGAAAGAAATGATGGCAGTACAAAAGACTCTGGCATCCTTCAAACCCCATCTCAAGCCAGGGGGATGTTCATCGTGCATACAGCTGCAGTCATAACAGATGGGTTTTCCTGCCGTCAGGCGGGTCCTCGGTCGGCCAAATTCCAAAGTCTAGGTCCAGCGTCGGTTGTCGTTGCTTCTTCCCTGACGTCAGTGCGACAGGGGTATAAAAGAGCCAGCCGACACCATTTTCTTCAGTCTTTCTTGCCGCGCAGTGCCCGAAGCTGAAGCAGTTCGCAAGTGCCGGTCGGCCAGCTCCTGAGATTACGAATATTTTTCAACCGAAGTCTTCTTGAAAGCTAAGTACCCCGTTGGGGAAACTTTTCTTGCCTCAGACCAATGTCAGACAAAGTTAATAATTACATTTCATGTGGGAAGCAAATACCGCATAAGGATTTTCATTCCCTCTGCATACCTTGCTTAGGCCCAGACCACGACGTCTCGGCCTGTCGTTTTTGTGCTACATTCAACAAACGCACTATTAAGCGTCGGGCGGAGTTGGCCCAACACTATTTTGGCAAAAAATTTAATTACATTATGTCGTCGGATACTCCCGACTCCAGCTTTGAGTAAAAAACGCAGAGATAAGGACCGACATACGAGGTCTGCGACTTCTACCGACACCACGCCAAAGCAGACTACAGGTGGTCCGGTTCTCAGGCGCCTACCCAGCCCCTGACTACCGACGACACTTCATTGGCGGTGTCTTCTGTGCTCGAGGTCGCAGGCTCTTCGGCCCATACCCCGGCTACAGATACCGAAGCCACTCTTGGCGGTGAAACTCTGAGTTTAGACAGACCTGCCACCTCTCAAGGTGTCTACAGGTCTTCCTCTTCTTTTTCCATCAAGGCTTTCACTAAGTCTAAAGCAGCCATGCATATTAAAAGACAGGCTCCACAGGGCCCTTCTCAAAGCCCCATGCCTAAAAAACAGATGCTGAAAATGGCTGAGGATTTGATTACTGTAATCAGGGGTTCCCAACCCCCCCACCCCCGGACAAAAGGCCCAGAGTGGAGGAAGAATCCCCCTCCTCGGACCAGGCCTCCATTATTTCAGACCATTCTGAAGACCAGGAACATTCTTACTCCCCTTTTGAAGATTCTGATGCAGAGGAGTCCATTCCCTCTGTCTCCCCCCCTGAGGATTACTCTTTTGGGGAAAACTTACATACCTTGAGGGAACACTTCCACTGGGAAGGCCAAGAGTATTCAGACTCCAAGAAAAGGCTTAGGGATTTCCTCTTACTCCCTCAGCACAGGCCTCTGGCTATACCTCCTGTCTTAGACATTCTAGATGTGTATTCGGAGGCCTGCCTTAACCCAGACTCTTTACCTCCAGCTCCAGTCAAGCCGGACAGGTATTACCGGGTTCCTGACTCACACCAATTCCTATACAAAAGCCATGCGGCCGACCCAGAAACTATTTCACAGGGTCCCAAGGGAATTAAGGCTTCCATTGCTAAAAATCCATTACCTTCAGAGAGAGATTCCAGAGCTTTAGAAAGGTGGGGGAAAAAGGTATACACCTCGGCCACCTTAACCATGAGAGCATTAAAGTGTCAGTTCCATATGTTAAAGTACCAACAGTTTCTGTTATCACAGTTGAGAAGCAAGATGTCACAACCTGAACAACCAGACTTGAAGGAGTTGCAGGATTTGATACATAGTGCAGAACAAGTGGGTAAACATACCTTGCAACGTGGTTTTGATGCTTTAGAGGCCTCATGTAGAGCTGCTGTTACAGGATCAGTCATACGTAGACATGCCTGGCTCAAAGAGCAAACCTTACCAGATCATGTCAAGGCAAAAGTACTAGATGCCCCTCTGCAAAAAGATGTATTTTTCGGTGTTAAAGCTGAGGAGGTATTAAAGAAAATGGAGGAAAAGGCAAAATCAATGCAAACAGTGAAAGATTTCCTACAGGTACAACCTCCACGTTTCAGTAGAAATTGGCCTTCCAAAAATTGGTCCTTTCCAGCCACGGACAGACCCCAAAGAGGTAGAGGGCAATCTCAAGGATCATTTAGAGGCAGACAATGGCAAGCACCTACACAAAGAGGTGGCGAGGATAGTTCACAGCCATTCAGAAAGCAGAACCAATGACTTTCCCCTTTGCATGCCAAGCAAGGCTCAAATGGCAGCACCTTTAGGCGGGAAAAAGGCATTATTTTCGAAAAATTGGCATACTGTCACAAAAGACAAATGGATCCTGGACATTATAGACAGAGGCTACAGATTCCACTTTCGCACCCTTCCAAAAATGAGAGGCATGCCAAACCTGCCACACAATCAAAGGGCAGAGGCACAAAAACAAATTTCAGATCTCATGGACATGAAAGCTCTTCAAGAGGTACCTGCACAAGAACAGGGTCAAGGTTTTTATTCCAGACTATTCCTAGTACCAAGGAAGGGAAAAGATTGGAGACCTATTTTGGACCTATCCATCCTAAACACATTTTTACTTGTGCCAAAATTCAAGATGCTTACATTACAGCAGCTCCTTCCCATGCTGGGCAAGGAGTCTTGGCTGGTAACATTGGACCTCAAGGAGGCATACCTGCATGTCCCAATCAGACAAGATTGCAGAAGATACCTCAGATTTCTTGCAGGTTCAACCCATTATCAATTCTCTGCATTGCCCTTTGGCTTATCTACTGCGCCCAGAGTGTTCACGAAATGCCTGGCATCAGTAATTGCCTACTGCAGACTTCAAGGGATACAAATATAGCCATATCTGGATGACTGCCTGATCCAAGCGGACAGCAAGTACATACTTCTGAAACATCTGGCGTTTGTAATAATGCTGTTGAATTCTCTGGGATACACAGTCAGCAAAAAGAAATCAAGGCTAATATCCTCTCAAACAATTTTCCTGGGTGCCAGCTTGGATACAAACACCCAGATGGCCTACCTCACGCCAGAGAAACAAGGGCAACTAACTCAATACTTCAGAAAACTGTCAACTTTCACCAGGCTGACTGCAAGGAAAATCCTGCAGGCACTGGGATTCATGGCATCTTGCATCCTACTAATCCCATGTGCAAAGCTGCATATGAGAAAACTTCAATGGTACCTAAAAAACCTATGGTCTCAACACAGTCACAGTTTGGAAACAATAATACCACTGATTCCATGTCTTCAAAAGGAATTTCTGTGGTGGGCTCAAGCATGCCAAAGAAACACAGGTCTCCCATTCTGCAAGCCTCAAGCAAATCAAGTCATCACAACAGACGCCTCGGACTACGCTTGGGGGGTGCACATGACAGATCGGTGCATTCAGGGCAAATGGTCCCAAAAAGAAAAGCACCTACACATCAATCAAAAGGAAATGCTAGCAGTAATAAATGCTATTATAGCTTTCAAAGACCTACTACATCCAGGCCAGCTACTGACAAGGACAGACAACACCACAGTAATGTGGTACATAAACAAACAGGGAGGAACCCATTCATACCCCCTATGCAGGCTAGCCATGTCTCTTTGGAACATGGCTCTGGAATTACAAATTGAACTTCAAGCACAGTACCTGCCAGGCAAAGAAAACACACTGGCAGACAACCTAAGCAGAAATATGACAGATCCACACAAATGGAAGTTGCATCCTCAAGTGTTTACAAAGATAATTCAAACATGGGGAAGGCCAGACATAGATCTCTTTGCCTCCCACAGAAATCACCAGTTGGCAAAATTCTGCTCAAGGACCTTTCACCCACAGGCCTGAAAGTGGATGCACTCTCTTTCAGTTGGACAAATACAGTTTATGCCTTTCCACCTCTTCCTCTGCTGCCCAAAGTTCTATTAAAAACCAGAGCAGACAGACCAAAGATGATTCTCATTGCTCCAGACTGGCCAAGACAACACTGGTACCCTCTCCTGAGAAGCCTGACGCATTCCCCACCATGGATCCTGCCTCTAATGCCTCTTCTACTGACTCAGCACAACTTCAAAACCCTTCACAGTCAGCTGAAAACACTCAATCTAGCCGCATGGAAAATTCCTTAAATTCACAACAGACACTACTCTCCAAGGAGGTGCAGGATGTCATTTTGGAGGCCAGAAGGCCTTCTACTAGAAAAGCCTACTCCGCAAAATAGAAACGGTTTTGTGCCTGGAATGAGAAAAAGGGTCAGAACCCTGGAATACTGAATTTATCTCAAATATTACAATACCTAGCTGAGATGCTAAGCAGTGGACTTTCATTCTCCTCCATCAAAATCCATGCCTCAGCCATTTCTGCAGAATACAACACTGATCCTCCTTTATTCTCTCACCCCCTCTTAAGACAGTTCCTCAGAGGGGCTAAGAATATAAAACCCCCAAGGAAACAACCAGTACCTGCTTGGGACCTCAATTTCATTCTAGAAAAACTGACCTTGCCTCCTTTTGAGCCAGCTGCTTCAACAGAACTGCAATGTTTGTCCTGGAAAACAGCCTTCCTTCTGGCTATCACCTCAGCTCGCAGGGTTTCGGAACTACAAGCCCTCATGGCTGTGCAGCCTTTCATCATTTTCCATCAGGACAGAGTTTCCTTATGAACCAATCCGTCCTTTATGCCAAAGGTGGTATCCAGGGTAGCATTGAATCAGGCTATCCACTTACCTACCTTTTACCCTAATCCTCAAAACAAAGGAGAGACTACTACATTCCTTGGACATTCCCAGACAGCTGCGTTATTTGGACAGAACAAAGCCTTTCAGAAAATCAGAGCAACTCTGTGTCCTATGCTACAGGAGCTCAAGGGAAGTCTATTTCCAAACGGACAATTTCAAAATGGATAGCCCACTGCATACGTTTTTTTACTCTTTTCATGGTAAAACTGTACCTGCAGGCATCAGATCTCACTCCACAAGGGCCACAGCTACCTCTGCAGCTTTCCTCAGGGGGGTTCCTACCAAAGATATTTTGGAAGCAGCCACGTGGAGTTCTGTACATACCTTCTCCAAGCACTATCACCTACCATTATACTCCAAATCTAGAGCAGGCTTTGCCACTGCAGTCTTGCAGGGCATCCTGGCTCCTCCTAGTTCCACCTAGTGCTTACCACCCTTTTTTAGCTTTGGGATTCTACCCATCTGTTATGACTGCAGCTGTATGCACGATGAACATAGTACAGTTTTGTACCTACCATAAATGTAGATGTTCGAGTGCTAATACAGCTGCAGTCCAGGTTTCCCTCCCTCCTTCCCCTCTTGGGACTGGCCTAATGGCTAACACCTCCTCATACAACCTGATTGGGGTATTCTTTTATGGTGTATTTGCTTGCAACTACTGTTTTTTGATTATATTGCATTGCATTATTACATAAATGTATGTATTGCCTTCCTTCTGGGGGCACCTGACATCTAGGGCAAGAAAAACTGAAGAAAATGGCGTCGGCTGGTTCTTTTATACCCCTGTCGCACTGACGTCAGGGAAGAAGCGACGACAACCGACGCCGGACATAGACTTTGGAATTTGGCCGACCGAGGACCCGCCTTACGGCAGGAAAACCCATCTGTTATGACTGCAGCTGTATTAGCACTCGAACATCTACATTTATGGTAGGTTCAAAACTGTACTTTCTCCTCATCAAAACAGACAACACCACAGTAATGTGGTACATCAACAAACAGGGAGGGACTCATTCTTACTTTCTGTGCAGGCTAGCCATGAACCTCTGGCTGACAGCTGCTTCCATGGACTACACTAGATAGCCGAATACCTACCCGGGATCACCAACACTCTGGCAGACAACTTAAGCAGAAACTTACTGGACCCCCACGAATGACAGCTCCACAGAAAAATCTTTTTACAAATCACTCTGGCGTGGGGGACTTCGGAGGTGGATCTCTTTGCTTCGCATCTCAACCATCCGCTGAACAAATTCTGTACCAGGGAGTATGACCACCTAGCGTGGATGGTGGATGCCTTGCCCTTCCCTTGGAACACCGTCTTTGTTACGCATTTCCCCCTCTGCCTCTTATTCCTAAGGTATTGATCAAAATAAGGGAGGAAAGACCAAGGGCCATCCTCATTGCTCCAGATTGACCCAGACGACATTGGTACCCCTTACTGTGCAGCCTGATCTTACAGCCTCCCAGGCAGCTTGTCCTGATTTCAGACTGAAGGTAAACAAGGGGCCCCTGTTAACCAAACATGTCCTAGACATCATCACAGAGACCAGTAGCCCCAGCACCAGAAAACCTTACGCAGGAAAATGGAAAAGATTCTGCTCCTGGAGCCAGTCCAGTGGGGGCAATACCTCACTGCCTTCCATCCCTCTTATCCTGGACTACCTAGCAGAGCTACTTAATAGTGGTCTCTCCTTCAAAATTAAAATTCATGCCTCAGCTATTTCAGCTCATTTTGATACAGAACAGCCCCCCTGTTCTCCCATCCTTTGATTAAACAATTCCTCAGAGGAGCTTCTAATATCAGACCTCCCAGAAGGCCTCTCACTTCAGCATGGGACCCGAATTATGTTTTGGAAAAATTACCTTTACCACCTTTCAAACCTTCTGCTTCAGCAGAACTAAGATACCTCTCCTGGAAGACTGTGCTCATCTCCTAGCTGTCACCTCAGCCAGAAGGGTTTCAGAACTTCAGGCACTGATGGCTATTGAGCCCTTCATCATCTTCCATACAGACAGGGTCTCCCTGAGGACTAATCCCTCCTTTATGCCCAAGGTGGTATCTAATGTAACTCTCAACCAGGCCATACATTTACCCACCTTCTTTCCTAACCCTCAAAACAAGGGGGAAAGAGTTCTGCACTCAGTAGAGGTACACAGACAGCTGAGATACTATCTGGACCGTACTCAACCCTTCAGGAAAACAGACCAGCTACTTGTCAGCTTTGCAGAGGGGAATCCCATTTCCAAACAAACCATTTCCAAATGAATATTACTCTGTAGCCATCTCTGCTACAGTTGGCATTGGAAAGCCCCCTCCCCCAAAGTCTATTCGAACCCATTCCACTAGGACAGCCTCCACTTCCACAGCTTTCCTCAGTGGAGTTCCCACCAGGGACATCTGGAAGCTGCCACCTGGACTTCCATCCATGTCTTTACTAAACATTACCACCTAACTCTCTTTTCTAAGGCTAGAACAGGGTTTGCCTCTGCAGTTCTGCTTTCCTCAGCTTTGGGAATCCTCCCACAGGTGATGACTGCAACAGTGAAACACGAAGAACATAGTACAGTTGTGTACACTTGCCATAAATGTAGATGTTAGTGTATTCACTGTTGCAGTCCTGGTTTCCCACCCTCCTTCCCCTTGTGTCTTCTTTCTTTAGGGAGACATAAGTTTCTAACGGTGGGTTTTAGCCACCAAGACAACCTTACCATATTTACCTGGGCCTCTGACTGGTTAGGGGAAGAAAAACCAATGTAATGGCGTCAGCTGCCTTCCTTTATAGCTCTGACGACCTGACGTCAGACAGCAAGCGACAGCAGTCGACGCAGAAAAACATTGACTCTGGTATTCCGGTCGGCCAAGGGCTACCATAGCAGGGATAACTCACAGGTGATGACTGCAATAGTGAATACACTCTAACATCTACATTTATGTTAAGTGTACACAACTGTACTTTATGGTAAGATTTTATGCAACTATTCTTTATCACCAGTTTTAATTTTCTGAATGCCCCAGTAGGGACATAAACCTGACACTGTCTTGTTTTCTTTGAGAGTTGCTTTTTGCCTGTTGTGCACCGAGGTTATATGGTAATGAGATTACAGTGCTGTGCAGTGTGATAAACATGACTTTCATTGTTGCAAAATGTTAAGTGCCTGGTAGTGTTTATATTGTGATCCTAATGCTCAGATGTGAACATGTACTCTAAATACACTGGCTATATTTTTATTATCTGCCTATTGTAATCAGTAAACCTGCTCCAATTTACAAGAAATCCAGTCTGAAGAAGATAAAAAGGTATTGTTGAGTATGATAGCCCCCTTTGCCGTCTCCATTGGAGTGCCAAGCAACATGTGGTGGAATGCTCCCTTTAGCACCAGTGCCAGTAGTTGCCTTACCATGTTCTAGTTTGTCCTGCCAGATCACAGCCCTGTTCGCTGAGAAGTGGCGAGAAGTATTTTTAAGTTTGAGAATTCTCAGTAAAAACGACAGTGACATTTTTGCTATACAGGCACAATCACTTTCATTTCAAACGTTCTATGCCTCTTGTTATTGTTGCATGTCTGTCCCATTCTTGAGACACACTCAACTAGTTAGTAAGAAGGAGCATCGTACCACTCTGAAAACAAAATTGGTACCTGTTGCTCCTCTGTAATATGTTGACATTTTTACTTCATGGTAAAATATGGTTCCTGCCTCTGACAAATAAGCTTTTTGTCATGGGAGTCTTCATATTGCTTTCTGTCAAGACCGCGTTAAATTTTATTGGCTTCAGTTTTGTCGTCTTACTTCTGAAAAATCAGTCAGTAAGGTAGCCCCTGCATCTTGGCACACTGCTAAATTGTGTCTTTCAGTTAGCAAGGTGCCTTTGTTTGATTAAAAATAAGTTGAAGAAAGAAATCACGTTTAAGGAAAAGTAAAATGTAATTGTTTCAGGGCTTTAGGATAACAGTATTGTGGGCTTCCAGAGGCATAAGCATAGGACTAAAGATTTCATTTTTATCTATAGTATGCCACAACATTGTTTCATCTAATTTCATGTCTGTTATATTCTACATTAATTGTGTAATTGTAAAGTTATTTTATTTATATGATTCTGTTGCTTGGATTGAAGTTTCTGTTTGCGTTTGTCTTGTGGCTCAGGTCATGGGTGAAGTCTTTAAGCAGTCTACATTCCTGGTCAGTGAAAGATAAAAGCAGTAGGGGAGGAGCATGGTGTCATCTTTCATTGCAGGATTCCACTCTTGTGGACACTGCTGAAATATTGCAGACTTGAGCTAAAGGGTGGCGGACAGCAGTTTCTTTAGAATCGCATACTGAAGACCGTACCTCTGATTTAATTTTATGTAATATATTTCATTACTGCAGGGGTTACAGTATTTGTGTCTGCTCTTTAGGTTAGTTTCTTGCACAGCAGTACTTTGTGCATTTCATCACAGTGCAGTGATACAGAAAACATGTTTTTCTTCCTGTTCTGGTTTATATTTTTGAATCTCTCAGGGAAACCTAAAGAGGAGGAATCTGTTTTATAATGAGAAGAAAAGCTAGAATATTATTTAAATCTCCAGTTGAACTCATTTTCGAGTGCTTTGAATAAATTTTAGGATTTATAAAGAGTGCAGAGCATCATTTGCATTTGGTAATATATTGTTTCTCCTTTTTGCAGCCATATGATTCTTCTGATGACTGGTCTGAACACATTAGTTCTTCTGGGAAGAAATATTATTATAACTGCAGAACAGAAGTCTCTCAGTGGGAAAAACCAAAGGAATGGCTCGAAAGGTAGATTATTTTCTTTAACTAGTTTGTTTCTGTGAAGATGGTAAACTACCTGTAGTGGATTTCAGAATCCTAGAGTCAATTTATGTTGCTTAATATGTGGTTCAGGATATCAGGTGAAATTGTGTATAGGATTTTTTTTTTTTAGTGGAATTTGATTGAGCAGACTTGCTAGCACTATACAGAATATATTTTTCACATTTGTCAACTACGTTTGTGAATAAGTCAGGATAGGGGTATTGGCTTGTATTATAAAGGTTACCCTCTGGGGGGGGGGGGTGGAAGTTTTAACTGAATGAAAGAAAAAAATGGTATAGTGTAACAGAGGTCTTCTGCAAAGTAGGGTGCTACATTGTGCTGTAAAATGTGTGTAAAAGAAATGGTCAGTGACTGCTGGCTTGCGTTGCATGGAGATGCATGCAAACAAGAGAAATTTGTGACCGTTGTCATACGGGGCTTTAGTGTTAACAGAATCGATGAGAAACTTCTTGGATGTATATTGAAGTATATTAACCCATTCACTGCATTAGAGCTCTGAAGGCTTGTTGTCCAATGTCAAATGATTGCATCTTAAGCTTTTTGACAAAAAGTTATGTCCTCCCATAAATATTCATACATCTGGAGCTGTAAGGGTTTTTAAAGAAATGTGAATGGGGGAATGGAAATGCAAATGGCAAACTCTTCAGCACAAACAAATCTTTACATTGATTAGTGTTTGATGTATTTTAGGGCTTAACCTGGATTTTGAAATCGTAATAAGTACCATAAATTAAATTTTTGTAATATTTTGTAAATGACTTATAAATATCTCTGTAACTACCAAAGCCACACATATACTGTCAGCAGCATTTTGTTTATCCATCTGTGAGCTTTCATATGAGGCTAACCAGGTGTCTTCCTGTTGTTCATCTTTTGCAGTATTCTTTACATTAGGGAGTTAACTGCCCAGGCGACCCGACGTTGGTCAGTATACCAAAGTGTTTTACTACTGTAGGGTGCATGGTATGTGTCACGTAGGCAGCTATCAGATGTAGGCCATTAAAGTGACACACACACGCACCATCATCAGAACATGTTCTTCGTGTTTCACTGTTGCAGTCATCACACTTGGGTTATTTGCCTGCAGGTAGCCCTCAGTCAACCCGAATACCAGAGTCTTGGGGTTTCTGCTTCGGATGCTGTCGCTTTTTCCATGACATCAGGTTGTCAGGGGTAAAATATGTAGCCGACTTCATTACATCAACTTTTCTTGCCGAGCGGAGCCCGAAGCAGAAGCAGTTCGCAAGTGCCGGTCAGTTTTTAGAGTTTTGGACCTGTAGTCTTCAAAAAGATAAGTACCCCGTTAGTGATCCTTTTTTCTTGCTCTAACCGATGTCAGAAAAAATTGTCTTGCTTGTGGAAAGCAAATACCTCAGATTTTCATTCTTACTGCGTCACCTGTTTAGGCCCAGACCACGAGGTTCTTCGCTTTCTGTTTTGTGCCCTGTTCAATGCCCTAACTATTCGCCATCGGGCTATTTTTGTCGCTAAATTCTTTCGCTCTCATTCTCCATATTCCAAAATGGCTTTGATAAGCCGTCCGACTACCGATCTTCGGAAAAAGCGTAATGATAAAGACCGCATAGGTCCAAAACTGCCGACTACGCTTTTGCTAAGCTCGTTGCCAGTCCGCCGGTTCTCAGGCGCTTTCACAGTCCCTGATAACTGCTTTTACAGATTTGCAGGCCTCTACTGAGACCCATTCGGAGTCCGGTATGCCACGCGATGCTTCTTCGACTATGGAACCTGTGGATGTCTCTACCTTGGATGGGTCTGGAGCCGCTGCGCAGGCACCAGCTTCTGAGGGTGTATTCAGGCCTTCTGATGTTCATATTAAATCGACTACTTTGTTTCAAACCAATAATACCGAATTTCTCAGGCCCATAGTTTGCATTACGCCTAGGAAACAGACGACCAAAGCCCATTCTCAGGCCCCCATGCCACAGAAACAAGTGCTTAGAATGGCAGAAGACCTTATTACTTTAATTAGGGGAAGCCAGCCTCCCCCCTCCAAAAGACCAAGAACTGATTTTCCTTCTGATTCTTCAGATCATGAGTCCGATGAACTCTGATCCTTCTGATTACCAGGACATACCTTTATCTACCTATGAGGATTCTTATGCAGAGGATTCCATTCCCTCTCCTTCCCCATCAGATGATTTTTCTTTTGCTGAAACCCTGCATACTCAGAGCATTTCCACTGGGAGTGCTAGGATTACCCACAGTCCAAAAAGAGACTCGTAATTTTTAAACTTGCCTCAGCACAGGCCTCTAGCTATCCCTCCTGATGTCCTTCAAGGATGCATCTGCAGTCATAACAAATGGGTTGTCCTGTCGTCAGGCAGCCCTTCGGTCGGCCGGATTCCAAAGTCTGGGTCCGGCTTCGGCTGATGTCGCACTTCACCCGACGTCATCTCTGCTGGTCTTCGGGTATAAAGGCATCAGCCGACGCCATTTTCCTCAGTCTTTCTTGCCGCGTGGCGCCCGAAGCAGAAGCTGTTCGTAAGTGCTGGTCGGTCAGATCCAGAGATTACTACTACCGAATACTACTTCGAAGACTTCTAAAAAGCTAAGTACCCCGTTGGGGACTCTTTCTTGCCTCAGCCGATGTCAGAAAAAGTAAATAACTGTTTAACTTGTGGGAAACAAATACCTCCTAAAGATTTCCACTCTTACTGCCTACCTTGTTTAGGCCCAGACCACGACGTAGCAGCCTGTTTAGCCTGTGCTTCCTTCAACCGACGAACGCTTAGGCGTCGGTCGGAGTTTGCTGAACAGTTTTTCGGCTCAGATTTTGCGTACATTATGCCGTCGGATCCTCCGACTACCCAAATTGTTAAAAAACGCAAAGAAAGACCGACACTCGCGGTCCGCGGTTTCGCCGAAACCACGGTTAAGCAAGCCGCGAGTGTCTCTGTTTCGGCCGAAACCGAAACGGGTCAATCTTCAGCCGAATCCATGACTACTACTGAGGCTCCTGCTACCTTAGTTGAATCGGCCTCTGAAGTTTTGCCTACTACTGTGGTTCCTAGTGAATTATCAGACACCATCCCTTTGGATGTCTCTACCCCAGCACGTGGTGCTGCTAGGCCTCCTGCAGCCATGTCTATAAAGGCCTTTGCCAGGGCTAAAGCAGCCAAAACTGTTAAATCAGTGCCTGTTAAGACCCCCACATAGGCCCACTTCTAGTTCACAAATGCTTACTCTGGCAGAGGATTTAATCTCCTTAATTAGGGATCCCAATCTCACCCAGACAGGGCCTCTCAGCCTCCAGAAAAGAGACCTAGAGCAGAGCCCCGAGCCAGTGTCCTCTGATGATTCTTCGGATGACTCAGACATTACAGATCAGCCAGAGGCTCCTTTTTCTACTTATGAAGATTCCGATGCTGAAGAATCCATTCCATCTGCCTCTCCACCAGAGGAATTTTCCTTTGGGGAAACCTTACATGCCACGAGAGAACAATTCCAATGGCAGGGACAAGATTTCTCAGATTCAAGAAAAAGGCTTAGGACCTTTCTGCACTTACCACAACATAGGCCCTTAGCTATACCTCCAGTTCTGCCTGTTGTGGATGATGCATTTAATGATGTTTGCACTGCTCCTGATACTTTTCCTCCAGCCCCTGCCAAACCAGATAGATTTTACAGGGTGCCAGACACTCATCACCACCTATACAAGGCCCCACTTGCAGATCCTGAGACTATATCCCAGGGGCCTAAGGCAGTAGCTAAGACCTCAGCAAAAAACCCTCTCCCTTCTGAAAGGGAATCCAGGTCCTTAGAGAGATGGGGGGAAAAAGTTTACACCTCTGCTACTCTCTCAGCTAGAGCTTTAAACTGTCAGTTTCACATGATCCAATACCAAGAGTTTATGCTTGATCAGTTAACTAAGAAGCTGTCCTCTGATGACTCCTTAGATAAGAAATATGTTTTAGAAATGGTGAATAACATTCAGCAGGTTAGTAACCATTCTTTAAAATGTGGCTATGATGCACTGGAGGCTTCATTTAGATCAGCCATGACTGGCACAGTGATAAGAAGGCATGCATGGTTGAAGGAACAGGTTTTGCCGGATCATGTTAAAGCAAAGCTGTTAGATGCTCCTATGGATAAGGCCAGTCTGTTTGGTACACCTGCTCAGCAAGTAATGAAGAAAATGGAAGAGAAGGCAAAATCTGTACAAACAGTTAAGGATTTCTTACAGGTTCAGCCCCCAAGGTTTAGCAGGAACTGGCCTGCCAAAAATTGGTCCTTTCCAGACTCCTCAAAATCTCAGAGGCAGGAATAGACGCTCTAGAGGCAGAAATCAATCCAGAGGAGGTGCCTATAGAGGACGCCAGTGGCAAGGCAATAACCAGAGAGGCACAGACACAACCACTGCCACTGCAACAGGACAGTCACAGTGACTTGGCTCTGACACCGCCTACCAGGGAGCAAATAGCAGCACCTTTAGGTGGAAAGTTAGCCTTATTTTCGAAAAATTGGCACTATATCACAAAAGACAAGTGGATTTTGCAAACCATAGACCAAGGCTACAGGTTCCACTTCCTCACCTTACCAGTAAAAAGAGGAATGCCAAACCTGCCTCCAAATCAAAAAACAGAAGCTCTAAAGCAGATAGCTCAATTAACAAAGATAAGAGCTGTGGAAAGAGTACCAATAACACAACATGGCAAAGGATTCTACTTCAGACTCTTCCTAGTACCAAGAAAAGAGAAAAGTTGGAGACCTATTCTCGACCTGTCCGTCTTAAACACATACATCATTGTACCAAAATTCAAAATGCTGACCTACAGCAACTTCTTCCCATGCTGGGCAAGGAGTGTTGGCTGGTAACTCTAGATCTCAAGGAGGCATACCTGCACGTCCCCATACGACCAAATTGCAGAAGATACTTCAGATTTCTTGCAGGATCAGAGCATTATCAATTCTCAGCATTGCCCTTTGGCTTATCTACTGCGCCCAGAGTATTCACAAAATGCCTGGCATCAGTAATCGCTCATTGCAGGCTACAGGGAATCCAAATTTATCCATACCTGGACGACTGCCTGTTACAAGCGGACAACAAAAGCAAGCTGACAACAGATTTACAAAGAGTCATTTGCTTACTACAAGCCCTGGGATACACAGTCAATTTAAAAAGTCAAGACTGATACCATCCCAGACAAGAACATTCTTGGGTGGAATTGGACACAGTAAAACAAATGGCATTCCTAACTGCAGAAAAACAAGCACAACTCCTCTTTACTTATTGGCATTAACAAAGCAGCACAAACTAACAGCAAGAAAAGTACTGCAGGCCTTGGGCTTCATGGCATCATGCATAATCTTGGTCCCCCATGCCAGACTGCATATGAGAAAACTACAGTGGTACCTAAAGAATTTATGGTCTCAACACAGGCACAGCTTAGAAACCGAAATCCCACTAATCCCATGCCTGAAACAAGAGTTCCTATGGTGGGCTCAAGCATGCCAGTCAAACCCAGGCTTGCCCTTCCACAACTTTCAAGCAAACCAAACCATCACAACGGACGCCTCAGACCTAGGCTGGGGCGCACATGTTGGACAAGTGCATACAAGGATTGTGGACTCCAGACCAGCTGCACCTGCACATAAACCAAAAGAAATGCTGGCAGTAAAACTAGCAATCCAGAAATTCAAACCATTCCTCAAAGAAGGCCATTTAATGATAAGGACAGACAACACCACAGTCATGTGGTACATCAACAAACAGGGAGGCACTCATTCATACCCCCTATGCAGAATGACTCTGGACCTTTGGAATATGGCTCTGAGCTACAACATCCAGTTACAGGCAATATTTGTGCCGGGAAAAGAAAACACCCTAGCAGACATGTTAAGTAGAACCACCTCGGATGCTCACGAATGGATGCTACACCCGGACATCTTCAAGGCCATCACAAAGAAATGGGGAATGCCACAAATAGACCTATTCGCATCCCCACTCAATCACCAGCTCAAATAATTCTGCACAAGGACATGCCACCCACTAGCATGGAAGGTGGACTCTCTATCCTTCAGTTGGAAAGGCCTGACAGCATATGCATTTCCACCTCTTCCTTTGATGCACAAGGTACTACTGAAAATCAAAGAGGAACGTCCAAGGATAATTCTGATAGCTCGAATTGGCCAAGACAACACTGGTATCCTTTGCTGAGGAGCATGTCTCAGGGGAGAATGTGGCCAATACCCTGATGCCTTTGATGTTAACTCAGAACAACTGCAACATCATGCACCCAAACCTAAAAACCTTGCAACTGACTGCCTGGAACATCACATAACAGCAACTAACCCAGACTTATCCCAAAGGGTTAAAGACATTATCCTTGAAGCCCGCAGACCTTCAACAAGAAGGAACTATGCAGGAAAATGGAAAAGGTTTGTCATTTGGAGTACTGAAAGAGGAAAAGATGTCTCGAACATGGATATTGCTAACATCCTGGAGTACTTGGCAGAGCTTCTACATACGGGCCTGTCCTATTCCTCCATCAAGATACATGCATCAGCTATTTACGCAGAATACAGCTTCGATCCACCTGTCTTTTCGCATCCTCTACTCAGGCAATTCCTCAGAGGGATCAAGAATGTAAAACCTCCTAGGAAACCACCATTACCAGCATGGGACTTGAACTTTGTGCTAGAAAAATTGACACTCCCTCCATTTGAACCAGCAGCAACAGCAGATCTTCAACACCTATCATGGAAAACTGCTTTCCTACTGGGAATTACTTCAGCAAGGAGGGTTTCGGAACTACAGGCCTTAATGGCAGTACAACCCTTCCTAATCTTCCATCAAGATAGAGTGTCCATGAGAACTAATCCTACATTTATGCCTAAGGTGGTATCCAGAGTGTCTTTAAACCAGGCAATCCACCTACCTACCTTCTTTCCCAATCCACAGAACAGGGGGGAAAGGCTGCTGCATACCTTGGATGTACATAGACAGTTACGCTACTACCTGGACAGAACCAAAAGTAACAGAAAAACTGACCAGCTTTTAGTAGCCTATGCAACAGGAAGGGAAGGAAAAGCAATTTCCAAACAGGCAATATCCAAATGGATAGGAAATTGCATAAGATTCTGTTACTCCTACCATGGAAAACCAGTTCCACAGAACATAAGACCTCATTCTACAAGGGCTACAGCCACTACCACAGCTTTCTTACGAGGAGTGGCAACCAAGGACATTGTTGAGGCGGCTACTTGGACCTCCGTGCATACATTTGCCAAGCATTATAATTTACCTCTATACTCTAGATCCCGAGCAGGGTTTGCCACTGCTGTATTGCAAGGGATCCTAACTACACCATAATTCTTCTTCCTCCTCCCGTAGTTTGGCTATGGTATTCTACCCATTTGTTATGACTGCAGATGCATCCTTGAAGGACATAGTACAGTTTTGTACCTACCATAAATGTAGATGTCCGAACAGGATAGCATCTGCAGTCAGGATTACCCACCCTCCTTCCCCTCTGTGGTACTCCTAGGGTATTTACCCTCCTAATAGCTAGCTGGGGGGGAGTCTCTTATGGTGTATTTGTCTGTATATATGTGCATACATGCTTATTTTTTGTTTGCCTTCTACTATTTTGGAAACATTGGCATTTATCCAAAATTCAGCTTTCCTAGAGGGCAACTGGCATCTGGGGCAGGAAACACTGAGGAAATTGGCGTTGGCTGATGCCTTTATACCCGAAGACCAGCAGAGATGACGTCTGGTGAAGTGCGACATCAGCCGAAGCCGGACCCAGACTTTGGAATCCGGCCGACCGAAGGGCTGCCTGACGACAGGACAACCCATTTGTTATGACTGCAGATGCTATCCTGTTCGGACATCTACATTTATGGTAGGTACAAAACTGTACTTTCTGGAAATTGTAAATGATGTCTTCATGGAATTCAGTCTTACCCCTGATACTTTGCCACCAGCTCCCAGGAAACCTGTCCGGTACAACAGAGTACCTGACTCACACAAATTCCTATTTAAGAATCCTACTGTGGATCCAGAGATCATTTCCCAGGGACCTAAAGGCATTAAGGCTACTACTGCCAAAAAAAACTACCCCTTTGTTCAGGGATTCTAGGGCTTTAGCAGATGGGGTAAGAAGATATATACCTCAGCTACTCTTGCCATCAAGGCTTTAAATTGCCAGTTTCACATGTTAAAGTATCAGCAACATATCATGGAGCTAATTAAACAGAAAATTATGTTGATTCCTGATTGTGTAGAACATAAAAATTTACAAGAGTTAATGCATTCTGCTAATCAAGTTGGAAAACATACTTTGCAGTGTGGTTTTGATGCCTTAGACGCATCTTTCAAGGCTGCTGTCACTGGGTCTGTTCTTAGAAGGCATGCTTGGCTTAAGGAACAAATCTTGCCAGACCATGTCAAAGCAAAATTACTAGATGCTCCATTAAACCATGAACGTCTGTTTGGCACTAAAGCAGAAGTCGTCCTCAAAAAAAAATGGAGGAAAAAGCTAAATCTGCAAACTTTTAAAGATTTCCTATAGGTACAGCCACTTAGATTCAGTTGGCATTGGCCTTCTAAAAACTGGTCTTTTCCAGTCCCTCCCAGACCTTCTCAGTCCAAACCAAGGGGAAGCAGACCACCAAGACTACAGTCTCAGGGTTTACACAGATCTAAACAATGGAGTGCTCCCACCTCAAAAACAGGGAGTAGTAAGCCACCCTCCTTTTGAAAAAGTTCACAATGACTTGTCCTTCATCCTTCCAAGCCTTGCCCAAGTACTTGCACCTTTAGGAGGAAAACTAGCCCTGCACGCAAAAAACTGGGAGTACATTACCCAGGACAGATGGGTCTTGAACATTGTATCCCAAGGATACAGATTCTACTTCCACTCACTGCCAATCCCAAGCGGATGGCCAGACCCCCCCCCCCCAAACCAGTGGGCAGAGACCCAAAAGCAAGTGCTTTCTCTTCTCAATATCAAGGCTATTTAGCCTGTCCCAGCAGAGCAAAGGGGACAAGATTTTTACTCCAGACTGTTTCTGGTACCCAGAAAAGAAAACTCTTGGCGGCCTATCCTGGATCTGTTTCTTCTCAGCACCTTCCTGGTGGTTCCAAGATTCAAAATGCTTACTCTCCAACAGCTGCTTCCCATGCTAGCCAAGGACTCCTGGCTAGCCATCCTAGACTTAAAAGAAGCTTATCTGCACATCCAAATAAGGGAATCTTGCAGGAAATATCTACATTTCAGAGCAGGCTCTATGCGCTATCAGTTCTCTGCACTTTCCTTTGGCTTATCTACTGCACGCAGGGTATTCACAAAATGCCTAGTTCCAGCAGTTTCATATTGCAGGCAGAGAAAAATTCAAATGTACCCATTCTTGGACGATTGCCTGATTCAGGCGTACAGTCCGGAATTACTACTTCAGCACCGGACATTTGTAAAGAGACTTCTAACCTCACTGGGGTTTACCATCAACCAAAAGAAATAACCTTTGGTACCCAGCCAAAAGATTGTATTCCTGGGAGCAAGCTTGAACACAAATTCCCAGATGGCATTCCTCACTCCAGAAAAACAGATTCATTTGACAAACTACTTCAATCTACTGGCCACCCAAACCCAGCTATCTATAAGAAAAATACTGCAGCCCCTAGGGTTCATGGCCCCTTGCATTCTACTAATTCCATATGCAAGACTGCATATGAGGAAACTTCAATGGTACTTTAAAAAAAAAAAAAAAAAAAAAAAGTCTCTGTCAACATTCTCAGGACCTGGAAACTGATTCCTATCATTCCTTGCCTAAGGACAGAGTTCCTTTGGTGGGCAGAGGCCTGCTACCACAACAAGAGACTCCCTTTCACTCAACCCCCCACCGCACAAACCCTAACAACAGATGCATCAGATTATGCATGGGGGGCTCATATGGCAGGAAAATGCTTTCAAGGCAAATGGAGCCCAAAACAAATGCACCTGCATATCAATCAAAGAAATGTTAGCTGTACAGAATGTACTGACAGCCTTCAAGTACCTTATTCTTCCAGGGCAACTATTGATTGACAGAACACCACAGTTATGTGATACATAAACAGGGGGGGGGGAACCCATTCCTACCCACTGTGCAGGTTAGCCATGGTTTTGTGGAACACAGCCTTGAGCAATTAAGTGCACCTGCAAGTTCAATTCCTGCCAGGCAAACTAAATTCACTTGTAGACTACTTAAGCAGAAGTCTAATGGACCCACACGAGTGGAACCTGGAACCCAAATCATTCAAGCTTCTGATCCACAGGTGCGGGGCACCAGAGGTAGACCTCTTTGCTTCCCACCAGAGGTAGACCTCTTTGCTTCCCCGCAGAACTGTCAATTGAGCAAATATTGCACCAGAACTCCCCACAGCTAAGCATGGAAAGTGTGGATGCCCTGTCCTTTACATGGAAAAACCTCTCAATCTATGCCTTTCCCCCTCTGCCCCTCCTCTCGAAGGTTCTTCTCAAGATCAGACAGAACAAGCCAAGGACAATCCTGATTGCAAGAGACTGGCCATGCCAGCACTGGTACCCACTTTTGCGCAGTCTGACAGTAGTGCCAACATGGCACCTGCCTCAGACCTTTTCCCTGCTTTCCCAGGAGGAGGGCCAGATTTTGCATCCTCAGCTGCAAACCCTGAACCTAGCAGCCTGGCTTATCCCCTGAACACATCACCAGCAACCCAAAGTAAACCGGTGCTGGATGTCATCCTTGAGCAAGGACGCCTAGTACTAGGAAATCCTATTCAGAAAAGTGGAAAAGATACTGTTCTTGTAGCCAGTCTCAGGGAATGGACACAACCGTGCCCAACTTACCTCAAATACTAAATTACCTAACAGAACTGCTCCACAAAGGTCTATTCTTCTCTTCAGTTAAAATTCATGCCTCTGCCATCTCAGCTCCTTACAATACTAAGCCACCCCTCTTCTCTCACACTATGGTTGAACAGTTCCTGAGAGGAGCCAAAAATTTAAGACCCCCCCCCAGGAGAACTCCCACTCCAGCCTTGGGACCTTAACTTTGTACTGGAGAAGCTCACAGTTCCTCCCTTTGAACCTGCAGTTACAGCAGAGTTAAAATTCCTCTCTTGGAAAACAGCCTTTCTGCTAGCCATCACTTCAGCAAGAAAAGTGTCTGAGTTGCAGGCCCTTATGGCTGTGGAACCCTTCGTTGTCTTCCATGCGGACAGGGTTTCCCCTCAGGACTAACCCATCTTATGCCCAAGGTGGTATCCAATGTGGCTTTAAACCAATCCATCCATTTGCCTACCTTTTTTCCTATTCCTCAGAATAAAGGGGAAAGGATCCTGCTCTCTTTGGACGTGCACAGACAGCTCAGGTTCTACCTTGACAGGACTAAACCTTTCAGAAAATCTGACCAGCTGCTAGTCAGCTTTGCTACAGGGGCACAGGGCAAGGCCATTTCAAAACAAACCATTTCTGAATGGATAGCACACTGCATCCATTTCTGCTAGAAACACCATGGAAAACCTACCCCACAGGGGATCAGACCTCATTCCACTAGGACTACCTCAACCTCCACTTACCTATCTTTTCTAAATCCAGAGCTGGATTTGCCACAGCAGTCTTACAAGGCCAGCTAGCCAGCCCTACTTGTTTTTGACTGCCTCTCCCCTTCCTCAGCTTTGGGAATCAACCCAAGTGTGATGACTGCAACAATGAAACACGAAGAACATAGTAAAGTTGTGTACACTTACCATAAATGTAGATGTTAGTGTGTTCACTGTTGCAGTCCTGGTTACCCTCCCTCCAGCCCCCCCCTGTCTTTCTGAACTTTCTACTTGTCCTCTTTTTTGGCCTTATGTTATAGAAATGGTATTTACTTTTTACTGGGGGTGTTCCATACCATTTGATTGCTTCCTGTTTTGGGGTTTCTGACATCTGGGTCAAGAAAAACTGATGTAATGGCATTGGCTGCATGTTTTATACCCCTGACGGCCCTGACGTCATGGATGAGGCAACAGCATCTGACGCAGAAATCCCAAGACTCTGGTGTTCAGGCCGACTGAGGGCTACCTGCAGGCAGATAACCCAAGTGTGATGACTGCAACAGTGAATACACTCTTAACATCTACATTTATGTTAAGTGTACACAACTGTACTTTCCCCCTACTTCTACAGTTGTCCAAGGACAATCACTGCAAGTTACCTCCCAGTGTGGACCTTCTAACACAACACAAGGGATCCCAGATCCACCCACAGTGGCAGCTTCTGCACCTCACCCTGTGGCTGATAGGATTCTTATCCCCTTCAGTCACCTTTACAATGAGGACATGCTCAATGTCCTGCAGGAGGCCAGGAAACCAAATACAAAAAAATCCTACCTTCCTAAGTGGAAAAGATTCACTGTATGGTGTCACAAAAGACAGCTGGACCCACTTTCTAGCGAGCCCCCTCTAGTCCTGTCTTACCTGTGTGAGCTACTCTCCCTTTGAGCCAGTAGACTAAGCTACTGTAAAACATTGCACATGGAAAACTGTACTGCTAGTGGCCTTGACCTCAGCCAGAAGAGTGTCAGAGCTACAACCCCTTATGGCTTTTCTCCTTTCCTAGTTTACCACAAGGATATGGTTACCTTTAGAGCTTAACCCATCCTTCATGCCCAAGGTAGTTAATGTCCTGTCCCTTAACCAGGCCACACATCTACCTGCCTTTTTCCCTAACCCACAGGGGGACAGTGAGTGAGCGCTGCACTCCTGGATGAGCACCAACAACTCAGGTTTTACTTGCATAAAACCAAGTTCATCAGACAGGCCGACCAGCTTTTCGTATCCTTCCAACCTAGAGCCATGGGTAAGGCAGTGTCCGTATCTGCCTGGATCTCCAAGGCCATCACCTTCTCCTACCAACTCCATGGTAAATCTCTGCAAAGCATACTCCACCAGTGCTGTGGCCTCTTCAGGAGCCTTCTTTAAGGGCCTGGATACTTCTACTATTCTGGAAGCAGCTATTTGGTCTTCAGTTCACACCTTCACCACACACTGCAAACTAGACCACATCTCTTGATCCAGGGCAGGGATTGCCAAGGCTGTCCTTCACAGATTCCTGGAATCTGCCTCTAGACCACCTCCCCAGTCACAGTTAGCTTTGGCACTCACCCATATGTAGATTACTGCAACATTGGAATAGAAGGACATAGAAAGGTTGCGTAAAATCTTAACAATAACCATAGATGTCCTTCTTTTTCATGTTGCAATATTCCTTCTTACCCTTCTTCCCTTTCTGTTAGGTTGAGTTTCCCTTTCTGGATAGCACTGGACTGACATTGCCTTTATTAGGACTAGCTCCGACTGGGGCTTTCATTTCTGAGGGTTTGTGCGTGCAGACATTACTTTTGTGGCCCTCGTTTCCCTCAGCCACGTGAGATGTCCCATGCACCTCAGAGGGACGGAAAACTTTTGTGTACTGGCCATATATATGCGAGACAAGAGGAGTCAACCCATCTGTAGAATACTGCAACATGGAAGAGAAGGACATCTATGGTTATGGTAAGATTTTACACAACGTTTCTTTCATTCCAAAATCCCTTGGGTTTTGGCTCTTACTCTCAACACCTTCCTTGAGACCCAGAGTCTTAAGCACCTTGCCAGTCCAAGATGTCTGATTCTGCATCTTCCATTGTCTCTCTTCCACTGAAGAGTAAGCTTAAGGGGTCTTAAATGGATCAGCAATCCAATGTTTTTAACTCTCATTGTACTTACTGAGGTTACACAACCTGTGGAATGTCAAACCTCCGCTAAGTTGCCCACTACAGAGACCCCATTGGAGGCCAGTAGAGCTCCTGAGGCCTTGCAGACTGTCTATTTATGTCCATGGAACTGTGTCTACTCATTTCAGGATCATGTGGTGTCCCACAAATTGTAGTTAGGATATCCCAGGCCCTCTAATAGAGGTTAGACATGGTTCCGAACCTCCATACCTTATCCAGACTGTTGTTAAGCTTAAAAAGAAAAAAAAGAAGACTAAACATGTGGCCTGTTCCTCAGCAGTTAGGTAGAAAGAGAGGATAGAATTTTCGCAAGGGCTGTTTAAAGCGATTGTCCTTGAAATCACCCTTTTTTGGGTTTCCCAACCACATGTTTCTCTGTTAAAACTCACTCCTCTTCTGATGAGCAGTAAAACGAGTCAGACCATACTCTGGACTACTGCTCTCAGATACGTTCTCCAGGACATATATTCTCTAATGAAAGGGACTCCCTCCTACCTGATTCACCTATTGAGGAAGCTTCCTTTGGGCTGAGACTCTACAGATTATGATGAAACACTGTGAATGGCAGTCTAGTTGGATCTCTGATGTCCAGAAGAGGTATTGCTCCCTCTTGGAGATGGGTAGGTACCCCTTCCCCTTCTCTGGTCTCTCCTGTCCTTGAGGCTTTCCATGACTTTTTCAGTCCACCTCTTCTGTGCATAACTCTCAGCGTCCAGCTGCGAAGAGACCAGACAGATGTTGCAAGGATATTCGTAGTGTTTCACTGTTGCAGTCATTACCTTTGGGTAATCTGCTGGCAGGTTGCCCTCAGTTGGCCTGAATTCCAAAGTCTTGGGTCCTGCGTCGGTTGCAGTCTCCTCTTCCATGACGTGAGGTCGTCAAGGGTAAAAAACATGCAGCTGACGCCATTTGCTTGAGTCTTTCTTGCCGCGCGGTGCCCGAAGCAGAAGCATTTCGCAAGTGCTGGTCGGCCGACTAATGAAATATTCGAGTTTGAGTTTCAGAACTGAAGTCTTCACTAAAGCTAAGTACCCCGTTTGGTAAACTTTTTTCTTGCTTTTTACCGATGTCAGAAAAAGTTAATAATTGTATTTCTTGTGGGAAGCAAATACCTCATAAGGATTTCCATTTATATTGTATATCTTGCCTAGGCCCTGATTACAATGTGTCTGGCTGTCGGTTTTGTGCTAGATTTAGCCAATGCACTATTAAGTGTTGGTATATTTTTGCATCAAAGTATTTTGGATACAGATTTAACTACCCAGAAATGTTGTCTGATAGCAATCCGACTACCGGAGTACATAAAAACCGCAAAGAAAAGGACAGAGAAAGGCAGTCGAGATCTAAAACCGACAAAGCTTCTCCTAAGCCAGTCGCCGGTTCACCGGTACTGTGAGGTGCTTTCGCAGTGCCTGATACCCGCTACCTTCGAGTTGCAGGCGTCTACCGACACCCATGTGGAGTCCCGCATGCCGCAAGATACTCAAGGTATCTCCCTCTGATGGGTCCGGAGCCGCTGAGCAGGCACCAGCTTCTGAGTGTGTATTCAGACCTCAACATTTGTATATCAAACTGACAGCTGCAAAACCAAAGACAAAAGCAACTTCTAAAACTAAAAAACAGACGCATGAGCCACGGCACAGGCCTCTATGCCTAAAAAAAACAGATGATCAAAATGGCTGAAGACCTTACTACCTTGATCAGGGGTACCCATCCCCCTCCAGATAAGAGGCCTAGGCAAGACACTGATTATGAATCTTAAGATCAGGTGTCTGTTTCTTCTGATTCCTCTTCTGATCAGGAATTATCTATACCTCCCTATGAGGATTCAGATGCTGAGGAGTCTATTCCATCTGCATCTCCTCCTGAGGATTATTCATTTGGCCTTGCATACTTTGAGGGAGCATTTTTACTGGGAGAGTCAAGACTTCTCAGAATCAAAAAAGAGGCTCAGGGATTTCCTTCTCCCTCAGCACAAGCCATTAGCCATTCCCCCTGTTTTAGACATTGTGGATGATGTGTTTTTGGAGTTACGCTTGACCCCTGACTCCATACCTCCGGCTCCCAGTAAGCCGGACAGATATTACAGGGTACCTGACTCTCATAAATTTTTATTTAGAAACCCTGTTGCTGATCCTGAAACTATTTCACAGGGCCCAAAGGGAGTTGCGGTCTCAACAGCAAAAAATCCTACCCCCTCTGACAGCGATTCAAGGGCACTTTACAGATGGGGAAAAAAGGTTTATACATCTGCAGCCTTGGCAATCAGGGCCTTTAACTGTCAATTTTATATGCTTAAGTACCAACAACATGTTATGGGATTGCTGAAACAGAAAATGATGTTGATTTCAGAATGTGCAGAAAATAAAGTATTGCAGGAATTATTGCATGCAGCTGAACAAGTTGGAAAGCATACTTTGCAATGTGGTTTTGATTCTTGAGGCCTCCTGCAGGGCCGCAGTTACTGGATCTGTGATTAGGAGGCATGCCTGGTTAAAGGAACAAAATTTGCCTGATCATGTTAAAGCTAAATTGCTAAATGCACCTTTACAGCATGATTCTCCGTTTGGTATTAAGGCAGAAGAGGTTTTAAAGAAAATGGAAGACAAAGCTAAGTCTATGCAAACTGTTAAAGACTTCTTACAAGTGCAGCCACCAAGATTCAGTAGACACTGGCCTACAAAAAATTGGTCCTTTCCTGTGTCAGAGCTCAAAGGGGCAAATCCAGACGCCCTAAGGGTTCCAGACGCCCTAAGGGTTCCAGATAAACAGGCGCAAGACTCATATAGGTCAAAGCAATGTGGCGCATCCACCTCCAAATCTGGAGGAGATAAAGCGCAAACCTACAGAAAGCAATCCCAATGACTTCCATCTGCCTACACCAAGCACTTATCTTTTGGCATCACCCATAGGGGGAAAATTAGCACTTTTTGCTCAAAATTGGCAGTTAACCCAGGACAAGTGGGTACTAAACATCGTATCATAGGGATACAGATTCCATTTCCACACTCTGCCACTGGCAAATGGGTGGCCAGATCTGCTAAAATCAATGGGCAGAGGCACAGAAACAGGTTGTCACTCATGGATATGAGGGCCATTCAGACAGTACCAGAACAGGAAAAAGGACAAGGTTTTTACTCAAGACTGTTCTTGGCACCCAGAAAGGACAAGGCCTGGCGGCCAATACTGGAGTTATCGATTTTGAACACATACCTGGACATTCCAAAATTCATAATGCTGATTTTGCAGCAGCTTCTGCCCATGCTGGGCAAGAATGCATGGCTGGTGACTTTAGACCTAAAAGAGGCATACCTGCATGTCCCAATAAGACAGTCTTGCAGAAGATACCTCAGATTCAAGGCTGGTTTAATGCATTACCAATTCTCTGCACTGCTCTTTGGCTTATCTACTGTGCTCAGGGTCTTTACAAAGTGCCTGGCACCAGTATTTGCATTTTGCAGACAAAGAAGTATACAAATATGTCCTTACTTGGACAACTTGTCTCATTCAAGCAGAGAACAAGGACACTCTTCTTCGACACCGGGCGTTTGCAAAAAGGCTTCTAACATGCGTAGGGTACACAAACGAAAAGAAATCACAACTGGTACCCTCTCAAAGGATAACATTCCTGGGTGCAAGCTTGAATACAACTGCCCAGATGGCTTACCTCATGCCTGACAAACAAAGGCAACTGACTACTTACTTCAAACTGATGGCAACAAAAGCACAGTCTTCTGCAAGACAAATTCTGCAGGCTCTGGGCTTCATGGCATCCTGCATCCTACTAATTCCATATGCAAGACTGCATATGTGGAAACTTCAATGATACCTAAAAAGTTTATGGAGTCAACATTCACAGAGTCTGGAAACAATGATTCCTCTCATTCCCTGCCTGCAACAGGAGTTTCTATGGTGGGCAAAGGCCTGTCACCAAATCATGGGACAGCCCTTCACTCTACCCCCTGCCAGCCAAACCTTAACAACAGATGCATCAGATTATGCCTGGGGGGCCCACATGGCAGGAAGATGCATTCAGGGCATATGAGCACCAAAACAAATGCATCTACATATCAACCAGAAAGAGGTGCTAGCGGTTCAAAATGCCCTAACAGCCTTCAAGGACTTACTTCACTCAGGGCAATGACTGACAACACCACAGTCATGTGGTATATAAACAAGCAAGTGGGCACCCACTATTACACCCTTTGCAGATTAGCCATGGCACTGTGGGACACAGCTTTGACCTACCAAATACATCTTCAAGCTCAATTCCTGCCAGGAAAACAAAACACTCTGGCAGACGATTTAAGCAGAAACCTTATGGATCCTCACGAGTGGAAACTAAATCCACAAATCTTCAGCATGATAACAGAGAAATGGGGGAGCCCAGACATAGATCTGTTTGCCTCTCCTCAGAATTATCAATTGAAAAGATTCTGCCCAAGGGCTTATCACAGACAAGCTTGGAAAGTGGACGCTTTATCCTTCAGTTGGAAAAACCTATCAGTTTACGCTTTTCCTCCTCTGCCTCTTCTACCCATGGTCCTCCTAAAAGTCAGACAAGAAAAGCCAAAGATGATATTAATTGCCCCGCCAATACTCGTATCCAATCCTAAGGAACTTGTCACAATACCTAGCTTGGACCTTGCCTCAAAGACCACAACTACTGTCCCAGCAAAGCAATCAGATCCTGTACAATCAAATACAGACTCTGAACCTGGCAGCATGGCTAATCATGTAATAATACAAACGACACCTCTCAGTAAAGCTGTGATGGATGTCATTTTGGAAGCCAGAAGGCCTAGTACTAGAAAATCTTATGCTGACAAATGGAAGAGATTATGTGCTTGGAATCGAGCACAAGGAACAGATGCAGCAGAACCACATATTCCTCAGATATTACAATACTTGACTGAGATGCTTGACAAAGGCCCGTCTTTCTCATCAATCAAAATCCATGCCTCTGCCATTTCAGCTCATTGCAGTACAGAGCCACCAATCTTTTCTCATCCTTTAATAAAGCAATATCTTAGAGGAGCCAAAAATTTAAGGCCTCCTATAAGATCACCATTACCTGTATGGGACCTCAATTATATGTTGGAAAAGCTCACCCTGCCTCCATTTGAACCAGCTGCTACTGCTGATATAAAGTTCTTATCATGGAAGACTGCTCTGCTACTAGCAATTACTTCAGCAAGAAGAGTTTTAGAGCTACAGGCCTGCATGGCTGTAGAGCCTTTTATCATATTTTACCCAGACAGGGTGTCTCTGAGGAAAATCCTACGTTTATGCCTAAGGTGATTTCCAGTGTGGCTGTTAACCAAACAATTCATCTGCCAACATTTTATCCAAATCTGCAGAACAAAGGGGAGAGAATTCTGCATTCCTTGGACGTACACAGACTGCTAAGATTCTACTTGAGCAGGACTAAAGCTCTAAGAAAAACTGAGCAATTACTAGTGTCATGTGGTGCAGGATCAGAAGGAAAGGCTATTTCAAAGTAGATAAGCCACTGCATCTGTTTCTGCTACTTACACCATGGTAAACCTGTGCCCAAGGGCATTAGGTCTCATTCCACCAGAGCTGCAGCTACTTCAGCAGCCTTTCTCGGAGTAGTACCAACCAAAGACATTCTAGAGGCTGCTACTTGGAGTTCTGTTCACACCTTTACAAAGTATTACCATTTGCCTCTTTACTCTAAGTCCAGGGCAGGCTTTGCCACTGCAGTGCTGCAAGGCCTTAAAGCCGCACCTAATGCTGTTTAGCTCCAGCCTCCCAACCATAGCTTTGGGATTCTACCCAAATGTAATGACCAACAGAGAAACGAAGAACATAGCACAGTTGTATACACTTACCATAAATGTAGATGTTCGAGTGTATTCATTGTTGCAGTCCAGGTTACCCTCCCGCCACCCCCCTGTCATTCTAAAGTTTATCTTTCCTTTTCTATCTTCTGCAATCTATGTGGTGTATTTGCTTGTAGATGACCGTAAAGTTTATGTTGATGTGTGTGTGTGTGTGTGTGTGTGTGTGTGTGTGTGTGTGTGTGTGTATATATATATATATATATATATATATATATATATATATATAATATGGTTTACTATCAAATGGTCGATTGCCACTCCAGCGAGCGTCGGATGGTCGACACCGAAGGCGAACCGTTTATCGAAACCAATCTCGAAATGGGTTCCACCATGGGTCGAGGTAGGGGAGCCGTTCGTGGTACGACAACGGCGCATCCTACCTCAACCCATGGTAATACCATTCGAGATTGATATTTCGACCGACATTCGATATATCCGACCTTCCGATGTCGACCATCCGGCGTTCGATGGAATGGCAATCGACCATTTGATTGTAAACCTATATATATATATATATATATATATATATATATATATATATATATATACACACACACACACACACACACACACACACACACACACATACATAAATTGCTACATTTTGGGGGGCAAGAAAAACTAAAGAAAATGGTGTTGGCTGCATGTTTTTAGACCCCTGACAACTGACGTCATGGAAGAGGAGACGGCAGCTGACGCAGGACCCAAGACTTTGGAATTCAGGCCGACTGAGGGCAACCTGCCAGCAGATTACCCAAATGTAATGACCCCAACAGTGAATACACTCGAACGTCTACATTTATGGTAAGTGTACACAACTGTACTTTCCTGCTGACCTTAAATATCTGTATAAGAACCCAGTGATAATACCCGTTGGCAGGTTTTTATTTTCAAGTAAACCCTCTAAGCTAGTTTCCAGTGCTAATACCCAACTTACAGACAATGTAGAAGGGCTATGGGTAGATGAGGAAAGAAAGTTTACATTTTTGCTGCCCTTGCTTTTAGGGCGATTAATTACCAGACTCTACTATTTGATCTCTGTTCTGGCTTCTTTCAACAAAGTTACCTTGGATCCTGCCACGGTAAACTGTAAATGTCTGATTCAGAGGTTACTTTCGCAGGCCACTCAGATTGCCAGGAACAGCATAAAGTGCAGTTATGAAGCTGTAGATGCTTCCTGTAGGGCAGCTGCCACTGGCTCTGTTATCTGAAGATATACATGATTTCTCAATCAACCAATGCCTAGTGGTTTCAAATCTAAAATTCTAGATTCTGTTTTGGATTAAGATTTACTGTTGTCTATCAGGCAAGCCAGTCTGTTCAAGACTGTACAGGACCAGGGTAAAACTATGAAAGACTGTGTCTCTCCTCAATTCCTAGATACCATAGAAAGTACTCTGCAAAGTCCACATCAGTCATTAGAGGGGACCATAGGGCAGGTCAGAAACAATGGAAAACCTTCTTGGGAAAAGGTAGTCTGAAAAAATATAAAGGTAAACTCCAGCTGGGAGACCACCCTTTGGGGGCAACAGTTTGATACTACCCCTGCCCCACTACCCCTGTTTCCCAAAGACATTTGCTGTCCCTGGCCAAATGTGGAAATATTATTACAGGTAAATAGGTCCTCTTTGTCACTGGGGTGTCTATGATAATTTTTTGGCACTGAGTTCAGGGGAAATGGCAAACCCACTTTAATAAAGAAATGAGGTCTTTTCTGCAAGCTCTTTAGATTTTCACCCACCTTTGGAAATCAGGACCTTACAACTTTTCATAGGCAGTACCACAGTTATGTGATACATAAGCAGGGAGGCACCAGGTCTTGCCAACTATGCAGGTTGGCACAGGAAGCATGAAATTTGGCAATACAGATGAACATTTTGCTCATAGGCACATCATCCTTTTTCAGGACTGTGTGCTGGCAAACTGCTCAAGTTGCTTCCCGGAGAACCACCACAAGTGAACTCTGAACAGGAACGTCTTCCACAGCATTGCACTTCAGTGGGCCATCCCTCAGGTACACCTCTTTGCGTCCGCAAGGAACCATAAGATCCCCCTTATTTTATACCATGGACGCCCCACAGCCTGGAGGGACAGATGCTTTCTCTTCCCATTGGAAGGGGAAATGCCTTCCCTCCTGCCTCTTAGTCCAAAAATACTTCTGAGTGTACTCAAGGAAACACGTAGACTCCTACTACTGGCTCCATTTTGGCCAAGGTAGTATTGGTCCCCCCTGCTATTTCACCTGGCAAAGGGAAATTTCAGGAGAGTTCCTGTACAGTAAGACCTTATAACTCTGCAAAAAGGCCCTTCTGCTCCACCTGAATCTTCCTATTTCAGCCTGACTGTATGGATGAAAACATTTTAATAGCTCAGACCTCTTTTTTTCTGAAGAGGTTGTACAAGTTTTACAAGAGTCTAGGAGACCCACCACTAGAAAATCTTAATACTGCAATCTCTTCTCTTTCTGGTGCTGTAAACCGAGTCCAGACCCTCTCTTAGTACAAGTCCCTATGGTTTTGCAATACCTCTGCAAACTTTTTTGATCAGACTTGACTTACTCTTCCATAAAAGTTAATTTGTCTGCTGTCAGTACTCTCCTCCTGCTTAGTCCCCCCACCCTATCACTTACGACTAGGCCAGAGGTCAAGCTTTTCCTCAGTCTTCTGCATCTTAACTCCCCCACCCAGGGAAGCCCATCTTCTCACTTTGTGATTTTAATTTTGTGCTAGAAAAGCTTATTCTGCCTCCCTTTGAACAACTTCTTTAAAGTACTGTACTTGGAAAACCACCATCCTCTTGGCCTTCATGTCTGCCTGTAGGATTTCTGAGCTTCAGACTGTCATGGCCATCGCCCCTTTCCTTATTTTTCACAAAGACAAGGGTGACTCTGAGGTTAGCCCATCCTTTATGCCTGAGATAGTGAACGGGTTTTTCTCATTCAGGCTATTCATTAGCCTACCTTCTTTCCAAATCCTTAAAACAGGGATAAAGGATCTTACATTTTTTTAGGCATTCACTGACTACTCTGAATTTACCTGGACAATGCTATTTCCTTCAGGAAAACTGACCTGCTTTTTTTATGCTTTGTCCTCTCAGCTGTGGCAGCCAGTCTCCAAAGAAACTATTGCAGCCTGGATTTAAAAGACACTTTTTTTGCTACTCTCATTACGTAAAGATCCTGCTTTCTTGCCCTAAACCACATTCCAGTAGGGCAGTCGCTTCCTAAGGGGCTTTTTCTCAAAGGAATTTGGAGGTGGCTACTTGATCCTCAATACACACCTTTACCAAATACTGCAGAATTGATGACTTTTCCAGGTCCTGGATAGCCTTTGGTAGGTTATTCCTATCTGGACTTTTGGACATTGCTTCCACTTGGTTAACCATCATGCTTTCTTCTACAGCTCTGGGAATCCTTCTTTTGTCTTAAGAACTTAGCTTAACAGTAGATGTCCTACTGATCACTATTGCAGTGATGTTCATCGTGTTACCCTGCTGCAGTCATCACACTTGGGTTTTCCTGCCGTCAGGCGGTCCCGCAGTCTGCCTGAATTCCAAAGTCTTGGTCCGGCGTTGGTTGCTGTCGCTTCTTCCTTGACGTTGGTGCGCCAGGGGTATATGAGGCATCCAACGCCATTTTCTTTAGTCTTTCTTGCCGCGCGGTGCCCGAAGCAGAAGCAGTTCGCAAGTGCCAGTCGGCTGACCCCTGAGATTTTCGATTCGAATTTCAGTCCGAAGTCTTCAATAAAGCTAAGTACTTTACAGTGCGGATTTGATTTGTTGGAAGCTTCCTGTAGAGCAGCTGTTACTGGCTCTCTCATACGTAGACATGCTTGGTTAAAAGAACAAACCCTTCCTGATCATGTTAAAGCAAAATTATTGGACGCACCTTTACAGCAGGATGTATTATTTGGTATCAAAGCAGAAGAGGTTTTAAAGAAAATGGAGGATAAGGCAAAGTCTATGCAGACGGTCAAGGATTTTTTGCAGGTACAACCCCCTCGTTTCAGCAGAAATTGGCCAACAAAAAACTGGTCCTTTCCAGCTTCTGAAAGATCACAGAGGGGCAAATACAGACGCCCAAGGGGCAGAGGTCAGTCACAAGGCCCTTACGAACCTCGCCAATGGGGTACTGCTACCCAGAAAGGAGGAGAAGACAGGCCCCAAGCTAGCAGAAGACAAACACAATGACTCAGTCCTCAAACTACCAAGCAAATCTCTCCTGGCAGCTCCCTTGGGAGGAAAATTAGCATTTTTTGCAGACAACTGGCACATCATCACAAAAGACAAAGGGGTCCTAAACATTGTCTCTCAAGGATACAGATTCCACTTTCATACCTTACCAAGGATAAAAGGAATGCCAAACATGCCACCAAATCAATGGGCAGAGGCACAAAAACAAATTACAGCTCTCGTGGACATGAGAGCCATTCAACAGGTACCTACACAGGAGCAAGGACAAGGATTTTACTCAAGACTCTTTCTAGTCCCAAGAAAGGACAAAGCGTGGAGACCCATTCTGGATCTTTCAATTCTTAACACCTATCTGCAAGTACCAAAATTTAAGATGCTAACAATACAGCAGCTTCTTCCCATGCTGGGCAAGAATGCTTGGCTAGTAACGTTGGCCTCAAGGAGGCATACCTGCATGTCCCTTTCAGACAAAATTGCATTAGATACCTCCGCTTCATTGCAGGTTCAACGCATTATCAATTCTCTGCACTGCCCTTTGGCTTATCTACTGCGCTCAGGGTATTCACAAAATGCCTGGCACCAGTAATTGCATACTGCAGTCAGAGGAATTCAAATATACCCATACCTGGATGACTGCCTTATTCAAGCAGAAAGCAAGGACATTCTTTTAAAGCATCTGGCATTTGTCAAACACCTAAGTTGCCTAGGGTACACAGTAAACGAAAAGAAATCAAAACTAGTGCCCTCACAAAACATAATATTCCTGGTTGCCAGCTTGAATACAATGGCCCAGTTGGCTTATCTCACGCCAGACAAGCAACAACAGCTGACTCAATATTTCAAAATAATGGCAACAAAGTCCCAACTCCCTGCAAGAAAAATTCTGCAGGCCTTTGGATTCATGGCATCTTGCATACTACTAATACCATTTGCAAAACTGCATATGAGGAAATTACAATGGTACCTGAAAAGCGTATGGACTCAGCACAGCCACAGCTTGGTAACAATGATACCACTCATTCCCTGCCTTCAACAGGAGTTTCTATGGTGGGCACAGGCATGTCACCTCAACAAGGGTCAGCCTTTCACCTTACCCACAGCCAGGCAAACTATGACAACAGATGCATCAAACTATGCCTGGGGAGCACACATGGCAGGACAGTGCATTCGGGGCAAATGGACTACAGATCAGAGGCATCTGCATATCAGTCAAAAAGAAATGCTAGCAGCACAGAATGCCCTAACAGCTTTCAAGGACCTCTTACACCCAGGACCTCTTACACCCAGGACAACTAATAATAAAGATGGACAATTCCACAGTAATGTGGTACATAAACAAGCAAGGGGGCACACATTCCTACCCTCTATGCAGGCAAGCAATGACCTTGTGGAACACTGCACTGTCTTACCAGGTTCAATTACAAGCACAATTCCTGCCAGGAAAGAAAAACACATTGGCAGACGACCTAAGCAGAAACATCATGGATCCACAAGAGTGGAAACTAGATCCACAAGTATTTGCAATGATAGCTCAAAAATGGGGACGCCCAGACATAGATCTGTTTGCAAGCCTCCAAAACTACCAACTTCAAAAATTTTGCACAAGGACATTCCATCCACAATCTTGGAAAGTGGACACCATCTCATTCAGTTGGAAAACATTAACAGTGTATGCCTTTCCTCCACTGCCTCTTCTAGCAAAGGTACTACTGAAAGTCAGATTAGAGAGGGCACAAATTATACTCACTGCACCAGACTGGCCACGCCAGCATTGGTATCCAGTTCTAAGGAACATGGCCCACGGCCCACAATGGATTTTACCACAAATTCCTCACCTGCTCATCCAGCGAGGCAATTAGATTCTACACAGCCAGCTCAAGACTTTAAACCTGGCTGCATGGCAAATTACCTAAACAACCAGCTAACACCTCTATCCAAAGCTGTTATGGATGTCATTCTGGAGGCCCAGCACCAGGAAAACCTATTCAGACAAATGGAAAAGATTTTGCGCCTGGAACCAGGCTAAAGGCCAAAATCCCCTTGATCCAAACATTCCTCAGATTCTACAATATTTAACTGAGGTGTTGCACAAAGGACTTTCCTTTTCATCTATTAAGATCCACACCTCAGCAATTTCAGCTCATTACAACACTGATCCTCCTTTATTCTCACATCCACTCCTAAGACAGTACCTCAGAGGGGCTAAGAACATAAGACCGCCAAGGAGAGCACCAACACCTACTTGGGATCTCAACTTTGTTCTGGAAAAGCTTACACTGCCACCCTTTGAACCAGCTTTTTCAGCTGATTTAAAATTTCTTTCATGGAAAACTGCCCTGCTACTAGCAATAACCTCAGCTAGAAGAGTCTCAGAGCTACAGGCAATAATGGCAGTGGAGCCTTTCCTCATTTTTCATCAAGACAGTATCTCTACGAACTAACCCTTCCTTTATGCCAAAGGTGGTATCCAGTGTGGCCCTAAACCAAACCATTCATTTGCCCACTTTTTTACCAAATCCCCAGAACAAAGGAGAAAGACTCCTGCACTCTTTGGACATTCACAGGCAATTACGTTACTACTTGGATAAAACTAAGGCTTTCAGAAAAACTGACCAGCTCTTTGTAGCCTATGCCACAGGATCACAAGGAAAAGCTATCTCAAAACAGACTATTTCTAAATGGATAGGGCATTGCATACGTTTCTGCTACACGCATCATGGGAAACCGGTACCTGCTAACATTAGGTCCTACTCCACCAGGGCTACAGCTACATCAGCAGCCTTTCTCAGGGGAGTGCCAACCAAGGATATTCTGGAAGCTGCAACTTGGAGTTCAGTGCACACCTTCACCAAACACTATCACTTACCTCTATATTCTAAGACTATAGCTGGTTTTGCCACTGCAGTTTTGCAGGGCCTACTAGCTTCTTCTAACACTGTTTAACTCCACCTCCCATCCTTAGCTTTGGGATTCAACCCAAGTGTGATGACTGCAGCAGGGTAACACGATGAACATAGTACAGTTTTGTACCTACCATAAATGTAGATGTTAGAGTGTTCACCCTGCTGCAGACCAGGTTACCCTCCCTCCATCCCCTCTGAACTTGCTGAACTTATCTATACCACTCTGTTCTATACAACATCTGTGGTGTATTTGCTTGTGCCTAAAGGTATTGTTTTATTTTTATCTAGCTATATATATATATATATATATATATATATATATATATATATCTATATTTTGCCTACCTATTGGGGGCACCTGACATCTGGGGCAAGAAAAACTGAAGAAAATGGCGTCTGATGCCTCTTGTATACCCCTGGCGCACTGATGTCCGGGAAGAAGCGTCAGCAACCGACTCCGGACCAAGACTTTGGAATTCAGGCTGACTGCGGAACCGCCTGACGGCAGGAATAACCAGAGTGTGATGACTGCAGCAGGGTGAACACTCTAACATCTACATTTATGGTAGGTACAAAACTGTACTTTCCTTCCTTCCCTCCCTCCATCCCCTCTTTTTTCTATTTCACTCCCATCTCCACTTCTCATTTACCTTTTTGTTCGTCTTTTTTTTTTTTTTTTACATGCATATGGGGGAGCATTCTTACCAGTTTAAGCTGCACTCCTCCTAGTTGACCAGTCTCATCTCTCAGTAGTTTTGAGGCTGCTGTTTTGGAGATGGCTTGAGGATCCATGTTTGTATGTCCACCTTTATACCCCAACAGATATGAGCTGAGTTCGTGCATTGATGCGCAGCCTAGGGAAAGTAAAGCTTTGGTACCCCGTTTTGACTTCAGCCGTGATAACCCATTTGTCAGGAATAGTGTGGTGATAAGTAGAACATATACTGTTTGGCAAGTTTTTACACAACTTCTAAGCTCTTCCTGTTTTCCAGTACTCTCCCAAATGAAAGATGTAGTTGAACCACTGATAGATGGGGGGGGGGGGGATGTGTGTGTGTGTATACATCCGCTACTTTAGTCTTTCTTGCTGTTAACTGTCAGATGCACATGCTACAGTACCTTTTCTATGTTTTTGACAAAAACTTGTCAGATGTCCTGGACAGTGACTGTAAATTAGCAATCCGCAGAGTATGCTCTCCACTGTCTCTCAAGTGGCACATTCAGTTGTGTGCGTACTGATGTGGTAGGTGCATCTTCCAGGGCTGCTTCCCTTAGTTCAGTGCTGAGAAGGTGCTTCTGATTAAAACTCAATTCTTTACCAGAAGGCGTAAAAACAAAGCTTTTAGGTGCTTCTTTAGATAAGGACTTCCTTTTTGGTCCCCCTTAATCAGAGATTTTCAAAAAAATTGGAAGGAAAGTACAGAATTATGAAGGTTTAAATAACTTTCTTTCTTTCCACTGTTTCAGAATTTCAAAGAAATTGCTCCTGCAGGCCAGGCCGTTTCTATCACAAAGTCTTCTCAACAAAGAGAGAGACCCAAAAAAAAAAAAAAATATTCACTGTACATTTCAATAAGCCCGACCTTCTCCCTAATCATTCTACTGTGTCCCTAAGTTGTCATTTTGAATCTTCTGTGAGGACGGCTTTTCATCTTTCAGGCAAGACTGTATTCTTAACTGACTTTTTTCTTTCCAATCTATTTCTGTCCTCTGTAAGAGATATTCTGAAATGGGGTATATGGCATCTGCCATTCAGTTGATTCCTTTTGCCCGACTAAACAGGAGGAAAATTTAGTGCTAACTTAAAAATAACTTAAAAATCCGTATGGGCTCAGCACTGTCATCCTTTGCCATTCCCTATTCCTCTGTTGCAATTGATGAAGAAAGACGCTACCGCGGTGAATCAGTCAGATGAATATGAATCCAGGAGATTTATCATTATATCACTGTTGCAGTTGCCTACATTATATGGGTTATATCCTGGCCTAAGATATGACCGATGACTGGCTTTCAAAGCTTTAGGGCACCTTCCATGTACTCAAACTGCCACTGACTTTGAGCGGAGCCATACAAAAGACAGTTCAGGTGCGGAAGTGCTTAATGTCTGTGGGCTTCATGGAACTGATGATGAACTTTGTGTTTCACTGTTGCAGCACTGACTTGTGGGATTTCCTGCTGTGGAAGCCCTTGGCTGGCCCGAATACCACAGTAAAAGTCTCCCTCCTGTTAAGTCTACTGGCCCTCCTACCCTGACGTCAGTATACTTGGATGTAAAGGTAGCTAGCAGACACCATGACTTCAGTCTTTTCTTGCCATTAGAGCCCGAAGCAATGTTTCAGTGCGTTGGTTGACCTGCACCAGAGGGAATTTTTCTAAAGTCAAGTACCCTGTTGGGGAACTTTTTTCTTGCTTTAACTTGTGTCGGATAAGGTTAACAATTGTTTACCCATAATCCCCTGCTAACCCTCCATGACCTCAGATCTAGTTTGCCGCGCTTGTGATGGCTGGATCTTTTTGAGCTCTGTCAGATAAGTGGGAAAAGTTAACTTTTTCTAATTATTTCTCGTCAGAAAATTATTTTTTAGTTTAAAGTAATACTTGTAAAGTGTGTCTGAGTTAGGTTCCTTATTTTTTAATTAATACCCTCCCTTCGCTGGTCGCTAGTGTGTGAGTGTTTGTTGTGTGTCTTTTGGGGCCTGTGTGTGTGTAGTTGTTTTTCTTTCCTTTTTAGTTTAAAAAAAAAGGAATGGCTGAGGCCCCAAAAGCCATATTTTCTAAATGTACCGAGTGTGGCCATAAGCTCTCCCCGGCTGATGGTCACACTCGGCCCGTTCGGTGCCTTGGGGTTGAACACCTCACCTCGGGCTGTACTATCTGTGCAGCGTTCAACCCCAGGGCACTGAAAGAACGGAGGTCGAAGCTGGTCCTGGTGGGACTTCTACCCCCGGATTCAGCTTCGGCCTCCGCTACCTCTGCTGCTCCCGTGGCTCCATCACAGCCTGTGGTGGTTGCCACTCCTGCCCCCCTGCCTCCGACTAGGACTCCCGCTAAAGTGTCTGAGGACAGGGAGGCCAGGAGGGAGAAACGGAGGGAGAAGTACCACAAACGGCGGGCCGAGACCTCCGTTTCGGCCCCGCCAGCTAAGCGGGCTTCTCCCTCCACTGCTTCTAGGTCTCCTCCTCCTCGGCTCCGATCCCCTTCTTTCTCCCCGGGGCCCGAGGAGGAGGAGACCCGATCTCCGTCGAGGTCATCGAGGCGGCATTCCAGGCCTGCCTCAGTGGCCTCTTCGAGATCCACTTTCAGCTTATCAGATGCAGACTTGGACCGGATGATGCGAAGGTTCATCCAGGCCCAGCTGCAGATGGGAGTGCTCTTGCCTCCCCACCCCTCAGGGGGAGAGCTCGACACCTTTTTTCCACCCAATTGCTCCCGCTACCCGGGTTCGGAGCGCTCGGAGCAGAGCAGCCTTGGAGCCAGGGGTGGGTCGGCGCCGACAGTATTTGGTACTTCGGATCTGACCCTACCCTCGAGTCTGTCTGATCCGACCTCTCGGAGCCGTGGTCCGAGCTTCGGATCCGGGGGATTCAATGTGCCTTCGGCTCCGTTCAGGTCGGAGCACACTGATCCCTCGGATCCAACGGTCTTGGCGCCGGCTCCGATCCCTTCATCGGATCCGAGTGGGAGCCGACTTTCGGATCCATTGGAGAGTGGCTCTCCCTCGGCATTCGATGTTGTGGAGAGGGCTCTGTTGAGGGCATCCGGACCCCCAGCCCTTGCATCGACTCCTCCCTGCACTCCCCCTCTGCTGGGCCAGGCTTCCATCACCTGGCCAAAGGGACAGCCTGCTTCGATGTCACAGATAGTTCCATTGGAACAAGATGTTGCTGGCTAGGCCTCCTCGGACAGTCCCCCCGAGGAAGCTCCCCGCAAGCATAAGTGCAAAAGGAGGCACGTGGACTCCCCTGAGTCCTTAACCGAGGACATGGACTTGGAGGAAGGGGAACGCTTCCCAAGATCACCCCCTGAGGATGTCTCCTTTGGAGACATCATGGAGATGCTTAGAATCCGAGGTGGGTGGTCTGCCCCCAAGTCTTCCTCTGACGAGTCCGTGTTTCTGGAGGCATTCGAGGCAGGCCAGTCTACCTCCTGGGTGTCCCCTCCAGCCGACCCCCTGGGGGACTTCATTACCACCAGGGCATGGAAGGGATCCGGACACCGTGGAGCCAATACCGAAGCGACCGGATAGGATTCTTAGCCCCCCCTCAGACCGGTCACATTGGAGTAAGGGCCCCCCTGTAGATGCCATGTTGACGGCGGCAGCCACAAAGAGAATTGCTCAGGAGAGTCCCTCAGTCCATCCACCGAGCAGAGAGTCCCGTTTGATGGACCGCTTAGGGAAGCGAGTCTTTAGTTCGGCGACCTTCTCAGTAAGGTCTCTGAACTATATGGCACATGTCATCAGGATGCAGCGGGATCTTATCAAAGAATACACTGCATCCCCCCCTGAGTCCATGTCTGAGGAGGATAAACAATTGTACTCCACCCGAATGGCCACTCTGAGATCTATTTCAAACACCTCTTTGCGGCTGTCCCACGCCACAGAGGGAGCCGCTAGGGCTAGCGGAGCAGGCCTAGTCATGAGACGTCAGGCCTGGCTCCGTCATTGCGACTTTACGGAGCCCTTTAAAGCGTCCTTCGCGAATGCCCCCTTTGATGGTTCTGCCCTTTTTGGCAAAACAGTTCGCGAGACGCTTGTCCAGATTGAGAAGGACGGGAAGACGTTGTCTGCCGTCGGAGTCCACTTCTCTGCTCCCCAGCGGTCCTTTTCAAGGGACCAAAAGGGTCAGAAGAAGATGTGGTTCCGGAAATCACAACATTCCCAACCAGCTCCGGACAACCAGTCCTACCGTGGCAGAGGTGGACAGGGAGGACGTCGCCCCAGGAGCAGAGGGGCTCCGAGAAATTTTGGGTCCAGAGAACCTTTCTCTGAGCGGCCCGCGCAGCAGCCCTGAGGGGTTGCCCGGCTGCTCCACTCTGGAGGCAGTCGGGGGGCGTTTTTCGAAACATCTAGCGGCATGGGAGTCCATCACAACAGACCGCTGGGTGCTTCGCATCATATCCAGAGGATACAAAATACCAATTCTTCATGTCCCCCGATCCAAGAACCTCCCCGATGTACCACCCGATCACAGTGAGGCCGCAGCTGCAGAAATACAGCAGCTGCTAAGAAAAAGAGCCATCCAGCCCATCCCCCAAGACCAGCTCTGATTAGGGTTCTACTCCAGGTTCTTTTTGGTGCCAAAAAAGACGGGGGATCTGAGACCCATTCTAGACCTTTCCCGCTTGAACCTGTCAGTAACCAAGGAAAAATTTTGAATGGTCACTCTTCAATCTATCCTCCCCCTTTTGAGGGAGAACGATTGGATGTGCTCTATAGACCTCAAGGATGCGTATTACCACATCTTAATGGACAAACGATCCAGGAGGTTCCTTCGCTTCCGGCTGGGAGCCAGTCACTACCAGTTCAGGGTCCTTCCCTTTGGCCTCACCACAGCCCCCAGGATGTTCACCAAAGTGCTAGCAGTGATTGCGGCCCACCTGAAACTCCAGGGAATTCAGGTCTTCCCGTACCTGGACGACTGGCTCCTGACCGCACCAACAAGGCATCTACTTTGCTCGGCCAGAGACTTCTTTCTCCATCTAGCCCCACAACTAGGCATTACCATCAATGTCGGCAAATCTCTACTGGCTCCAACACAGATCATAGAGTTCATAGGTGCCAGAATAAACACCAGAGATTTGCGAGCCTTCCTAACTGCCGAGAGAATCAGAAATCTACAACTTCATGTGTGGGCTATCCTTCATTCAGAGGCTTCACCAGCAGAATTGATCCTGAGGGCACTAGGCTCCATGGCGGCAGCGATTACACTCCTTCCATGCGCCCGTTTGAACATGCGAGTACTGCAATGTTCTCTGTTAGTGCAATGGTCCTTCCTATCCCTTCCTCTCCACCATTGCTGTCAGCAAGGCTTGCAGAAGGGCGCTACTATGGTGGCTCCAAGCATCGAACTTCCATACGGGCCGCCCCTTCTGCACCTCTCCCCCTATCGCCACGGTGACCACGGACGCTTCCCGCCTCGGGTGGGGGGGCATTACTCAGGCAGGACAGTCCAAGGCACGTGGAACGATACAGAGACCTCCCTGCATATCAACGTTCTAGAGGTGAGAGCGGTGCTGTTGGCGTTGCAAGCACTTCAGAGCTTCCTTCCCGCAGGAACGATTGCAATTCACTCGGACAACATGTCAGTGGTGTGGTATATCAATAAACAGGGGGGAACCAGATCTTATCCTCTTTGCCGCGAAGCCATGAGAGTGTGGGAATGGGCGATCTCCACCAACCACTTTCTGATTGCAACGCACATTCCGGGGAGGACCAACATCCTAGCGGACAAGCTTAGCCGCACCCTTCTTACCCCTTACGTGTGGTCCATCAATCCTCTAGTAGCGAAGCAGATATTCGCAACATGGGGGCAACCCTGCTGCGATCTTTTTGCATCTCCATCAAACGCCAAATGCGACAATTTCTTCGCTCTAATCCCCCTACCAGGGGAATCCCCAAGAGATGCTCTGGTGCATGCTTGGCCACCCGGTCTACTATATGCCTATCCTCCTCTTCCAATGATGATACAACTCTTACAGAAAGCCTCGCGGTTGGGGAGCAAAGTGATTCTCATTGCCCCATTCTGGCCTCGACAAATTTGGTTCCCTTACCTGTGGTCTCACCTTGTGAATCCCCCTTGGATTCTATATCCCATTCCGGATCTCATCTCCCATCCATTGGACTTGCCAACTCCAAACCTGGACAATCTGAAACTGACAGCTTGGTTGCTCCAGTTCCACTCCTAGTTAGGACTCCCGGTATCTCTTCACCAGTCAAAGCCATTCTCGTGCAGCGCATAAGCCCTCCACCAGGAAAGTGTATCACAGTAAATGGAAATGTTTTTCCATCTGGGCGGAGCGCCACGATCTAGATCCCTTTACGGCTCCTCTTCCATCCATTTTAGACTTCCTAACTGAACTCTTTCAAGAAGGCGCTAGTTGTTCAACTGTCAAAGTGCAATTGGCAGCCATTTCTCATTATCATGTGGGACATGATACTGGGCCCTTGATGTCAGCCAAATTGTGTAAAACCTTTCTTAAGGGTACCTTTTTACTTAGACCTCCTGTAAAAGAAGCCGTACCCCCATGGGATCTTACTTTAGTTCTTCAAGCCTTGACTGCTCCACCATTTGAACCCGCTGCTTCAGTGGATCTCAAATTCTTGTCATGGAAAACAGCATTCCTTGTAGCCATTACTTCAGCGAAAAGAGTGTCGGAACTTCAGGCTCTTTCTGTAAAGCCTCCATACCTGATTTTTCATCCTGATAGTGTACCTCAGGATCAATCCCTCCTTTCTTCCCAAGATAGCATCAGAAACCAACATAAACCAATCCATAAATTTACCGGTTTTCTTCCCTAAATATCAAAATAAGGGTGAATACAAGCTGCACTCATTGGATGTTCATAGGCAGCTTCGTTTTTATACTCATAGGACGGCTGGCCATAGACAATCTGACCAGCTGTTCGTTTCCTTTGCCAATTTTAACTTGGGGAAAGCTATCTCTAAAGTATCTTTATCTCGCTGGATTTCCCAATGTATTATACTGGCTTATCAAGCCTCGGGTAGACCCGCACCAGAAGGAGTTCGTGCTCATTCCACTCGCTCCAATTCTACTTCTGCGGCTTTCAAGTCTAGAGTTCCTTTGGATGATATTTGTTCTGCAGCCACTTGGGCTTCATCTCATACCTTTATCAACCACTACAAGCTAGACCTGCTTTCTAGAGGGAGAGCATCCTTTGGCTCTGCGGTGCTTCGTAATATCCTTCCATGATGGCCACCCAGGGTGCAGGTAGCTGGGGACTCTGTCCCACAGGTTGCTGACAAATGAACAATCCTACTTCAGATTTAGAAGTTATGTACTCACCATAACGTTCCATCTGAGTAGGTAGTTCATTTGTCTGCAACCATCCCCCCCTCCTTCCCCCTGACCTTCTTCGGATCTATTAGTTTTTAGATATCCTTTGTTGGATATATATTGCTAGGCAAACTCTATCTGAGGTCATGGAGGGTTAGCAGGGGATTATGGGTGAAGGGAGGAGCTAGGAGCTCGGATCCATTAGCTTGAAACAAGTTGCCGGCTCGGATCCGATATCGGATCCGTAACCCACAGGTTGCAGGCAAATGAACTACCTACTCAGATGGAACGTTATGGTGAGTACATAACTTTTAATTTCCACTGTAGTAAGCAAATCCCACACTGCGACTTTCATACTTTGTGTCACCTGTCTAGGCCTGGATCACGACATCCCTAGTTGCCGTTTTTGCACTTGTTTTAATTCTAGGACTGTTAGGCGTAGGTTGGGAATCTTGGCTAGGGATCTTAGTTCTACATCTTTGCATCGCTTGATAGCATCCACCGGTCATCCCAAGGTTGGGCTCCCTAAACGTAAGAAGGATATGGGAAAAAAAAAACCCAAGCTTTGGGCTACTGGTGAGTCATTCTCTGTCTGCCAGTCTCCCAAGGCTTATCGCTGAGGAAGGTGAGACGCTTTCACAGCTCCCTTCCACAACCAAGTTGATGGCGCAGGCCTCTGCTGAGACCCTTGTGGAGTCCCAATGTGCTGTTGGATCAGTCAGCTTCTGCACAGGTTTGGCTTTCAGTTTGTTGGTCGGGTCCAGAGTCACTCATCAGATCTCTGCTTCAGTAGAACGCTCTTGTACCTACGATGTTGCTTTGAGGCATCAGCCTGCATTGGTTCTGCATTACAGAGAGACTGGCATTAGGATTGTAGATCTAGGTCCAAAGCTACTTCTAAGAAGGGTTCTACCTCCGTTACTAGTCCTAGGCCTACCGGCTCTCATTTGCCAGGTTAATCAGTAAGATCTGGTCCGGTTAGCTGAGGACCTTCTCTAACTGGAGCTAGGCAACCTCCTTTGGAGTCTTCTCCAGGGAAAAGGAAGAGGGATCCTACCCTTGAAGTTTTCTCCGAACCTCCTGATTCGGATGAAGATTCTGACCAGGAGGAGTCTGTCTTTGAGGAGAGACCTTTCATTACATGCTTTGAAGATTCAGATTCTGAGGAGAATCTGCCTTCAGCTTCACTCCCTGAAGACATCACTTCTGGGGAAACACTCCATACTGCGAGGGAACAATTCCAGTGGGAGGGTCAGGAATACCCACAGTCTGAATAGAGGGTTAGGGAGTTCCTTGCCCTCCCAGAACACATGCCTTTGGCTATTCCTCCTGGTTTGGAGGTGGTAGAGTATGTTTTTATGGATTCTTCTTGAATCCAGGTTCTCTTCCTTCAGCCTCTTGAAAAGCAGACAGGTTTTACAGTGTGCTGGATTCACATAAATACCTCTTCAAAAACTCCTTTGCTGACCCAGAGGTTGCCACTCCATACCCCAAAGAAGCAAGAGCCAGCTCTTCAAATAACCCTTTTCCTACTGGCAAAGAATGCAGGGTCCTTGATAGGTTTGGTTTAAAAAAAAAAAAGTCTACACTTCTGCTACCCTAGCCATGAGGCCCCTCACCTGCCAGTTTGATATGATAAAATACTAACCAGGTATTTTAGATAAAATTAAGGGAAAAAAATGTCCTCCCTGGAGGACAAGAATATTTCCATGGAATTGTTGGACTTTTGCTGTTACAGCTCCCCAGGTGGCTAGACACTCATTACAGTGCATCTTTGATGTTATGGAAGCCTCTAGCTAAGCTGCTGTATCTGGTTCTGTCATTAGAAGTCATGCTTGGCTTAGGGAACAGACCCTACCAGACCATGTCAAATCCAAACTTATAGACGCACCCCAGCATAAGGACTTCCTTTTTGGCCCAAAGGATGAGGCTGTGATTAAAAAGATTGTAGATAAAGCAAAATCTATGCAAACTGTCAAGGACTTCCTCCAAGTTCAGCCTTCTAGGTTTAGTGGGAATTTTCCCACTAAACACTTGTCTTTTCCCTTTCAGTTAAAAAGCAGTTAGAAGGAAAGGCCTCAAAGGCAGCAGCATTCACAAAGGCCCAGGTAGTGGTCCTCAGGTTGCCCAGGCAGGCTAGTTCTTGCCCACAGGGCCCTGGCAAAGATCAGCAATGGCTCTTCCTTTCCTCTACCCATCCCCCACCCTCACCAGGAAAAGTTAGAGGACGATTATGAGGAAGGTTATCTGTGTTCAAAAAAAATTGGTCCCTCATTACTTCAGACAAGTCAGTTGTGAAAGCTATCTCGGACTGTTATGGGCTCAGTTTTAAAGAGCTATTAAGGTACTCTGGTTATCCGCCTGTTCTACAAAATCAAAGCACAGAGCCCTTTCCCCAGATTCTTAACCTATGCTCACAGGGCTCAGGAGAACCAGGGCTAGAACACCAAATAAGGAAGAGGTTGTATTCCAGACTTTTCTTGATTCCTAGAAAGGAAGGCTCTTGACACCCTATTTTAGACCTATCCACCCTCAGTCAGTCCCTGCTGGTATCAAATTCAAAATGTTGACTCTTCAAAAACTGCTTCCCATGGTAGCCTCTCAGGCCTTAATGGTCACCTTAGACCTAAAAGATGCTTACCTGTACATTCCTGTACTGGAATCGTGCAGAAGTTTTCTTTGTTTCAGAGCAGGTACCGTCTGCACTGCCCATTGGCTTGTCTACTGCACCCAGGGTCTTCACAAAGTGTTTAGCTCCTGTGGATGCCTTCTGCAGAACAAGAGGGATCCAGATTTACCCCTGTCTAGATGACTGCCACATTCAAGCCAGTAGCCAAAGCTGTTCAAGGATCTGGCCTTCACTCAGCAGCTCCTCACCTCCTTGGGGTTCACCATAAATCTTTGCAAATCCAACACAGACCCATCCACCAGAATAGTTTTTCTGGAGGCTCTTCTGGATTCTTCCCTTAAAAGCCTTCATCCCTCCAGAAAAGGTCTCTTTCCTGACTCAGTAGTTCCAAAACCAAAACATTATGCAGAGACAATGCCTCTCAGCCAGGGAATTCCTTAGAGCTTTAGGATACATGGCATCTTGTATCCTCATGATCCCTCTGGCCAGGGTACACATGAGGAAGCTGCAGTGGTATCACAAGAATCTGTGTTGCCAGCTCTCCTAGTCCCTGGAGACAAAAACTCAGCTGATCCCTTGCCTCAAGAAGGAATTTGCATGGTGGACTCAGACATGCACTCAGAATCTGTTTCACCTTCTGGTTCATCCCTCAGGGCCAAACATTAACCACAGATGCTTCAGAGACAGCCCAGGGGGCTCATTTCCAACACCTTCAGTCTCGGGGCAGATGGGAAAATCAGTTCAGACGCAAGCAGATAAATTCAAAAGAGCTGATAGCAGTGCAAAAGGGCCTAGTGGCTTTCAAAGATCAGTAGAAGTCAGTGGTACTGCATGTCAAAACAGACAACACCACAGTCATGTGGTACATAAACAAGGGGTCACCCACTATTACCCTCTTTGTCAACTAGCAATGCAGGTCTGGGAGACTGCTCACTCTCTGGGATTGCACATATTGGCACAGTACCTCCCAAGGACTCAAAACACTCCAGCAGATCATCTCAACAGGAACTTGATGGATCCCATGATTGTCTTCTGCATTGGGAAACCTTTCTCAGCATAGTTTAAAAATGTGGATCCCCACAGATAGATCTCTTTGCCACCAAAGAAAATGCTCAACTAAAAAGGTTCTCTTCCAGGAGGAAACTGTCAACAGCCTGGAAGACAAATGGCTTCTTACTTTGGAATCACCTCTTTCTTTGCTTTTCCTCCACTGCCTCCTCTTCCAGGGGCCGTCCTAAAAATAAGGGAAGGCCCAAGAGTCATTCTTGTATATCCCCATACTGGCCCAGGCAGCAGTGGTATCCTCCGCTGCCAAGTTTAACCGACAAAAATCCGTGGCAGTTACCTCAGAGTATGGACCTCCTGACTCAAGATAAGGGGAGGCACTCCAGCCTACAGACTCCCAAACTCTCAGCCTGGATAATTCACAAAAATGCTACTCTGAGCTACTCTGAGCATATCCTAAGCAGACGAGTTGAAAACCTTCTTAAAGAGGCCCGAAGGCCTAGTAATAGGAAGTCGTACTCAACCAAGTGGAAAAGATTCTCCATTTGGTGTCAGCAGCAAGGCCTCTATCCTAACTCGGCTAATATCTCTGCTATTTTGGATTACCTGGCTACCCTGGTGGACAGAGGCCTGTCCTTTTCTTCCATCAAAATTCACGGCTCTACCATGTCAGCCCACATCCCTACTCTTCCTCCTATCTTTTCCCACCCCCTCATGAAGCAATTCCCTAGAGGAGTGCATCACATCAGCCCTTCCAGGAGACTGTCCACACCTCCATGGGACCCCAGTTTTGTTCATGAAAAGTTGACCCCCCCTCCCCTTTTGAACTGGCAGCTTCTGCTGATATAAAATTCCTAACCTGGAAGACTTGTCGTTTAACTGGCCGTCAGTTCTGTTAGGAGGGTTTCTGAGCTGCAGTGGAACCATTTCTCATATTCCACCCAGAGTATTACTCAGGACTAATTCATCATTTATGCCCAAGGTGGTCATGGGGACGTCCTTGAATCAAGCTATGCACTTACTCGCATTCTTCCCCAAGCCTCAGAACCAAGGGGATAGAATCTTTCACTCCTTGGATGTGCACAGACAGCTTCACTACTGTTTTGACAGAACTGAATCATTCAGAAAATCAGACCAACTCTGTTTCCTTTGCCATTGTCTCTGAAGTGAATCCAATCTCCAAACAGATTATATCCAAGTGTATCTCCCACAATATTTCCTTTTTGTTACATCCATCATGGTAAAAAAGCCTCCTGAAACTGTTAGAACTCACTCCACTAGGGCCACTTCTGCCTCTGCTGCCTTCCTGAAAGAAGTACCTACCAAAAGACTTTTGGTAGCTGCTTCCTGGTAATGTGTGCATTCCTTTATCAAACACTACCATTTATCAGCCTTCTCCAAGTCTAGAGCAGGATTTGCCACTGCCATATTGCAGGGCATCTCCTCTCCTCCATAACATATCTTCCACCCTCAATTCAACTTTGGGAATCATCCCACAAGTTAGAACTGCAACAGTGGAACATGAAGAACATAGTACAGTTGTGTGCACTTACCATAAGTTTATATGTTCAAATGTATTCACTGTTGCAGTCTTCTTTCCCTCCTGCCTCCTTCCCTTTTTGCCTACAATGGTAGTCTGCTATTTTCTTCACTAACCAGAGGACCCCCTGGGTGTTTACCTGGCAAGGCTCCCTTTTCTACCTTTGTGCCTTGCTTATGGTTCATCTTGGGGGCTCCTACCTTCTAAGGCGTAAGAAACTGATGCCTTGGTATCGGCCAGCTCCCTTTATAATCACATGTGCTGAGATCAGGGTAGGGTGTCCGCCAGCCTTAGGAGGAGGGAGATTTTTACTCCTGCAGTTGGGCTCACCCAAGGGCTTCCCACAGGAAATACCACAAATCAGGACTGTAACAGTGAATGCAATCAAAACCTCTACATTTGTGGTAAGCATGCACAACTGTACTGTCAGCTAGTGATCCTTTTAAGGCTGAACAGGTATGTCATCTTTTGGGGAAATTTTTTTCATT